>NC_133769.1:245480420-245621625 GCF_003597395.2 Chelonoidis abingdonii | reverse complement strand
TTGCTTTCACGGAGGAAGGATTGAGTGACGACATTTACCAGAATCACCCGCGACACTGTTTTTGCACCATCATGCATTGGGATCTCAACCCAGAATTCCAGTGGGCGGGGGAGACTGCAGGAACTATGGGATAGCTACAGGATAGCTACTCACAGTGCAACACTCCAGAAACCGACGCTAGCCTCAGTACATGGACGCACACCACCGAATTAATGGGCTTAGTGTGGCCACATGCACTCGACTTTATACAATCTGTTTTACAAAACCAGTTTATGTAAAATCGGAATAATCCCGTAGTGTAGACATACCCTGAGAGTTACATTTGTCCTGTCAGAACACAGAAGCATACCATGTATAGCTCATGCTCCAATACGCCTGTTAGTCTATAAGGTGCCACAGGATTCTGCTGCTTTTACAGATCCAGACTAACATGGCTACCCCTCTGATACATGTAATGTGTGTGTCCAATCACATATTTGGTTTTTTGGACAACAAACATTAACAGTGAACATCTAGCAAACAAGTTTCAGCCTAAGAGCTATTCATAAGAATTATTGAATGAATAATTTCAAACAACAAATACATTCCAGAAAATTGTAATCTCTTTGCAGACAATTTGCAAATAGAAAAGAAAGGTGAAATTCACTCAGTACACTGTTCTTTATAAATTATGTACTCAACTCTAATTAGGAGGCTGGAAGCTCTGATGCTTCAAGGTTCTGCATCCCACCTTAACCCTTAGACTGCTGGCACTTTCAAGAGCAGCTAAATAAATTGATGGACAGGAAGACAGATAAATGGACAGAGTGACAGATCTTTCTATATAACTTCCATTGATCTATTTGTCTCTTCATTCACCCATTCAGCCTCCAAAAGTATGAAGTGCTTTAATGTATAGGAGAAAATTTAAGAGACACTAGCTTTTACGAAAACAGGAAGAGACTGGGAAAAATGACTCACTGAGGAAGAAAGGCAAAGTCTATTGCATCTTTGACTTACAAGAATTCGTAGTTGCAGCAGTCAGAAGGTATCTCATTAGAGACAGCTAGAGAGTGTTCAGGAACAATGGTGGAAGAAATAGTTGAATAGTTTGGTCCCTCTATCTTTTTGGCCCAGCACATCTAGAGGAATCCAGACAGTTAGGTTGAGGGGACTCGGGGAATCAACTGCCACTGGCAATGGAACAGTTCAGCACACCAAACATGGATGAGCACAGAAACATCTTACTTTTTTCACTGATGACACTTGAAATTGTGGCTGGGTGATCTGACACTCCAGAAATGTTCCCATGACGTCTAGTTGGTTGATCACTTACACATGCCATAATGAATCTGTAGTGGCAGCTAGATGGAAACAGAAGCTAGCAGGGAGAGGAGGTAAGCAGTCTTCGTAAGGCAAAAAGTGGTGGAGCTGAGCATCTCCTCTATTTTTAGGAGACCTTAGAGGAAAAACAGGTATATGAAGGTGAGACAATTCAGACTGTGGGACTGGGGCTACCTAATCTGGCTTCAGTAGGAAGGACAAATTTGACTACTTTTCATAACATAACGTGAGTACATTTGAGAGGATATGTCAACTAGTATCAAATCGCTGCATCAAAGAAAAGCTGCTTGTCTTCACTTCAAAAATGTTCATAGTTTAGTTTCACCCTACCAAGCAAATCGAAATTGCTATCAAGCTGTTGACCCCGGCCTATGCTCTACCAACAATGCAAGTTTTAATCACCCATTGGTCCAATTGTCCCTCAAACATCTTCTCATTAATTCTCATGCTGCCCCTTACACATAGAAGCTCTCAGTAAAAATCCATACATTGTCCTCCCTCAGATTCCTTCTTAAAACTCTCCTTTGACATGAGGTCTGCAAAACATGTAGGCAGCTGGTGTGCTGCTGCTGCTGCTTTTTATTATACCTAACATAATGGTTTCACTTGTAACTTCCCTTCTCCTTTCCCTGTTTGTCTGTCGTCTCTGATCACGTGCTCAGCCTGTAAACTCTTTGGAGCAGTGACTGTCCCTTTAGTATATGCCTGTATGGAAGCTAACACAAAGGAGCCCCGATTCTAGTAGCTACTGAAATACAAATTAAACTAAATAGTAAAATAATAACAATAATAATAATATAATAAATTAATATTAAATATTATTGTTCAAGATAAAGGCATAGGGTCAAATTCTGTCATCAGTTTCACCTGTGCAATTCCACTGAAACCAACATCTGTTCTACATCTATGTTAAACCACTAGGAGACATCATGAGATGGTTTAGACACAAATGACAATAATGAGCTGAGAATGCCTCTCATTCTTATCTGAAGGTAACAGGAATCAGGAAGAAATAAACCTCTGGATGAATAAAAGCTGGGTCAAAGGCAACCCAAGTAAGGTGAGGAGATGCCAAGTCAGATGGAGGTGATGGTCAGTATTAGGAAGCATTTAAAAGCAGATTCTACGAATGGAATTTGTCTAGTGATTGTCATGGAGGTGCTCAGTCTGCGGGGCACACTTGACTGCACTTTGCCTGAATTCTCTAATGTCAGTAATGACCAGAAACACTTCCTTCCTTTCCTTGCAGCAGACCTGGCCACAATCATCTGTGCCTTTATTATTTTGAGACTGGACTACTGCAACACTTGCTATCAGTCTGGCAGTGGGAGACACACAGAATCTATAGCTGATTGAAAACATAGTAGCCTGCTACACTGGGTCACAATTCAATCTTACCGTCAAAGTCCCCAGAGCGCTAGGGTCTGGCTATCCTGAGAACTACTTCTTCTTCTGTATCACCCCTAAAGCATTCTGTTTAACCTGTACCCCAGAGGAACTCAGTGGGAAGGGGGAAAGGGAGTCTGATCCCAGCCCCCAGCTCTGTCTCATTTGCATTGCTCTGGGGGCCTCACAGGACATCTAGAAATTCTCATGACATAGTCAGGAGGACTACTCATGAGTTGAAAGTTAAGTATGTTCTTAAGAGCTTTGCTGAATCAGGGCCTGAGCTATCAGGCTTTGTTTGTTTGTTGTAAAGCACATAAAGCATTACATTGACTGGCAAACATGTAAAAGATTAAATTGTTAAATTAAATAGTAGTAAGTCACCAGGACCAGATGGTATTCATCCAAGAGTTCTGAAGAAATTCAAATATGAAATTGCAGAACTGCTAAATGTGGTATGTAACCTATCACATAAATCAGCTTCTGTGCCAGATATCTGGAGGATACCTAATGTTCCACCAATTTTTAAAAAGATCCAGAGGCAATCTTGGCAATTACAGGCCAGTAAGCCTAACTTTAGTACCAGGAAAACTGGTTGAAATTATAGTAAAGAACAGAATTATCTGACACATAGATGAACGTGATTTGTTGGGGAAGAGTCAATATGGCTTTTATAAAGGAAAACCATGCTTCACTAATCTATTAGAATTTGTTGAGGAGGGTCAATAAACATGTGGACAAGGGTGATTCAGTGGATATAGTGTACTTGGACTTTCAGAAAGTCTTTAACAAGTACCTTCCCCAAAGACTCTTTAGCGAAGTAAGCAGTCTTGGGATAATAGGGAAGGTCCTCTGTGGATCAGTACCCGGTTAAAATATAGGAAACAAAGGATAGGAATAAATGGGCAGTTTTCAGAATGGAGAGAGGTAAATAGCTGTGCTCTCAAAGGCTTTGTACTGGGACCAGTGCTATTCAACATATTCATAAAAGATCTGGGAAAAAGGGGTAAATAGTGAGGTGGCAAAGTTTGCAGATGATTTAAAATTACTCAAGAGAGTTAAATCCAAAGATGTCTGTGAAGAGTTACAAAGGGATCTCACAAAACTGAGTGACTGGTCTAGAAAATGGCTGATGAAATTCAATGTTGATAAATGCAAAGTAGTACACATGCGAAAACTTAATCCCAACTATACATATAAAATGATGGGGTCTATATTAGCTGATCCTTCTCAAGAAAGATCTTGGAGTCATTGTGGATAGTTCTTTGAAAACATCTGTTCAATGTGCAGCGGCTAATAGAATGTTAGGAACCATTAGGAAAGGGATAGATAATAAAACAGTAAATATAATGCCACTGTATAAATCATATACACCTTTAATACAGGATGCAGATCTGGTCACCCAATCTCAAAAAAATATATTAGAAATGGAAAAGATACAGAGAAGGACAACAAAAATGATTAAGGGTATGGAACAGCTTCCATATGAGGAGAGATTAAAAAGACAGGGATTGATCAGCTCGGAAAATAGATGACCAAGGGGATATATGATAGAGGGCTATAAAATCATGAATGGTGTAGAGAAAGCAAATAAGGAAGCGTTATTTACCCTTTCACATAACACAAGAACTGGCGGTCACTCAATGAAATTAATAAGCAGCAGGTTTAAAACAAACAAAAGGAAGTATTTATTTACAAAATGCCCAGTCTACCTGTGGAACTGATTGCCAGGGATGTTGTGAAGGCCAAAACTATAACAGGGTTTAAAAAAAAATAGATAAGTTCATGGAGAATAGGTTCATCAATTACTATTAGCTTAGGGGCAAACTGCAGTTCTTTGGCTGGCCACTTTCTTCAGCAGACAGTGGGGCAAAGGGGTGGGGGAAGTCCAGGCCTGCCTGCTACTCTGGGCCCCGACCCAGGGACCCTATAGCTGGCAGCTGCTCACAGCTTCTCCTTCCCCTCTGCTGCTACTTGCTTTCCCTGGGCCACTTCCCCATAGCCCCAGCACCTCCTTGGCTCCTGTATCAAGGCCACAGTCTGGGAGCCAGCCAGGCAGGAGCTCTGCTTGCTCCCTTGACCCTGCCCAGCACTGCTCTGTCCCAGGTACTTCTCCTTATAGGCAGCCAGTCCTTCTCCCTCAAACTCCAGGAAGAGATTGAGCTCCTTTCTGCCCAGCAGCCCTTCTTATAGGGCCCAGCCTGGCCCTGATTGGCTGCTTCTAAGCCTTCCTCTGGGTGCTGCACAGCCACTCCAAGGGCTGCTAGCCAGTGAGGCGTAGCTTCCCTGTCACAGTTTGCTTTCTGAGGACTCTCTACGTTTTAGCCATTGTAGTGATGTGAAAATGTCAAAACCGGAAGCTGCTGTTTGCCTTCTTGGTGAACACGTGTGCATTATGTGATGCCATTTAGCACGAAAAGGTAGAACCTGCTGTCCTTGTGCTTTACAGTATCTCTTGCTTCTGCTTTGTATTAATTTTACTATTAATGCTGGCTGCTTTCCAATAGCTTCTGGCCACACTGAGTCTGCTGCAATCTTGTGTCAGCTAAATCAGTCACAATCTGCAGACAGAAACACATTATTGTGTACAGCATTTTTAAATAAAGCAATGCACGTACCACACGCTGAAGTGATGCAAAAGCAAATATTTTGCATAGAGGTAGCTGATTAAATTGGAAATACAACAGAGCCCATTGAAAATAATAGCTGCAAAAAGAATAGTTATAATCAAATAATATGTCATCTTTGTATGAAACTAAGTAAATACACATGAAGAATGAAGTGCTTTAAAATGAATATCTGTTAAAGGACTAAACCAAATAAAATGACTGTTTTAAAAAAGAGAACTTCTGGTGCACAAGAGTTTAAAACACAGTACAAAATAAACAGATTAAAATAACAGATCTGTTAGGTACATGCATATTCTTTATGAAAAGGAAGCTGACTGTGCAAAGCAATGGAACCCTGTAATATCAATGTGAAAAATCCTGCACTGATTTAGGAATGGATTCTATTCCACTTAAAGTCAATGGAAGTTTTTCCTTTGATTCCCTTGGAAATCAGATCAGATCCTCGCACTGCCTATTCAATCCTATTACAGTCAATAGGGTTGTTTGGGGCATAATGCAGTGAAGATATTGGCCTGAAATTAAAATCTCAAAGCACAACTTAGCGGGTGCAACCATTTACTCTCAAGATGAAAGTTTGCATGAAGTCTACATACTCCTTTATTATGAGTGCCCAAAACATGGAGATAAATTCTGCCCCTACTGGTAGTAGCTGGACTTGTAGGCTGACTCAAAGTTGTTAGGACAGCTACCCTGCCTTCACAGGTCAGATAGCTTAAGGGGGTCATCCATATTTTGTGAGGGGCAAGTGTGACATGCACTCTTTGCTAACATGTGCTGCCTTAGGCAGCCCGCACATTTCATGGGAGGATATCTGACCACCCTGCATCCTGATGATAATACAGCCTTGAGGCCACCGTGCACCAACCGGTTCCCTGATACTCGCTAGTGCTCTCTCGAGTAATATGCGTAAGTAGGAAAAGACTCACTACTCTCGTTTCTATCACTCGCATAGCACAGCACCATAGTGGGTACTAATGGAAGGGACAATCTGGTGAATGAACTTTGGGTATTCAAAATATTCAGAACTAGCCTGTTACAACACTACTTGGTATGAAGTAAATTACCATGTGATTATAGATTAAGTGTTGCAAAATCAAAACCAATCGTATTGTACTGAGGTGGATAATAGGGGGAGAGCTGACAGCTGACTGTACTGAGCATGGCTCCTGATTCAGTCAGCTCCTGACATATGGGGGTACTGGCACTGCAGACATGCATTTTAAATAACTTTTGTTTAAATGGTGCAACTGTGCTTTGAGCAGACACTGTGTAAAAGGGAGGATAAACTCTGTATATAAAACCCTATGTCGACTATTTGATTACAGCAGGCTCAGGTATGGCAACCAGTATCAGAGGCCCTGAACCACAGTGCTGCAGCTGCAGTCTGAGGCACGGCAGCTGGAGCTCTCTCACTCTATAAAAGAGGTTGCTGTTGGCAGGTCGTTCCCTGTGAAGGCCCCTTGATTTTGAAACTTCTGTCCATCCCATCCTGCTGGGTTGACATGGCTTGAAAGTGTTGACTTTTAGGCATGCTGGAAAGCCCATCGGTTAGAGCAGGCATCTGGGGAGGGCTGATATGGGTGAGGTGTTGAGGGGGCAGTGCATGTGACGTGTGGTGGGATTTTGATTTGATTTTTAATTCTTTCTTGCTGACTGATGACAAGGGCAACCAGAGCCTGGATTAGGCAGTAGTTTAAGTTAGTTTATTTAAATTCAAATGTCCATTCTAACAGAACATTTCACAAGTAAAACTTCTCCCATGATTCCAGGTACTTGTTAGGAACATGTTTGTCTGTCACCAAGGATCAAATGAAGGAGGACACTAATTATTCTTTCCTTTATGTTTGCCTAGCATTTTGTTTTGAATTTTATGAAGAAAAAGAACGGCAAGTTAAATAACAAATTGTGAATTCCTGGCTAGGAGACTCTCTCCTCCATCCCTAAGAAAATGGTGAGTTACAAACAGGAAAAAAATAATTTTTTTCAGTAAGGTAGTTTTGCTCCTCTGTAAAATTATAGCTCTGCTTTATGAGTGACATTCTTTAGCTTTGTCAAATGTGACTGCATTATGTAAGAAGCCGAAGTGAAAAAATGTGAGGCATATGATTTACCATGCTTAAATTATATTTTTATTCAATACAGTATTACAATCTTATTTCCCTTTTTCATACATTTGGAGAAGACTGTCGGTACCACTCACTACCAAAAGGGTTGTACTTGTTCCTTTAAGAAATGATCTTTTAATTCATCTCGGGTTGATAGGGAGTGTGACTAAAAGCTGTCACCTTCTCATGACTGTTTGGTGGGCTATGTGAAATAAGTTTGGGAGTCTTGGTCTATTAGGCCTGGTCTACACTGGGGGGTGGATGGTGGAGGGGAATCAATTTAAGTTGTGTAACTCGACGTACTTAGATCAAATTACCGTGGTGTCTTCATCGACTCCGCCTGCACCTGTTGTGGCCGTGGAGTACAGGAGTCAAAGAGAGAGCGCTCGGGGGTCCGATTTATTACGTCTAGACTAGATGCAATAAATCAATCCCTGCTGGATCAATCATTGCCCCCCGATCCGGCAGGTAGTGAAGACATACCCTTAGTGAGCAGGCAACATAACATTGTTGGCATTGAATGGAACCAGCTGTATAGATTAAGGGTATGATCCAAATCCCACTGGAGCCAGTAAAAAGACTCCCATTGACTTCAATGGATCAGGCCAAACCAGAGCATGGGTCAGAACTCTTCTCTCATTCCCAGAGGTGGGCTCTTCAGCATAGTGTTGAGGGACATAAGTGGGGTGAATCGGGGAAGCTTGTACTACTGCTGCTCGTGCTGTGTCATGTGGGTGAACGTAGGATCCCAGTCTTCATCAGCGTAGCACTATCACAAGTGCTAAATTCATTTTAACTCTCCCCCAGCTCCATTAACAAACCCCTGTTCTTTTCTATTCAAACCTTCCTTGTCTCAAGCAACCCATCCAGCAAGTTATTATCATTCCTGGTCATTATTTTATGAGTACTCTCCTTAGCTCTGATATTTCTGTCCAGAATTCACCAAATGTTCTTTAATTTATTATCTCTAAAATGATAAGCCAAGAGTGACCAGTCTCATGGGGCTGCACCATTCTGTCAGGAGCCTTATGTAAAAGATACAGGATACATTTTCAGTGCTGTGTGTTGTTATTAATGAGGGCCATGTGCACACGCTTTGCCCATCACAATGAAAATTTACCCTCACGTATCTTGTAAACCTCAGATGTAGATTTCACTCACAGCATTTTATTTTGGGCTATTCTTTGATTTTTTTTATTTTTTTGTATTAAGAGGCCATGGGAATAAGCCACTGTTGAAGTGGATATACAACTAGATCTTGTGTGACATAAAATTTGATAGTTTTTCTTTTTTGGTCTTAAAAAATTTGCCTTTCAGAGCTATTCAATAAGAGAAATGTTAATGAGAAATTTTTTAACAAGGCAAGGCCTGGCGGTGACCCCCTCGGATCTAAGCACTGATACAAACTCAAGCTAAGTCAGAATGCACGAGAACATCTTGCAGAATATTGCTGGCCTTCTGTTCTATCAGCGCTATAGTTCTAGAAACAAGACTGTTAATGAGGAAAGATCAATCCCAACAGGAAAACCTGTGATTTCTGACATCAGTAGACATGCATCCTTGCTGCACAAATCAACGCCCCCCTCCACACACACACGCTAAAAAAAAAAAAAAAGTAAAATAACTATCAGTTTCTTTCAAAGTTTAAAGATGCAGAATTACTTCATGTAGCATTTAACTATCATTTCAATCAGGCTTTTGAAGCTGTTTAAGTTCTTTTGTACCCGAGTTGTTTAATGTTACTCAGACAAGGTAAATCAAAGTCTAATAGAGTGGAAAAACAGCAAAGGCAGAAAATAGGTAAAAGATAAATCACACAGGAAGTTTTGCTTTTTTTGTTGTTATTATATTCATTGAGATCAAAGCCCTTGTTTCAGCTCTAATTAACAAAAGCTAATGCAGATTGGAGACCTTCTGGCATTGAGCAGAGCCTTGGAGGATACAGCAGAAATCTTCTGAAGATTTAAATAATTAATATGACACCTTGAGCTTCGGATGGGAAAAAAAAACCAGCCCCGTGTTCAAGTTTAAGAACAATGCTATTGCCAAATTTGATACCATTTGTTCTGATGAAAATGAGCTGAGTAGACTGCATAGACTTCATTGTATGGTACATTGGCAGTTCAGTGGATTGTTTCACCTTTTGTCATGCTAACGGAGCCCTTTTGTGTAGTACTTTGTAACCTCCCAAGTCTGGCCCAGTCGCAGAAGGATAGAAAAAGGCAAATCTGCTTTAGGGAGTTGGAGGATGGTCATTTAATGGTTTTTAATCCTCTTAATCCACGTAAGAATGGAGATCTCTGAGTGAAAATCCCATCCCAGAAGTCCTTATGATTCAAATGCTTGGCTCAGGAGACTCTCTTTTGGAAAAAAAAAATGCAGCAAAATATCCTCCATGACTGTGGCATTATGGTTTAGTTCTCTCTGTTTTTCTAAGTTGCGTGATGAAATATATGCAACATGAAATGGAAACCTACTCCAGACTTTGCTAATGACTAGGAAAGAGAATGCCCTGTGCCAGTGTGTGTATTTTGGGTACTCCTGCAATTTAGTTTGATTTCATAAAAATGATAGAGGCCCTCTTTTCTAATTGTCTCAAGTATATGCAAATCTCCCGTAGATTTGGCCATGCACTAATGCCTTCACCAAGCTGTTTTCCACTTGTATATTTTCTAGGTGAATGAAATCCTCTATTGAGTTTGGATACAGATTAGTTCTAAACTGTTGACATAATCATAGCTAAGCCTTTCTGCTCAGTTCATTACTACTTCATAAAAGCAAGATCTCTCCTGCCCCTCCCCCCCAAAATCAATAGATCTAATTTGATATCTCAGCTTAAAACCACTGAGGCAATTTCCAATATTAATATTAAAGAGGCTCTTAAAATTGGTCAGATTTTTCAGTCCATCAGTGTATGAAGCTGCCATTCACTGCGGTAGCTGGATTTTTAAAATAATTTTTCAATTACAGGCAGAAGTGTAGAGCTTGTCACTTGCTTATTTAGTGGACGAGCCCACATTTTAGATCTGGTACAGAGGAAATATAAGAAAAGAAAGCTCTAGATAAGTCACTTCAAATCCATCTTTTATTATATTAGGAATATATTATAACATTATAAAAATAATACTCTTTATTTGAAAATAAGAAATGAAAAAATACCACCGCAACAATTATTACATGGTAATCGTATCTATAAACTTAGAATGACAATGTAGCTTATGAAGCCTAAAAAATTAGAGCTGATAAATATAATAATTTCTATTCCAGCCAGTTCATCCATACCCCGTGCTCAGCATCTGTTTCTGAAAGAGATAACTCTCTCCTAGGCTTGTAAAGCATCAGAACAACCATCTCTCTCTAAATTCATCCGGACTAGATGTTAATA
The DNA here is from genome assembly GCF_003597395.2 of Chelonoidis abingdonii. Taxonomy (NCBI): domain Eukaryota; kingdom Metazoa; phylum Chordata; order Testudines; family Testudinidae; genus Chelonoidis; species Chelonoidis abingdonii. Next base: position 245,610,796 of record NC_133769.1, on the reverse strand, counting down.
ATAATGCACTTTTAACTGTTGATATAAGACAAGGTGCCACCTTCCCTCCTTTTTTTGTGTTTGTTTTCTTCCCCATTAGTTAGATTGCAGATGTTGTGGGAAATACACAAGAGATGGTACCTGTTTCACGTTACAAAAACTTCTGCAGGCTCCTCACAAAGATTTTTGATTCTTCCAACCCCTCAGAGTGCTACATTGTAATTTGCAGACAAGAGGTCAGAGGGAGAAACTCATCTTGAGGAATGGCAGGCAGCATCATTCCCACTAGTCTTCTCAATTCTTCCATAGCCCATCCCGGAGACCATAAAACTAAGTCTCAAGGTAGTGGATTTGAGTCCCATGCTTGATGTAGTTCATTGTTTTAGATGCTCAGATAGCGCAATGATCGGTGAAGTGTAAGAATCCAGATGGAGCCCCACCAGACTAGATTGCTTAATCACCATACCCCACTGCTGCTATGACCATCATTTTCCCCCACTTTTCACCACAGAACTCCCCCTTGTAATGCCATGGGTCTGTGGCAGAAGCTGGTATACACCCCAACCTGAATATAGCCCAGAAATAGTATTCCGCTATTCAACCAAATACATACACCTGGAGGGTGACATGATGTCCCTTACTGTACTCATTGATTTTCCTTTCCGTATTACCTCCACAAACCACTTTGTTTAGATGGCTGTGCAAGCACATGACAGCTGTAGGTCAATGGAAACAAATGTAAAAGAATGAGTTTGAAAACACAGGGCGCATTTATACTAAGTGGAACAATTCTCTAGCCCACCAAACAGCAGATGGGTTATTGCTGGGTTTTTCATGAAACTATCATTGAAACAACCCACCTTGTGCAGAGCAGTCACTGAGGCCACAAACAGGATGGTAGGTTGTGTTAGAGAAAAAAAGTAAAAAGCAGTGATTCTGTGACTGGATATATGGCACTGCTTAGATCCTGTCCAGAACACTGTGAACAATAGTGGGGTTTATGCTACGGGAAGAATATGATTCCCTTGGAGCAGTATAGTATAAGACATACCAGGGCAGAAGAATTTAAGTTCTGAACAAAGATTAAGAGAGCTGGTCTTATTCTCCTTGGCAATGAGGCTACTTTGAAGTTCTTAAGGGGAAGGTTTACGAAAAGGACTAATAATGCTGGTAGAGAAATATTTTTTGCAATGGCAAGGGGAAGCTAGGGGACATAACCAAGAAATTAGAAAACTCAGGCAGAACTATTTCATGCGGAGAGAAATAAACATATGGAATAAGTTACTAGGAAAGGCTAATGAAGCAAATAGGTCAAATGAGTTCCAGAGACATCTAGAGTTGTGTCTACAGAAAGGGAGAATTGTAGGTTATGGAGGAAAATCAGGGAATTTTGAGATAAAAACCAAGGGGCCAGACATATTGGGTTAGGAAGAACTTTTATTGTTTATAAAATGTCATATTCTCAATTCGAACTATGAATTTTCAGCACTAGCAATGCTGATTTGCTTGTCTTGAACTGTCATCTTCAGAGATACCACCTCTGAGTCAGCATTTCCAGTACTGGTATTGCTGGGTCTGTCAGCTGCTGGCCAGACATTAGAGCAGGCTTGGAGAATTAGAGGGTCACTTCTTCATTGACTGGGCTCACTAGAGGCCTGATTCTGAAATCTTTGCTAGGATCGAGTAGCACCTGCTCCTGGAACCAGTCTCAGTGGGACTAGCTACATGAGGAAGAGCTGATCAATGTAAAGTTTGCAGAACTGAGTCTTATGTCTTTGTCTTGTACTTTAACTTAATGGAGACTGGAGGTGGGACATTTACGATCTGTAGGCAGCAGCTCTACCTGGTGAAAGGAAGCCTCTCTGGCAAAGTCAGTAAACAGTAGCTGTGCTAAACCTCTCTTGGCACAGCTACTTTGCATTTTAAATTCACTACAGCAACTCAGTAGGATGACACAAATTAGGTGAGAGGGGAGAGCTAAAACTAGCACAGATTGCACCAAAAAAGAGGTCCTGTCCAGTGCTTCATTTGTAGTGAAAGAGGTGCTGGGGCTCAAGCAATTCTTTTACTTTCATAACTGATGTGGCAAACCCAGAGGTGCTGGGGCTGTGAACGGCCAAGCCTAGAGGTGCCAAGACTCAGCCCTTGCAAGCATTGGCACAAATTAAGCACTGGTCCTGTCACAAAAAGATTCTAAACTCTCATATTCCAGCACTGCAGCTTTGTAAAGCACTATTCGCCTTCTGAATAGGAAAAACGGGCTAATTATCTATATCTATTGCAGTGAGTGTTTTTTCTCCTATAAAGTATGTAGGGCATGAATTGCAGTCTGTGCAGAGACAAAACTCCCAGTGAGGTAAATAGGAGTTTTTCTACTTTAAAGCTGCAGGATCAGGCCCATACTGAGCAGTTGAGCTTCCTGTATTGCATGTGGGATATAATTTCACTGTTGCCCTTAGATAGTACAGTGCACAGCACTTTATAATAGCAATGACTTGAAGGCTTCCCTTAAAATTACTTGTTAAAGGTTTAAAACTCTGTCTAGGAATATGATAACATTTGCTTTAAATGAATACCTGGTTTTAAAAATAATTAACTGGGTAAAAGAACTTTTAGTGCCCCAAAGCTAAGTATTCAGTAAAAAGCTGAGCAGCTGAAGAAGCTGGTCTCCTGCAGGGTTAGGAAGGAAAGGATTTATGGCCCCTTCCCACCAAACTGAACATTGCTCAACCACCTAAATATATTACGGAGCTGGTTTCATCTTTCCCTGAAGTTTCAGGGTCAGAATTGCGGATGGTTTGATCTGGGATGTTTTTTTAATAGACCTTTTGGTCAAATCCAATTTTTGTGCAATACCATTAGTGAATATAAACAGACTTTTACTGAATTTTGACTAAGACAATGGTTCCCAAACCTTCACTGCTAGAGACCTTTTTTTGACGGGTTAGCAGTGCCTCTCCAGGCTAGGCCGCAATCTTGCAAACTCTGTTCACATCCCAACCCCAGTTCAGGGTCTCCTTGCGCTGAGCCCCAGCACAGCTGCTGCCATCACATCATTTTTCCCGTTAGTTTTCCCTATCCCTTTCTCTTTCTGTCTCTCTTTTATTTCCTTACCTTGCTTTTCTTTTCCTTGTATTTTTTGTGTTAAATTCATTATTGCTACATTTCCTGGGGTCTGCAAGGCCTCCCGTCCCAGAAGTAGCTGAGTGGAGTGTGTTTCATGTGCTGGATGCTGGGTAATAATAACCCAAGAGGACTCCATTTTCATTAAACTAAACTGGCTCTTTGTTAAATCAACTATTTGCTGATTGTACCTACTTCTCATTAACATCCCTGTACCTCTGCACACAGACCAGTACCATAGTGCTCTCTCCAAAGACCCAGCATGATCCACCAGGTTCCATCCAGGTTGCTACCGGGTGCATCACGTGGTAGCTTTCACAACTGGGCTGAGAAGATATACGAAACTTGGCAAAGCATACTGCTACCCTAAACCCTTAGCCCTGTACAAGTGAGCCACTCCTGTGATCACCTGCATTAAGGATTTCCAAAGAAGTAGGAAGGAAAGGCCAGCAGATTTAGAGGAGCTGCATACCACCTTACCTGAAGCTATTGCTATACTTAGGATGGATCTAGGATCTCTCCCCACCTCCACTGCTTCTCTGCAGTGTCCTATGTCCATGCCTGCATTTATTCCTGTGCCCTCACCACGATACTAAGACACCACTTTCTATATCTGATAACTGCACTGAATTGTAATCTCTTAGTTGGTTTATAAACTCTTTGACCAAGGGACCATCTTTTTACTATGTGTTTGTGCAGTGCCTAGCACAATAGGGCCTTGATCTTGACTGCGTTCTCTCGTTGCTACCAAAGTACGAATAAATATCAAAAATAAATGAAAAATACCAGTGGTATCTGCATATTGCAGTGTTGCCATCTCAGTCGTGAGTTTTGTGATATTTGATGTTTGATAGTTGAGGAGATTATAGGAGAAGCTCAGATTTCATTAAAAAAAAAAGTTAGTTTCTAGTCCTTATGATTGCAGAGAAAAGCTTAAAACTATAACCTGAATGCACCTTGGCTAAGAAACAAGACGGCAAATAAAAAAAATCAAAATGTATATTTTTAAAAAATCTCCTAATTTGTAAAACAGTGTCATGAATTTGGGGGCCTGGATCATGATTTTTGGACATTTGGGATTGACAATACTAATTTTATTTCTTTAAACAAGAAGAAAGAAGGGAACTGCACTGAATGAGTCCAGCTACATTCTTGTATTGTAAATGTCATACATTCACTTATGTGAGCTTCATGCAATTTATCACTGAAAGCGCTTTAGGTTTTTTTTTTTAATCAAAGCAGTATCATTTTGAGAAAAAGGGGAAAAACCCCACTGTAGACGCAGAAAATACTTTCTTGCTTGCGTTCCCTAATCCATTAGAATCCGGCATTTTTTAGTTAGGCTTTCCAGAGTTTTTGTCATCCATTTCCATTCAAAACACAACACACTGTAAACTTCACAAAGCACACATACTGTAGTCTCATGCTGACATATATAGTCAGTCATTTGAAGCAGAAATCGCCCCATAGTTTATGATGGTTACACATTTTTGACTGACTCTGGGATTTGTTTGTGGTGTTTTCTGTGTTTTTTCTCATTAGATGTTATGATTCTTTATTTAAACAAATGACAACATTGGAAAAACCTTTCTGGTATATGTGGGGAAACAGGCATCAATCAATAGACCTCACATTACAACACAACAAACTAGGGTCTGATTCAAAACACATCCAAGAATGGACAGTAACCCTTCATTACCAGACTACAAAGATAGTAATAACTCCACATCCCCGAAGGCATCACAATGATCAAGGAAAAGATCCCTAGTTGTATATTTCAAATATTGGTTGACATTTTTTTTTTTGAAGAAAAACTCTGACTTCTAACGGGTTCTGAAACTGTGTGGTCTGTCTCAAGACAGATCTTAATGAAATTTGCCATTATCAAAACTAGACTGCCTGGAATATGGCAAAGCCTATTAGGTTCACAATAACAACATTGATTTTAGGGATTTTCCCCTCCCTCCATACTTTTTTGATGTGTGAAGAGAGTGAAGCTCCTTAAAAGATATTTTCAATGGGATGGTTCTGAAGACTTCGGATAAAATATTTCAACATAGTACCTGCAGGGACAGAAGAAATTGCTTCAGTTCATTTTGCCTTAGTTAGAGTCGTGTTAAATCAACTGCTGTTGGCATTTGCCGGACTTTGTAGACATTCTTTCAGAAGGTCTGAAAAGCTTCAAATAGATGAAGGTCTTCAAACAGTAACTGGCACATGGGACCGACATCAGTGAGGCTCCAAAGACTGTCCAGAAGGGATAATATACTGCATAAACAGGGTCCTATGACCTTCTTCCATATAAGACACTAAGCTTGTTCCTCTCTGTTTTTATGTCCAAGTTTCCCCAACAGGATGCCGGGTGTATCATTTGATCAGAATGGTAGAAGGTATTGGGTCTGATTTTCCACTGCATTGCACTTTTTACAGTTATTTGCATATGTGCAAAGTGGCTGTAAAATGTCACCACACTGATTTACTAGTGATTTACATATTCTTCTAGGTGTCAATGATAACACAAGGTGCAAGATAGTAGTGAATCAGGCCCTCTGCCACTAGGATAGCTCTGCTGTCTTTTTTTATGACAGGATTTAGTTACTCCTGAGGAAATTTTGTACCAAAAATTAAAATTCTGTACCAAATTAAAAATTCTGTGCGCAATATTTTAAAATTCTGCAAAATTCTGCATATTTTATTTGTCAAAATAACACAATATAATCATACCAATTTCAATTATTTTGGTAATTTATTTCAGAATAAATTTATTTCAAAATACCTGTCAACACGTAACAATACAGACAATAAAAGAGATTCAGGAAATGTTTTTTTGACAAATAGATTCCTTAGTAGGCATATTAATACAGAATTCTGGGTAATAATTCATTTAAACTACAATACAGAACTGTATTTCCTGCACCCCTCAGAAGCAGCACAAAGGCCTAGGGGAGTTTGGGGTAACAAAGGAGCTGAGGGAGAGGGAAGTAATTCCTGGGAAGGAGCCTGGGTGTGAACTTGGAGGGTTGGTGGGTTTGGGTGGGAAAAGTATGGCAGAGGGGTTTTTGCAGGTGGGTGGGGAGGGATTGTTAGGGAGTTTCTCCCAGGCAGACCCTGGCTGACCCCAACCTCTCTCATTCAGTCAGGCACATCTGCCCTTGTCTCCATGTGTCCCTGCACCCCCATGTGTCCTTGTATCCCCATCCACATGTCCCTTCACCTCCACTTAAACATCCACTCCCGCAACCCCATGTGTCCCTGCACTCCCCTTTCCCATGTGTCTCTGCGCCCCTGCGCAGCCATCCCCCTTCCCCCATGCAGTCTTGCACTCCCTTCCCTTTGTCCCCATGTGTCCCTGCACCCCCTCAGCCAGCCTTCTCACCTCATATCCATGTGGCCCTGTTCCCGCTGCTCCCATGTCTCTGTGCCCCCGCTCTGTCTCCTCATGTTCCCCCTGTGTCCTGACATGTCTCGACAGGTGCTGTGAAGAAGGTATTGCAGGCTCTTTCTCTTCCCTATCACAGCTGGGGCTGGCCAGGAGCAGCTGCCCGTGGTCTAGCACCACAGCGCCCTCTAGTGGGAAAAAGTCAGAACTGCAGAAACTTCGCAGCTGAAGATATTGTCTGCATATATATATATATATATATATATGTTATACTAAATTACTCCTTGGGGAATTCTAATGCAATATATTTCAAAAAGATTAGTGCTTTTGCTGGAACAATTCTGCAACCTACCCTAAGCTTTAAAAGATTTGAGGCAAATAAACCTGCAAATCCTATTCACAAGTGTGGATCCCACTGAGGTTAAAAGGACTGCTCCTGGGAATAAGGGTTTGCAGGATCATGCTCTAAGTCAGTGACAATAGAATTAAAAGTGGCTTTTGAAGTACAAGATAGTGGTCTCTCATTTTATAAGGACCAACTCTTACACCTAAGATGTAGAATCATGAAGTAGAGACTAGAAATGCCAATGTCACTGCCTCTACAAGCAAATCTTGTTAATATGAGGCCCTCCTCCCAAACTGAATGCTGTATAAGGAAAGTCAAATTGGGATTCCTCTCTGAACAGAGCTCAGGATCATTATTGTTATTTTTAAATTTTTATTTTTTATTTTGAAAGAAATGTACCTACTAAGTAATCAGTAGACAGATGATACAAATCAATACACCTTTCACCAGTATCATATAGAAACATATTCACAAACCCCTCCAGGCCTGCATTAAAATAAATAATAGAATATAAATGTGTGTGTATATATATATTCCAGTACTATAAGGAAAATGGGTGGGGGAAATAAACTTTACTTTCTCTCATCTTCTTCCTAAGGGTGGTGAGGTTTGAGATTGCTCTTTGTTCCATGGGGAGTTCATTCCACAGTCTCATACCTGCCCCCAAGAACATTCTATCTCCTGACCTGGTGAGCTTTACTCTTACAATAGAAAGCTCCATTGTGCTAGAGGTGTGAACCACGGTCTTCATCCCAGAGATTTAGATGATCTTTTAGATACACTGACCTCCCAGGCCATGGAGCACCTGGAAGAAAAGGAACAAGACCTTGAACTTGATACAGTATTCTATGCAAAGCCAGCGCAGAGATGGGAGGTCAGGTCTGATGTGTTTGCAGTGGCCAGTGTTGCTGAGGAGACATGTTGCAGCATTCCATACTAGTTGACGTTTCCTAAAGGACTGATGGCTTCATACCCAGGTATATTGCATTGCTGCAGTCCATCCAAGAGGTGAAAAAGGCACATATAACCAAGGCCAGGTTATCATCTGACGGGATGGTATGGAGTTTTGCTCACTAGATTGACATTACTTATTAAGAAAAACGGTCACTTTTTTGTATAAACCCCCCACAAAACATAGAGCCTTAGTTATGCTTAGTGAGACCTAAAGAGCTTCTTGTCTTCTTTTAGGGCAATAATAGATCTAGGGTCATATTTTTCCTTGCTTGGTATAACTCCATTTAAGTCAATAGAACTATAGCTGAGTTGCATTTGGATCATAGTAGGCTGTAGTCCTTTAGTTCTGAGCTTAAATAAAGTAAGATCAGGACCTGAGTGTTAAAATGAAACTTGAAAAATAAGTACAAAAATAAGGAAATCCAATATGAGACAATTTAATGTTAATATTAATTTTATTCACAGATCGCTCCTTTGAAGACTAGAGAAGGCTGGTATTGTCCATCTATTGCTCAGTGGCTGCACCTCCATTCTGAACATTTCCATTTTACTAAAAAATCGAACTCTAAACATTTAGAGGTTTTAAATCCACTCTGATTGTGTTGTTTTGTAAAGGAGTGAAAGCAGAAAGCAGCACAGTAGGGAGTGTGAGTGTTGTAACTTATCCAATCCTCACAGCTGGTAAACTTTAAATTAAAGGGAAAGTTACATCAGGTACCTTTTCCCCCTTCACTTGCTGGTCCCTTCTAGTTTTTCTTGCTTAAAACTAAAATATGAATATGTCAGAATGAGAGAATCAACTCCTTTCTCTGCAGCATGAGAATGGAAAATGTTTCTGTTTTAATTTAATCTCTGCCAAAAGCATTGTCATATTTCATAGGATGCAACTACGGGACTGTTCTATGGCTGGAATTCCCTTTACATTCCCGGAATATCTCCCAATAGCTATATGTTTTGGATTACTCTTTCTTGCTCTTATTATGGTCATTTCCCAAATATTGATAACCTCTTATTTCTTCCTCACATCTTGCACTGAGAGGGCAGCAAATAGCCTCTTCCAAGACCAAGGCCAACATTGTCACTGCAGTTCTTAACTGGCCACCACAGTCCACTCTCTATCCCTTCTTTCTCAGGGAGGTCAGCTACCTACAGTAAGCCCCCCATTAGGCCAAAATGGCTTGAAACACAAGTCCATTTCTAAAGCTTCTGTGTCTTTGCCACATCTTCTGCCTCATTCTGGTGTCTAAAATGTTTCAAATCTCCATGCCAAGGATTTTATTTATTTTGCTGTAATACTTGATACAGCTAAAAAGTCCATATTAGCTAGTGACTGAATTTACTTTTTCCAGCATTGATAAAAAAAGATTCTACATTTATGAATCCAGCTCACGTTATTCATATTCTACGTGCATGTCACTGACCTGATGTCACTGTGATTTCCCTGCAGACTGTTTGGCCAGATACTGTTGGTGTTTCCCTTGAGGGAGGAGAAAAAATGTGATTTTTCCAGAACAGCAGAGCTTGCAGGAAAGTTAAAGTTTTCTGATATATGCAGAGGCTCAGTGCTTCCTTTCTTCACTGCTTGATGCATAGCATCAAAGATGATAACGAAAAAATGTTTCTGTTCCTGGCAGAGGCAAAATGTGGGGGTGGGGGCAAGCAGGGTCACGTACCCCCTCTCAGATTTTGGACTTAGCTTGGACTGAGCATGCTCACATGGACTGAGTATGCTCAGTAGATTGCTGAGGCCAGCTCTTGCCACCAATATGACAGGTAGTCTGCCTGTATTTCTAGAGTGTTGGGCCCACTCTCTGCATGTCCAGGAAATTCCTAGTTCTTCTGCACCAACCTGTCCACCCAGTTCAAACTCCTCTTTTCCTGATTCTGAGCAGTAGGGAGCATCCTGGATGCTGATGTGGAGGTAGAGAAGCACATCAGAATTGCAAACTTGTAGAAAATGGAAGTTGTCAGCAAAGAGGAGACAGGGCTGCTCCAGGAAAAAGTCATTCTCTAACTGCCAGCAGCCGAAACCCCTCCTTCTTCCCATACAACAACTGGCCACTTCCCAAACTGTTAAGCAGCAGCCATGGAGCAGCCTCATTGTTATTCTGTTGCTTGGGCAAGGATTCATTTCCCTTGATCCCCTCAGAGCACTCCTGTGTACACCCAAGGACTTCCTGGATTCATAGAAAGAGACTAGGAGATGGTAGGGATGGTAGGTTAACAACATGGGGTAGAAAACTTTCTGGCATTCAGAGATGATCTGTACCTAGTGGGGACGGGGGAAGAAGGGAAGAGTGAGGGCAGCGGCTTCAACAGATGTTACTGAGCATGCTCAGGACATGTGAGCATGCTCAGTACAAGCCAAGCAGCAACTGGGCGGGTGGGGGGGGGAGGGCATATGATGCTCCCTGATTTCGCCTTGCTGGAATTATTTAATGCATCAGTCAACTGACACCTTCTACCAACTAAGATAATATTGAAAAAATGGAGCGTGGAGGGCAGAGGGAAATATATAACTGACTTCAGAATTAAGTCTTGATGAAAAAGGGTAGCACTGAAGCAATTATCTATTCTACTTGATGTTTCACAAGCAACAGAAACAAATCTGTCCATTGTCCAGGAGTTTCACTTGACAATGACCTTCTTAAGTTGGAAATTTATCGTCGTACAGTACAAACAATAAGGAAGAAGAAAAGTTTCTTTGCTGATCCACCATTGTATAGGAGCAGTGATGTCATAAGAATATTGATTGGGATCTTAGGATTTGAAGGGGCAAGACTTTGTTAAGTTTGCTGCTGTATGTCAAGTGATCCAGATAGGAAAGTGCTGCTGCATTATCTGTGCCTTGAAATAAAAGATGAAAATAAAGTTCAACAATCTGCCATGGGTTGTAGTTTGACTGATCACTATTTCTCTATTTGTAACATGCCTTAATGACTGAGCTTTTTCCATAAATTCTTCCTTTAACCTTTCAGAAGTATGTATGACACAGTGGGAAGTGCATTTCCCACAGTTTTCAGGCCAACGAGAGATTGTATCATACCACTGGAGAGCTTGGCCTAGCATTGCTCAAACATTTCTCTTTTATGTGGTAGCCTAAATCCTTTAATGTCCAGCATCATAGGACACATGTTTAATATCTGTCAAACCAATCTTTGACTGTAAACTTTTACAGGTGCCTTTTGAATTTAAACTTTCAGTTCATTGTTTTTTTCTTGTCACAATCTTGTGACAGCAAATTAACATCTTGGGATAATTGCAGATTTTATTGAAAAACTGTGTCAACAGCTGCAAAAGGAGCCCTTTTTTAGGTGCAGATATAAAAATAAAATTGTCTGAAACCATTGAAAGGCTGTTTTTCACATCTTGTACTAAAAAGTTACTTTAAATCAGTTTCAGTCATGTTCTTCTAAAAAAACCCTCCAAAGGTGAATAGGCTGACAGCTTCTACAAATTGCAGTATGCTCAATGGAAATCAGAACATGCTAAGAAATTATGGTACCCCTGCAGTGAAAAATCATTGACAAGGACTCTGTCTCATCAAAATGCAGCTTATTATGGAACAACATTAAAACATGCTGGATTTTCAGAACTGGTGAAGGGAGGTAACCATACCAGTCTCCTTGAAAACAATATGAGTTGTGCGGCTAAATCCCCTACTGGCTTTGAAAATCTCTGTTGTTGTGAGTAATATGGCCTTAAAAAAGCATACTTATGATGGTGAATGTGCAAGCAGCAATAACTTTTTAGACAAAGCTGCAAATAGCAATTATAGTTTAGACAGCAAAGGAATCAGTTAACCAGCTTAAAATCAATTTATGTCGAGCTTGGCAGCATGGCAAAGAAATAATTAATCAAATCTCCTCATAGCATGAACAGATTCATGGATTCCAAGGCCAGAAGGGATGGTTGTAATCATCTATCATTACCTCCTGTATAACACAGTGCAGAGAACTCTTCCCAAAATTTCTACAGTGTATCTTTTAGAAAAACATCTAACTTTGATTTAAAAATTGTCAATGATGGAGAATCCACCATGACCTTTGATAAATTGTTCCAAGGGTTAATTACTCTCACTCTTATTCCTAGTATGAACTTTCTGGCTTCAAGTTCCAGCCATTAGATTGTGTTACATGTTTGTCTGCTAGATTGAAGAACCCATTATCAAACCAAAGTAGCCCATTTAGGTACTTATAATCAAGTTACCCTGTAACCTTCTCTTTGTTAAAATAGATTAAGCTTCTTGAGTCTATCACTATAAGGCATTCTGTCTAATCCTTTAATTATTCTCATGGTGTCCAAAAACCAGCCAGCTAGTGCAGGACCATTTGGGTGGAGCATGTTGTGGAGCAATCTTACTGCTCCTGTCAAAAGGCAGTGACATGAGTGCTCTGCGTCTGTAGCTAGAAGACTACACTTTGCAAAGGCTGTGGTGCACCAATCAAGGCAGTAGCTTGTTGCCCAATCTAGCGCTTTTGTTGAATGCTTGCTTTCAGTTCTACCTTGCTGAGCCACAGAGGTGAAGAAACTTTCTAGGCCATTGTCTCACACTAGAAGGCCGGAGAGTTCATTGCTACTCTTCAATTTACTCACAGTTAAGAAAGCAACTAATTCAGGGTGGTTCCCATATGAAGACAATAAGGTCTACATGTACCAAATGTGTGAAGATGATGACTTATTTCATGCGGTAACAGGATGATTTTGGTATATCTCTTCAGTGCAATAAATAGGGCTGAGTAAAGTGAAGCAGCCTAGATAATAATAATAACAACTGTATTATGATGAACTTCAAATAAAAGAGGGAGAGGCCCTCCACTGGTGTAAATAGGTGTAACTCTATTGAAGGCGCTATGCCAGTTTATACCAACTGAGGATCCGGCCCAGATTTTTGTCAAAAACTTTAGTGCTAAAATATTTAATATTGTTACCCAAATAGCAGTGGCTGAGAAAACATCAGCAATACAATCTGTTACCAGCTGATGGCTTTATCATTCAATCTGCTGTGGTGATACAAGACCAAAGAGTCCTTTCCTAATGCTACTTTTGTCTTAGTCCTGTATCTAAGAAAAATAAAGATGAAAATAGCCAAGTTTCAAGGTGCAAATCAGTATTTAAGATAAATTAGTTTAGATGGAGAGTGCTGAAATTTGCCTCTTAGGGTATAAACAGACTCATAGATCTTTTAGGCTAAAGTCGATTTTAAAACATGCATGAGGTCATATAACTATTTTTGGTTTTTTGTTACAAAATCCTTTCACAATACTGGAGAAAGGCAAGAAATGCAAGAGGAATGTTTTTTTCCAGGAGGATTTCTCTTACCCACTAACTTCAACCTTGGCCAGAATGTTACTCACATGATCTGCAGCAGCAGAAGACCCTGTATATTGTCCAAGGAAGGTAATGACAGGCAATTTAAAAACATGTGCAAAATACTTTAATCGGCTTGACAGCTGTTTCATATGGAAATTGTATGTTCATATTTGAATGGCAAACTGTTTACAAGAGGCTGATGAAGGATGTCTCAGGTTAAATTTATGCAGTCTGGCTTTAGGAAGTTGGAGATCCAATTTTATTGCTGGTTTAGATATCTGAATGTCTTGGGATTCTAGTCACACACATTTTTATATATATGAGCACTACCCTAATCTTTTCAGGCTTTAGCTTAGTTTTAAAGATGCTGAATGGGGTAGGGCAACTGTTAGTATTAAAATGATCTTTGATCTGGGGAAAAAGCAGTTTTGTTTAACTGTTTGACAAACCCTAGAAGCTAAATCTCTCTCCTGTTTTACTTCAGGTGTCTGCTACAGGGAGGCATCCAGCTGCCATACACTATACTACCAACATACAAAACTAGTTTAGCACCTGAGAACAGAACAGAAAATGAGTATGTATAGTGATTAAACTTAGCAAACAGGGAGAGTAGTTGCGTTCTGCCTGAAAGACAGGTCCAAAGTTGGGTAACACTATACCACTGCGTCCCATACACATCTCAAGCACTTCAAGGAAAGATAGGTCAATGCTAAAAGTGACTGTTGCGATATTAGTTATTGCCACAGATTACAAAGTGAGTGAGCAAGGGACAGCAATGAAAAACTTAAGAAGATGGACAAAATAAATTCCTTCTTTATTACAGATCTCTAGGACACTCCTGCTGTCTACTCTACTTTAGCTCTCAACTATATTACCTTCTTATAGAGATAATTAAAAGTAAATAAAGAATAGACATTTAGGACTGGGAGAAGGGGAAGAGATGAATGAGAGAGAGAATTCAAGGTCCAGTGACTGGCCCCCGGGATGGTAAAAGTAAAGTCCAACTATAGAATAAATGATTTATTAGTCTTAATTTTCTATTTAGTGCCTAAATACTGCAGCAAAGTGAAAGAAGAAAGAATGCTTATACTAAATCAATAATTACATTAGTTATAACAATATCCCATTAATAGAATTCTGGGGTCCTGGGAGATATCAGTGATGACAACTTCAAGCATTCAATAGTCATTTGTCCAGCCCCCAAAAATCATGAGATTGGCTTAAAAATCATGATGTTGAAAATAATAAATGTTTAGATTCTTATTATTAGTCTTCTGATTTCTGAACTTTTAGTGTTCAAATTTTCAAACTTTTCTCTGCAACCGTAAAGGCTAGAAACATACTTTTATAAAATGAAAGCAGAGATTCCCATGTAATCATCTGAGTCTAGGATCAAGGGCTTTAACAGAAACACCAAAAATTGCAAGACTTAATTCAAAAGACTTGGCAACATATGCAACTATTGTTGACTACAATGGGATTCACTCACGATGGAGTTTTAAGAGTGTGGAAGAATATTCCTTACAAGCAAAATTCGGTCAAGAAAAGTGCAAATAGAAGACAGAAAAAATAACAGTACACATTACCCGTAGTGCATATTACCTCACCATGTAGACAAGGCCTAAGTTGGTGAAACTTGCACCTTCTTCAGGGCCCTTCAACAAACACACTAAAGCAACTTAGATTCTTTTACACCTATCCAGATTCCCAAGGGAAGATTCTGATCTCATTTACAGTGGTGTAAAGCCATTGACCTCATTATTATATTATATTGACTGTATTGAATTCAGTGGAGTTACTCCAGATTTACCTTGATGCAAGATCAGAATCCCCTTATACATCATGTCTGAATTAGGCCCAACAGATCTCATTGAGTCTAAACTGGTATAACCCAAACACCAAACAGGCAGAAGTATAAGTGAAAGTTACTCCCATTCTACTTTAGCTTACTTCTTCTTACACCTTCTTCTGGTTCCTCAATGTGTCTTTTACACTAGCTCAGACTCACGCATCAGACATTGATATATATCTGCCTAAGGGAAGTTTAATTTACACCAGCTTAGAGGTCACCTCTGAATTTGGCCCAGTGGGTCTGACCTAACAGGAAGAAGAATTTAGAAGAAGGAGAAGAATGTCAGGAGTAATTTTATACTGGTGCACTATCCTCTCCTTATACAGAGCAAGAATCCCTGAAGCTACTACTAAGCACTTTGTTGCATTCATACCAAATTAAACAGAGATATTTGACTCTGAATATGAAATCCCCCAAAGTTACTAGGTCCCTTGAGAGGTGTTACATGAGTCTATATCATCAGGGATAGCTCAGCGGGTTGAGCATTGGCTTGCTAAACCCTGAGTTATGAGCTCAATCCTTGAGGGGACCATTTAGGGATTGGGGGGGAGGGGGAACTGTCAGGGACAGTTCTGCTAGTGAAGGTAGGGGACTGGACTCGATGACCTTTCAAGGTCCCTTCTAGTTCTGTCAGATAGGTATGTCTCCATATATTACAGAAAGTCATTGGGTAGTTTTCTACAGTAAAGGATTATCACTGGCACCTTTGTCACCTAGCTTTATCAAATCATCATGCAGAACTCACAAACGCCCTCAGTCTACTCAAACTTTCCTCAGAAGGACTGCAGTCTGCTCCACCTACTCCTTTCTGAGTAGTCCATGTCTGGTCTCTCGCCATTGTGGGTAACAACAATTTCTTCTCTCAGTAGGAAACCCTTATCCCCACTACAGAGAGAGAAAGAGTTTCTCTTTACACTTACTTTTGTTAGTCCCGTTTTGGGGTGTACCCAGGCTTGAAACATGGTAAAAGCTTTAACAAGCACTAAAATTGTCTGGCTGATTTTAAAAGGTTTACAAAGTTTTAATCCTCCAGTTGGAGATTTAAGGCATACTTCTGTCACATTCTATAATCTCTGAACTGAGGGAGTTTCTTTGAGTCGGGAGAGAGTAAAGACAGTTTAGGCTCCCATCATTCTGTTCTAGCTCTAGAAAACAAGGAAAACCAATATTGGTATCACCGCTTGTTTGCTGATCTGTGGCCTATCCTTTAGGGTTACCATTCACTGAGGGAATTTATAACATGGAGCCTGATCCTGCCCGCTTAGGATTTGTCTACACTTAAAAGTTTTGCCACTTTAACTATGCCAGCATAATTAAAGTGGCATTAGCCCTTCCTACTGGGGACACAGCTGTTCTGGTCTAAAAGTGGCTATACTGGTTGTGATGTTATGAGTATGATATAATATCTCATTGAAAGATGACAGGGCCAGAAAGAGTCAATTAACTCACCTCACCGACTGACCTGACCCATGGATGAACCTTAAGGACTGGTTAGGAAGATATGTAAATGAATAGAGCTTTGAAATGCAAGTCTGCATTGTTAGAGGTAGAAGGATAGATGTTTGCTCAGGTCTTGTGACGTAAGCAAATAAGTCTTGTCCCTATTGCTATAATTTTAATTCAAAGATCAAAAAAGGAATATTAACATTTATGATGATACTTGAGTGAAATAGTATTTTTGTCTATGTGTCTCTTTGAAGGTTGTGGTAACCTGTATCTGAACTGTTTAATGGATAAATTACTCTGTGCTAATTGCCAGGATGCTTAGGAGAAGGAGTTAAGCCTGTTGTTTTCTTAGGCTGAAAGGCTGCTGGAAATGTATAAGAAGCCTGGGACATGATCCTGCTTCATCTCAGATCTGCTTTGGGTTTCAAGAGGGGGAAACTTAAGCCACAAGGATTGAGATCCCCAGTCATTGACTGGAGCCACCCTGAATATGGACATTGGACTATAACCTATAACTATGTCTGAAAGGACTTGTGGAAACTACAAGCTCACCTCTACTATGCATCTGAACCTCAAGAATTGAACTCAAGTCTGAATGTATATTGATCTTTTAACCAACACTCTCCCTCTTTTCTTTTAAAATAAATTTTAGCTTAGTTAATAAAAATTGGCTAATTGTATGTATTTTGGGTAAGATCTAAGTTATAATTGAACCTGGGTATGTGGCTGATCCTTTGGGATTGGAAAAACCTTTTCTTTTATATGATGAAGTAAGATTTTCAGGAATCATCATCATATCTAACAGTTGTGTCTGGATGGAGGCCTGAGGCTGGGTACTTTAAGGGAACTGCGTGGTTTGGACTTCTAAGTGACCGGTAAGGTACTGTAGAAGCTGTTTTGTGCTGGCTTGGTAAATCTAAGTATTGGAATAACCACCAGCGTTTGGGGTTTGTCTGCCCCGTTTTGTTTGCAGTTCACCCTGATTGAGTGACCTCAGCTAGCTCCCACGGGCAGCACTGTCACACTGGTATAGGTTATTCTGATTCAAACCAGAATAAACTACTCTGGCATAAGGCATTTTATACTGTTGTAACTGTGTCTACATTAGGACTTACACCTGGAGATCTATGTTGGCAAAACATCACACATAGTTAAACCGATAAAACTTTTCTCACGTAAATCAGTCCTGACTGATATAATTAGTTCCTTTGAAGTCACTAACATGTGTGAATAATGAGGATGACAGTTATTATACTATTTATTAAAAGACCACTATCAACTTGAATCTTTTGAAATTGACAAATTAAAAAAAAAACAATTTTCCAGTACATCATCCTTTATGTCTTGATCTTTTTGTTATTTAAAATTCTGTTCCCTTGTTTGTATTTCGAAGACACTTTTGGGCCAGACTGAGCAGAAACAATAACATGCTCAGGTCCAACCTTCCTTCCCCTATTTCTCTCTGTGCACACAGCTGCTTGCTGCTTACCACCCATTTCTTTATGTTTCAGCTTTGATGCTGCTGTTACTCTACTTCTTCTTTAGGTGACATCAACCACCACCTTCCATCTTTCAGAGCTGTGAAAGGGTTGGGAAGCTTCCACTCTCCTTTGGATACCACTTGATCTGTTGTTGCCTCTGAAATACGTGTCTCTCTTTCATCCTCCGCTGTTACTGCTAAGCACTCTTTTGCAGAGCCTGGGGAAGGGTGTGCATCATTGACAAAGTGCTAACCCAAAGGGCTGTCAAATGTACAAAGTAAGCAAATTAATACAAGAGAATGAAGGAATGTTGTCTCTCTGACCTTTTTCATTTAAGACAGTTGCATCAATAGCAGGTATGACAATTGCAGATGGAAATGTAATTTTCAAGTAAACAGTGTCGCTTTAAGTGTCAGTAATGTGCTTGGCTCCATACAGAAACCAAAATTCCCAAAGATCTTACAAACTACAAGACGGATACAGAAAAACAAGGGGCACTGGACCCTTCAGAGTCAGAAAAACTTGGAGGTTTCCAGTTTTCAAAAAATGATTGTTAGCTCACTTCTTGTGAGCACTGTGTAAGGTGTATGTCTTTTGAAGGGAAGATGTAGTGACTTGGCAAAGAGGGCTTGGGGTTGCCACTCCATCCTTCAGGATAGCATGTACGGAGGTCTGAACGAAAGAAGAAAATGAACTGTGTACCAAGACTGACATCACTGGTAGAGCAGTAAAGGAACATGCTAACGCTCCAAGAAGGACCTTCCAGGCAAGGAAAATTAATTTAAACTTGATGCACTGTATGGTGGCTACTCATGTGATTAAAGTTTGCAGGATCAGAGCCAGGAAGAGTGAAGATAGTATAGTTTAGCCGTGAGAACTGGTCCATATATTTCATTTGAAACATTTTTAAACGATAATATGGGCTTCTTTTTAAAATGGAAGAGTTCACAAAATATTTTGAGTTTTCAATTTTATTTTGGTTTCTTTGCTTAAGCTTTCCTCCCCCCTGCCACAATTTTTAGTTTTGATTTTCATTTATCCCCACATCCTCTCCCCAGTTTTCAGTGTCAAAATAGAAAAAAAAATGGGGAGAAAAGGAAAAAAGGGAGAAAGAGGGAAAATAAAAGAAAAGGAAAAAAGAAAAACCAAGACATTTTCATTCAGAACATTTTCTTAAACCCCAAAATTTGCGGTAAAAGTGTTTCATGAAAATTAAAAACAAAAACAAATTATTAGCATTTTTTACTAGTTTCACTGGTTACCTTACCTGAGTCTCTTTGGCTATTTAAATCCCTACCCCCATCTCTTATCCGCTCACTATTAACTTGGAAAAAGCAAATATTGCAAGTTGCCTACACATCTTTGTGCTGGGCATGATATTGCTTTGTTCGTAGAGAGTTTACAGAGAGTTCCTCTGTGGGTATGTCCACACTGCAATTAGACACCTCTGGCTGGCCCATGTCAGCTGACTCGGGCTCATGATATGGATCACAAAGCTTCTGGCTTGAGTTTTAGGTGATATACTTTGTGGAATGAACACACAGTGAGCCCTGAACGGCATACTCACTACTTAATTATAGATGCTCTAGCATCTGGCCGTCACTTGATTGATATAACAGAACTAGCTAGCAAGAGGAAGTGCTGATTCAAAGCCTCACGAAGCAGAAGAAGCAGTGAAGTAAGGGCCAGCCAGACTGTGAACTGGACATTATGAGATTATCCAAGTTCAGTCTTTTTTCTTAATATCTCTCAACAACTCAAATGTATATATTACAGACTTGGTGACAGGCAAGCCAACCGTTCTTCTGGTTTCTTAAATCCAAAGCCTCGTATTTTAGGATTCATCCACTAGGAACCTTGGCTGGGGGGGATGGGGAGGTAAAGTATACTGCTATCTGCCACCTTTCTCTGGCCACTCTGAACACTTCCCCCCCCCCACATACACATACATAAATGACAGACTCTGATGTGTTGCCTGAGAATTCTTAGGGTTCAGAGCACTGAAAAGGTCAGAGCAGAAATTAGGTCAGAAATTGTTAGCTCTTTGCTAGTTAGACAGAACTCACATCAAAGAGGCTCCTAAATTAGAAAGAGGAGGAAAGGGAGAAAGAAAGAAGGGCCCTAGGGACAGGAAGTGGGAAAGGCAAAATGGAGAGTGAATGGGGACTAAATGAGGAAAGGAGAGGAAAAATGGAAAGAGGGAGAGGGGAGGAGAGGGGATGGTGCCTCTCAAAGGCGAAGGGGTATAGAGTGCTAGTCAGGGAACAGAAGCCACCATGCACTGGTCTGAGATTTTATAGGAGGGAGATGGCAATGCCCCAGACTCCAGAAAACTATGCTTCCAAGAATAGCCATGCTGCTTTCTGACCAAATGAGAAACCACACTCTTTTGCCCCACAAATTGTTAGCTGCAGGTGTGGGACTTTCAGGCTGGAAAATCTTCCTCAAGTAATGAGGCATCCTCAGTGGGATTCTTTGAGCACATGAGAAGGCTGAACTGGAGAGACAAACAATGAGGTTGGAATACGGGGCACTTCCCATGGGTCTGTGGGCTGGAGGAGACACAGTGAGGATGAAGTGAAGGAGACACATGGTGGCAGTGAGGTGAGTCTAGGCAGAAGAAGATGAGCTGTAAAGGTAGGTTGAAAGAGGACAAAGTGACGTGGTAGATTGCATGATTTAGTTAGCCTTGCAGTTTATATTCAATGAGGTTGTGCCAGGGGCCACACAATGAAGTCCACCATGGGACTGGACTAGCAGTAAGACATTATGAACCTGAAGGAAGGCAGATAATGAGGCTGGGTTGAGTAGACACGCAGTGAGGCTTGGCTGTGTGGGACACAGTGAGATTTGGCTGTGTGAAGGGAATGAGCATGCTGAGGTTGGATGGTGGGTGAGGATTTGATGAAGCTGGTTTTGTTGGAGTAGGGCATGTGGTTATAACATGCATATTACCATCATGAATATTTATTCAATCATTCCCCTCATACCTAGGCATACTTCCAATCATCCTCTCTACAACCCCCACTTAGACCCCACTGCCAGTGACTACACATGAGGTGAGTCCTGTTTTAGTAAATTTCTTTTGAAATCTTGATTTATATGCACCTAAAAAATCTTTATTACTCTGCTTCCTTTCAGACAATTTAGTTTGTTCACTATGTTTTTTTTTTTAAGTTTAATTCCTACTTTCCATTTTTCTGTTTTTATTATGACACATTCCCATGGGACTGTGACTGGCAGGTGGGTCACAATATACATAACTGATGGGGCCATCTGTCTTCCTTTCATTGCATGCTTCCTCTTTCTTTCTTTCTTTCTATTGTCATAAGCAGTCTATTATAGAGGCAGTCATATTCATGTATAAAGAACGATGCATAGGTAGTGGCAAAGGACAAGGCTATACATACATAAAGGATAGGTAGTGAGCTCACAGTAGATTCCTGACAGTGAATGGCTGAGCTGTTTGCATTAGTTTTCCCCACTGTTTATTATTTTTACCTTGCAAAATATGCTGAATCTAGTATAAACAATAATCATATTTTAGATGAAACTCCAGAAAAGCCATTCTATTTTCCTTGTTTTCAGCTCTGTCTCGCCCTGATTTGGCCCTTATTTCAGCTCCCTCTCCTTCTTAGTAGCACCCTCTTATCTCATTCTCTCTTCTGATCACATTTGCCGGTACTGGGAAAAAAAGATACTAACCCACTCTGAAGAAACCTTCAGCCCCGCAAAACAGCTCATCTGCAGTTCTCAGTAAAGGTTCCC
The DNA here is from genome assembly GCF_003597395.2 of Chelonoidis abingdonii. NCBI lineage: Eukaryota > Metazoa > Chordata > Testudines > Testudinidae > Chelonoidis > Chelonoidis abingdonii. Next base: position 245,589,155 of record NC_133769.1, on the reverse strand, counting down.
TTCAGAGATGTTGGACGCTCCTGGTTTGGTTTTATGTCAGTTTAAAATAACAAATTAAGAAAAAGTGAAAGTTCAAAGTGGTGCAGCAGCACATGGGGGTGGGTAGTTTAAAAAAAAAAGGGTTAGGATGAAAGTTGTAGCCAGGCCAAAACAAATGGCCAGGAAGGTCTGTAAGGATCTGATCCTGCAGGCAGACCTTACCCACTGAAGTCAGTGGACTACTTGTATTAGCACGTGTGGCAGGATCAGGGTGTAAAGCTTGTATAAAAAAACCCAACAACCTTGTAGGGCAAGATCCTCATCTAGTCTAAGTTGGTGTAGCTCCATTAAAATCAACAAACGGCAATGATAGTCAATGGACCAAAGGTGATCTATGCCAGCTGAAAATCTGGCCTGTAATTCTCTATGTCCCAATCCAGCGCTCTTAGAAGCCACTGATATCAATGGGAGCAGGAGCTGGATGTAACATCAGAACTAGCGGGTGGGAGGTGGCGTGACTTCATTTTAGTGACATCGGCCAGTGGCATTCAGACTTTTCTCACACTCTGTACATTAAGCTACATTGCATTCAGTGTTTCCATTTTTCATTTTTGACTGTTTTTGAGGTAAATCATATATTATCATTTTAGGGAGTAGCACAAGAAATTGAAAGCAAAATGAGTCGTCCCACATTTTTTAACTTGCTTTAAAAAACCCCCACCAACAGTGGTCTGTCTTTAACCTCTGGTAACCCTGACATTCTTTGCACTAAAGTGTCTGATATTAAAGCAGATTGCTTTCATGCCTACATAAGTAATATCATATGCTTCACATCAGCCTAGGCTCAGGCTAGCTGAATTCCCACTGTATTATTGCCTGTGAATGAACACTCCATGCATACTAATAATTGCCTATCTGAATCAGTTTGCCTTTCAACTTCTTGAAAAGGAGTTTTATTGGTCTGGTTACATGGGCTATGGCATGGGAGCCTAGTTTAACACATGCTGGTAATGTTTGACTGTGTTAGTGGTTTGCCAATCTGTACTAGAAACGCAGAGAAACCTTTAACAATGAATAAAAAGTTATGTTCACTGAAGAAACAACCGCTCTCCCAGTCAACCTCAAGATCATGCCTGAGCTTAGTATCCTGAAAAAAGTGTTTAAGAGGGATTTTTTTAAAAATTGCTTTTCTTATATATAAGCAATGTGTCTGGATCTCTTTTGAAATTTTAGGCAACAGGTATTAAAGGGAGATCCACCAGAATTGTAGATTTTTTTTGGCCATTGAATTTATCTTAATATGGATGTGCTTTATTGTGAACATTAGGAGAACATATTTTTGCGAGAGTTCTTTTCAAAAACGTTAGTATTTCTTTTTGATCCTTTATCCTGTAGCAAGTGCTGACTTCAGATCTTCTTCTTTTTCTGTCTTGCTTTTTTACTTCTCTTGCTGGGCCAGATTCTCATTTACATTGGGTCAATCCAGAGTAAATCCACTAAAATCACTGAAGTTACTCTAGATTGCCACCAGTGTAAATGAGAGGAGACTCCAGCCCTTTGTGATCTTTTCACAAGCCTATTTATTTTTTACACTGGAGAGTCTTATATGTCCCTTATATCAATGGCTTTATAACCCTTCTGTTTGATGAGTCTCTACAGGTATGTCTTCACAGCCCCTGGAGTGAATCTCAGAGCCCAGGCTACAGAGTTGGGCTTGCAGGACTCGTGGTACAGTACTCAAAATAGCTATGTAGATGATGCAGCTCAGTCTGGTGCTGGGCTCTGAAGCCCACTTGCCTCTCTAGCTTTAGAGCTGAGCTCCAACCCAAGCTGCAATGTCTACACAGCTACTTTCAGTCTGATAGTCTGGCCCCCATGAGCCTGAGTCTGTTAACTTGGGCTCTGATACTCATTGCTGCAGGCTGCTGCTTGCTGCGTAAATGTACCCTAAGTGGTTGCCAACACCCCAAAACCAACAGAAATCTCTTAGGAGCACCTCCTTGCATTGCAGAGCGAAATGAGGCACTTTCTCAAATCTAGGATAATAGCAGAATGTAACAGATTGAGGCCACTTTTAAAAGACATTTTTATTTACTAAACAACGATGAACAGCTATATTTATCCATTTGTATTGTCACAGAAATGTTGACCATTCATGTCAATATGTCCTAATAAAAATCTTCTCGGCTAACACATAAACTTTCATAAATTGCTAACATTTGGGCCCATCTTTATTTCTCCTGTTCCCAAAGGGCATGATCCAAAACCCATTGAAGTCAATGGATAGATTCCTGTTGGCTTCAATGGGCTGTGGATCAGGCCCAAGGAGACTGGAGCTAAGTGAGGTTGAATAGCAAGTGGGAACGGAAAGAAGATGGAAGAATGGGGTGGGGGGCCCGTAAGTTTTCTTATACATATCTTCAATGCTGCCTGACATTGTGTGCTGAGAGTAACTGAGGGAGCTGGCCTCTCACCAAGTATATAATGTGTATCTTTTATGAGACAGCCAAGGGTCCCTAGAGTCTGGATGTACTTTCCCTGATTGTTTAATTAATGTTACATTAAAACAACCTGCTTATCCATTAATCATTGAATGGAAAGAATGGCCAATGTGGGCCAAATGCTGCTCCTAGAAGTTCTCCAGTCTGGTCTATGGTTACCCTCATCCCTGATGTGAAAGTGCAGTCCAGCAAAATCATATCCCCTGCCATGCCATGCTCCCTCTTAATCCAAATTGCAGTTAGCATAAATGTCTCTGTTATCACGAGTTTCCTGTAAGGGCTTTTCATTGTTTTCTGAAGCATTAAGTATTAGCCCATGCTAGTGATAGAATACCAGGCTTGATGGACAAATATCTGGTCTGATATTATTGCAACTGTATTTTGTTACAATGGCCATTTGGAAAGCTGATAAGACTTCAGGAAGAAAGACTGTAGATGACTGGTTCATTAAATTGCTCTTTAAAAAGGAACAAGCACTTTTTTTTTGTTAATATTGTTTCCCTCTACATTGGCCAAATGCTAAGTGTTCTTTATTCCTGTATGTTGAAGTTTCTATTGTGTAAATAATCATATGGGCATATTTAAGTACTGGCCTTTTTTGAGTTAAGTCGCATTCAGACTGTTATGACTGTGTTTAATCTTTGAAAGACGGGGGAAAATCTGTTCTTCAGAAAAATCCTCTTTTTATAGAAAACTATAGCGTTCTTATCTTTGATCTGAGTAAGCCCAACTGTACCATGTCAGCAGCATATTAGTGCCAACGCATGTGTTGTACTTTTAAAATGCTGTTTCAACATATGTCATTGGATCTGTGTCTCTACAGGCTTCACAACAACCTGCACCCTGGTAACTACATGTTGATTGAAGAACCCTTATGAAAAAAAGATATAAATGTTTATGGTTAAGGTGATAACCCTTTTGTTTTCTCTGTAATCCATCACAGGGCTTGTCAGCCCTGACAGCTCGAGTTGAATTTTTTGAACACCTCTTTATCTGACAGCTTCATGCATCATAAAGCAGCAAATAGAATTAGATCAAAGTCGAAGAGTCACTGTAGGCTTGGTAAGGTATGCAATCCTGTTTATATCTTTATCCAGGCTCTGACAGTTCATTTTAACTGGCAATAGGGGGAAGGAGGGAGAAGGAGGAAAGTTTCTCTTTTCTTTTAAGAAGGTACAGTAGTGCTGCATTTTTAAATGCACACTGCTTTCACATATCATTTCCCCTTGACATCTATGATTCCTTGTGTACTGTAGCACACGATATACATTTTCAGAACACTCAGCAGCAGCAGTCCCATTCTCAAAGCAACGGCTTAACGAGTGCATGAGGCCATGTACCCATATGCTTTAATAATCCTGACTTTTGTTTCATATCAATGGCAAAGATTGACAGAGCTCACTTTAAACAATGGAATATTGTCCATCTGGTACATGCCAGATTCTATGAATTACTGTGATGGATAACAGGTTTACCAACAGGCTGCTCTAGACTTACCGAGTATAGCCAGCATTCACTTATTAAAGAAACAGCACAAGAAAAAAAGAATAAAGCCTGTTCTGTTGAACATCTGATGGGATCACAGTGAGGCCAAGGTTTTAAAATAAATTGTCACCTAACATTAGCCACCTATGTCCACACTTAAGTATCTACATTAGTATCCTGATTTCCATAGGACTGAATACCCAGCAACTCCCACTGAATAATACAAACAAGAATAAGAATTCTTGCCAAGATTTTGAAAAGTCCTGAGATCAGTAGAGTTTGAGTGGGCAGTACCAATACTTCTGAAATTCAAGCTAATTATTTAGATGACTGAAAATGGATTTAGGAGCCTTACTTTAAAAAAAAATCTTTGTAGTCTTATGTTTGTTCATATTATGTACTAACTAACATGGTATGGTAGATCTCAGAATACAAAAGTCCCATATGACTGCACCCAATGGATGGCATTTAGGGGCTGCAAAAGGGAGAAATGCCAGCTGCACAGTATGTTCTCCCTGTCCCAGACCATGCAAAAGCCCCTCCATGGGTGCTCCTGGGAGTATAGAGGAGGAGCCAAAGTGAGAGGAGCCATTGTCCCAGGCACTTTCCTTTTTCAAGGCAATGGGTATTGATGTGATTATTCATGCATAAGTTGCTACAGCTCATAGCAGCAACAATTCAGACAGTGTTTCTGCAACAACTCTGTTCAAAGGTAGTTTTGCACAGGAGCTGGAAGATTACCAAATGGAGCTTGTTCCTATGTTCTTCTGCAGGAGTGATGCTGCTAGCTGAGCCAGGGATTGAGGAAACAGCACAGAAGGACAATAACTCTAGTGCCCTAAGACATACAGGCTTTGGAAGCTGTACTTCTTCCTCCTCCATAACCTCCCAGGTCCTTTCATCTGAGGAGACTTTAGCAGAAACTCTGTGGCCTGACATACACTACAAACATAGGTCAACATAAGCCACGTTAGGTTGATTTAATAATGTCTGTGTCTACACTGCCGAGTCCCTTCTACCAACCTAAGTGGCCTGTAAAGTTGACTTCTAAACTGCACCTCTGCAAGAGGTGTAGCACTTGATTCAACATCCATGGGTCGACATGGGAATAGCACAGACACTACATTGTGTAGTTTGAATGAATTAGCCTCTGGGAGGTGTCCCACAGTGCTCCGTTGTGATCGATTTGGAGAACATTTCAACTCCACTGCACGTCAGCCAGGTACACAGGAAATGGCCGCTCCCCATTAAAGCCCTGGGAACTTTTGAATTTTCATTTCCTGTTTGATCAGCATGAAGAGCTCACCAGCACAGGTGATCAAGGCCGCAAACGAGCTCCAGCACAGAGTATACAGGATGTGCCAGCACAGAGTACACAGGAGGTAGTGGATTTTATTGCTGTGTGAGGAGAAGACTCTGTGCAGGCAAAGCTCCAATCCAGCAGAAGAAACACTGACATCTGTGCCAAGATTGCATGGGGCATTTGGAAGAAGGGCTACATCAGGGACACGCAGCTGTGCTGTGTGAAAATAAAGGAGCTTTGGCAAGACAAGGAAGGTAAACAGCCATTCTGGTTCTGTCCCACAGACATGCAGCTCTTATGAGGAGCTGCATGTGATTCTTTTTGGCGACCCCACCACTACCCCAAAACACTCTGTGGATACCTCCCAGGAGCCCTGGGTGACCTCAAGCAACAAAGAGAAGGACATTGTTGATGAGGAAGAGGAGGAGGTGGAGAATATGAGGCAGGCATGCGGAGGATCCATTCTCCCCACGGACAAGAACAGTTTTTAACCCTGGAGCCCATCCCTTCACAGGACCAGTTGGTGCAGAGTGTGATGCCAGGGAAGGCACCTCTGGTAAGTACACATTTCCAGTCAAACTATAGGGGTAACATGCTATTGTTTTTTATGTTTAATCTAAACAAAAAAGTAGATGCATTGGGTATTGATGGCCACTCCAACTATGCAGAGGGTGCTCTCCGAAAAAGACTGTTTATGTGCACGGGGATGGCCCAGGAATCCTCCATGGAAATCTCTAGGAAGCTTTCATGCAGGTATTCTGCAATCCTTTGCATAAGGTTTCTGGGAAGGGCTGTCTTATTTCATCTACCATGGTAGGACACTTTCCCGCGCCACTCTACTATTAACTCTGCTGGAATCACTGCAGCACACAGCATTGCAGCATAAGGACCGGATCTGTACCCAGATGCTTGCAGCATCTGCTCCCTTGCTCTCTCAGTTACCTTCAGGAGAGTGAAATCGCATAGGGTCACCTAAGGGAAATGGGAACTTTTCAGTGCTAGCCCTTAAGCCTCAAACAATTCAACAAGTAATTCACCCCCACATTTGATGAAATATGGGTCACACAACCACGCTTTCCCAAGTGTGCCATGGTTGTGGTTGGAAGGGATTACCATGCATTGCAAGCAGCATTGAAAAAAAAAGGGGTGGTGGTGAAGGCTTCCTGTTTGTTCACTTTCCCTCTCCCACCTGTAATAAGCCTCTGTCCCAAATCTGGACCTTAGCGTCCAAAATCTGGATGCTTAGCATGAACCTCCAAGCTTAATTATCAGCTTGGATCTTATCCTCGCTGCCACCAATCAGGATTCTGAGTACCTGATAAACTCTCTGGTCTCCCAAACCTTCCCTGGGGGACCCCAAGACTCAGATGCCAGAGCCTCCAACAAAGGGAAATAACCCACTTCCCTTTCCTGCTCTTTACTTCCTCCCAGATTTTCCGCCCTGGGATACTAGGAGATTCCCTGCTTCAATCCCTTGAAACACAAACAGAGAGGACGATTTACCTTCCCCCCTCCTTCTTCTCCCCCCTCCCAGTCTTTCCCTGAGAGAGACAGTACTCCTGGCACAGAGATTCCTATCCCCTTGCCTTAACTAGGAAAAAATCCAACAAGTTTTAAAAAGAAAGCTTTATATAAAAGAAAGAAAAAACACATGACATGATCACTGCATCAAGATGACTAACACAGGGCTATTGCTTAAAAAGAAAATATGAATAAATCAATAAGAATAATACATTCCAGCAACTCCACACATGTAAATACAAAATACGATATAAACCTATTGCTTTTCCTTTTGTACTCACAACTTGGGAACAGAAGGGTAGAAAGAAGCTTGGACATAGAAAAAAAAAAAGCTTTCTGTCATAGCCGAGAGAAAACAAACAGGCAGAACAAAGACAAAACAGACCCAAAAGTTCCCTCCCTCACTTTGAAAAATCCGGTTTCCTGATTGGTCCTCTGGTCAGGTGTTTGGTTCCCTTTGTTAACCCTTTACAGGCAAAAGAAACATTAACCCTTAGCTATCTGTTTATGACACCACCCCTACCCAGTGCCGAGTTTGTGAAAAACAAACAATTTGGGGGACTTTCACTGGTGCCTGTCCTCAAGCACCAGCCAGTTTGTTAGGGGAAAAGAGTCTTTTCGCAAGTTCCAACCTGTGATCCCAAGAATGTCTTCACAAAAGCGGCAGTACAAGACCTCTTACCCATGCCTCATGGTCTTACTCATTGTGGCTGGAGCAGCAAACTGACTCTTGCAATTGCCAGCGGTTGTGATTATGTTGTGGCTTGCAGTGAAATATATTGAGGGGTGATTGTTCTTATAAAAATAATTAACCTTGCACTGGAAACAACGTATGCACTTTCAGTTCTACCCTTGTGCTTTGTATTCCTTGCAGCTGAAACCTTGTCCATTGGCACATCCTCCACACTGGACAGAGACTTTCCCAGATTAGAAGGTGGAAAAAGAAGACTCGGGAGGACATGTTCAATTAGTTAACACATGCCTCTGAGAGTGACAAGATGGAGCTCAGAGCATGAAAGATTACACTGTTCAAGAACCTGGACATGGACAGGGAGGACAGGAGAGCATGCAGGGAACAAGAGCGTGCCATGCAGGAAGAGGTGCTGTGGATTATGAAGGAGCAATCAGACATGTTGAGGCATCTGATTGAGGTTCAAGAAAGGCAGCTGGATGCCAGAGTCCCTCTGAAGTCTATGCTGAACGTGCTGCCACTCTCACCAAGTTCCACATCCTCCTCCCCAAAATGTCCTATGAGGCGGAGGGCGGGAAGGGGAAAGTTCTGTATCCCTTGCACTGAACCCCAGGGGAGAGTACAAGGACCAGAAGGCACCCATTTCCATACCTTTGATTGTTATTGCAGGGCAGCCATAAGCAAGCTTTCCTTCTTTCCCCCCCACCCCACACAGTGTTATCAGCCCCTTTGCCCCATGTTATCTTACTTTTCTTTGCTGTCTCTGTGTGTTTGTGTGCATAATAAAACTTAACGGATTGAGGGGTAAAGGTCCTTATTCATTCAACACATGGTTGTTGGTGGGGGTGTAGTTTACAGGGTAGCAAATGCAATGGACAAGACAGTTTGGTAGGGAACAAGACAGATAAGTGTCACATTACTTTGGCTTGTTGCTGAAACTGGTTTTCAAAGCCTCACAGAGACACAGAGCCCCTCAGTGTGCTCTTCTTATTGCCCTGGTGTCTGGCTGCTCAAAATTGACTTCCAGGCAATTTGCCTTTACCCTCACCCCGGCAGAAACTTTTCTTCCTTTGTTTCACAGATATTATGGAGCACACAGGAGGCAGAAATAACAATAGGGATATTGCTTTCACTGAGGTCTAACGTTGTAAGCAAACAACACCAGCAACCTTTTAAACATCCAAAGGCACATTCCACCACCACTCTGCACTTGCTTGGCCTATGGTTGAACCAGTCCTTACTGTTGTCCAGGCTGCAATGTATGGCTTCATGAGCTATGGGAGCAAGGAGTAGGTTGGGTCTCCCAGGATCAAGATTGACATTTCAAGATCCCCAATGGTTATTTTGAAGTCTGAAAAGAAAGTCCCTGCTTGCAGCTTTCTGAACAGACCTGTGTTCCTAAAGATGCGTGCATCATGCTCCTTTCCTGACCATCCCATGTTGTTGCTGGTGAAACGGCCCCTGTGATCCACCAGCACTTGCAACACCATTGAGAAGTACCCCTTTTGGTTTATGTACTCTTTGCAAGGTTCTCTGGTGCCAAGATAGGGATATGCATTCCATCTATCTCCCCACTGCAGTTAGGGAGCCCCATCATGGCAAAACCATCCATTATGTCCTTCATGTTGCCCAAAGTCACTACCTTTCTTAGCAGAAGTCTGTTGATGGCCCTGCAAACTTGGATCACAACAGATTCCATGGTAGATTTAGCCACTCCAAATTGATTCCCCACTGACTGGTAGCAGTCTGGCGTTACAAGCTTCCACAGAGCTATCACTACTCGCTTCTCCACTTTCAGAGCAGCTCTCATTTTAGTAGTGCTGTGCTTCAGGTCTGGGGAAAACTCTTCACACAGTTCCTGGACAGTAGCCTTACACATTCGAAAGTTCTGCGGTCACTGCTCATCATCCCATAGCTGCATAACGATGCGGTCCACCAGTCAGTGCTTGTTTCCTGGGCCCAGAAACAGCACTCAACTATGTCAAGGTGATGTGTGACTGTTGTCAGTAACTGCAAATTGCTCTGCTTTATGTCTTCCAGCAGGGCTGCTTGCATGGCATCACATTGTTCCATGCGGCAGCTCATGTATCGGGTGTGTAAATACTTCAGCATAAGGCACAAGGTGTTTGTAATGCTCACAACAACAGTGTACAGCTGAGCAGGGGCCATGCTTATTGTGCTATGGCGTCCATGCAGGTAACCCAGGCTTACGAAAAAAGGTGTAAAAAAGACTTGGTTTGTTTCCCATTGATTTCAGTGATGGAGGGAGGTAAGTGCATTAAGGGAGGCTGACGCCATGTTCCCATAATCACCCGTGCCAATGTTTTGGTCCCATAAGGCATTGCAAGCCCAACCCAAAATTCTACTTGACTATGTGCACTGTGAGATAGCTACCCACGATGCAGTGCCCCGTGTGTAGATGCAAACCCTGCTAGTGAGGATACACTCCTCCGACATAATGAGCATAGTGTAGACATGCAAAATCGACTTGCTTAAATCTGAGGATTGATGTTGACTTACATGAAGTCGACTTAACTTTGTAGTGTAGACCTGAGATTCACCACATGGAATTTTTGGGTCCCCCCATCTGATCACATGTTTATCTCCACAGAAGGGTGCAAGATATTTGTTTTTATTGACCACTATTTTCTAAAAAATGGTTCAGGGAAAAGGAAGGGGCCCATGCTCCCTTTGGCACTCTGTGGGAGCCCCTCTATGGGGGTTAAGTAAGTTTCGGTCTCCAAAGAGCTGAAAAGGGTGAGTAGAGGGAAGGTGTGAAGGACTGGACTCCTCTGAGTTGTCCTTCAAGACATGTGGGGGAAATCAATACAAGTTAACACATCCTAAGGCTTTATTGAGGTTTTGTCCACACTACAGCTGGAACAATGATGTTGTAATTGGTTAGAGGCACAGTTGGCTTAACTAGATTACATAGTTTGGTTTGTGTCAAAACAGAAGCTTTTCTTGTTATCTGTGTTTTTGCATCTACAGCTGGCACTCTTTCTATCCATACTTTTAGCAGTGTATTGTGGGACAGTGTATGCAGCTAACCCGGAAGTTGCTCTCTTTGCCAAGGACTATGGATATTTTAGCAGCCTGCTCCCTTCATTCCATTTAGGATTAAGGGATTTCCTATCCAAAAGCCATACCTCTCTCCCTCAGAGGTGACAGTGTCATGGGGACCTTTTTCTCACTTTCAGTTGCTGAGTCCTCCAGATTCTGGAGTTCACTGTTTAACAGTATGGAAGCAGAGATGGACAGAAATGGTAACAGCACCCAAATCCCTCTGAGGTTGTATCTGAATAAAAAACAGAGGTCATTCCTTAGGTCTATCTATAATGCTAATTGAATTACAAGAAGGGCAAAATATGGGCCACGCCAGACTCTTCCCACTGGTTGAGCAAAGATATACCTATCTGGACCAAAGGTAATTGGCTGAGACATAACTGAATGCCCAACCCCATTTTAACTTCGTGTCCAGCTGGAATCTACCGTACACAGCTGAAAATCACACATACTGTCATAGCACTCTGGAGACTGTGACAAACACTAGCTACTGTTCCCTAGCAGAGCTCTTTGGTATGGAGAATACCACAGTTGTGGGGAGCAGTGAACAGGAGGTGAGCATTACAACAGAGCAAGGGCTACTGATCCATGTGAAAGTAGGGGGCTGACAGTGTGGTAGATAGGGATAGATATAGGGCCTTTTGAAAGAAATAAGAAAATATCCATGCTAGGGGAGGTGATAAGGTGATGAGTATTGCCAACAGTGGGGGGATAAGAAAAGGCTGGGCTGCAAGCTTCCAGGGGCACAGCTGGAGGCTGTAGAGGTTAGGGTAGAGGTGTTAGATAAGGGACTGAAGATTGTGTCACTGGCCAAGTACAGCAAGGTCTGTGCTCTACAGACTCTGAGGTGACCTCATTTAGACAATGATATGGCTGGAAGGCGGATGAGGCCTGATGTCTCTGAACCAGGAGGATGGAAACCATCCAGATGTCCTTTCTGTTTCTATATAGACAATCAAGCTATCGACCAGTGAGAACTTTTGCCACCTATGTACCATCCCCTCTACTCCAGGAACTCAGTTCAACCAATAGGATTGCAGCACACAAATCAACTGAAGAGGAACAGTGATGAATGGTTGAGTTACTTCTGATGTCACAGTGACATTACTTTAAAATTGCCATTGAGCTGGTCCTGACTGAAATCATAAGAGTTATAGATAATTGTTAATAATTCTGATTAATTGCAACCTAATTTCTTCTAGTGTGCACATTACTGGAACTTTAACTATATGGAAAGTTTGAAACTAGGGTCCCAAAAAACCATGACACTGAAAATGGTTATTTCTTAAAATTTATTTAAAAGATTGATTTTTAATTAATTTTAACTCAAAAACTGATTAACAGATGTATCCAAAATTCTTCAGAAAATTCAGTAATGACTCATAGATTTTGTGCTGCAAGTTTGACGAGCTGCAGCATTCTCCATGCAAAACAACAATCCTTGTTTTAAGGGAAAAACCGAACCCAACCTCAATCCTGGAGTCACTACCAGCACCTCTGTTTTACATACGTTCTCAGACAAAAACTATAGTAAATTCAAATTAAGATTGAGAGTATATATCCAAAAATTAGAGGTTAAAAACATTACAAGCACGTGTTATCCCCAAAACAAAACTACAAACCCGGAAAATTAAGAGTTAAGGTTAAACTTAAAGGAATCCAAACATGTTAAGGCCTAAAAATGTGTAGTTAAAGCACCCAAAGAACTTTAATCTAAGTCACTTTCAAAAACGAGATTTAGGTTCTTCATAGAATCATAGAAGATTATCATGGAAGAGACCTCAGGAGGTCATCTAGTCCAACGCCCTGCTCAAAGCAGGACCAACCCCAACTATATCATCCCAGGGCTTTGTCAAGCTGGGCCTTAAAAACCTCTAAGGATGGAGATTCCACCACCTCCTTCGGTAACCCCTTCCAGTGTTTCACTATCTTCCTAGTTTTTCTAATATCCAACCTAGACCTCCCCCTCTGCAACTTGAGACCATTGCATCTTGTTCTGTCATCTGCCACCACTGAGAACAGCCGAGCTCCATCCTCTTTGGAACCCCCCTTCAGCTAGTTGAAGGCTGCTATCAAATCTCTCCTCACTCTTCTCTTCTGCAGACTAAATAACCCCAGTTTCCTCAGCCTCTCCTCGTAAGTCATGTGCTCCAGTACCCTACTCATTTTCGTTGCCCTCCACTGGACTTTCTCCAATTTTTCCACACCCTTTCTGTAGTGGGGGGACCAAAACTGGATGCAATACTCCAGGTGTGACCTCATCAGTGCTGAACACAGGGGAATAATCACTTCCCTTGATCTGCTGGCAATGCTCTTACATCACTTAATTGCTTTTGAAAATTTTACCCTCAGCTTGTAACTATGGAGGGACAACTGGTACAATCGTTATGTATGTGTATAAATTAAAATATTTTTAAAAAATCATTATTTTCAATATATAGCCCTACATTTTGGTAATTAGTTGACAGTAGAAATAGGTGAGAACTACAGGAAAAAATGAAAATAAATACAATCTTTCCACTATTTTAAACATTTGTTTTCTTCTATTATAAGTATGCTAAAATGTAAGTTTTTCTGTGGTTCTTTTACCCACTGCCAAATCTCTTTTAACTTTTATGTATTCTTTAAAAACCACCAGTATATTCTCTTCTCAGTACAAAGCAATTTATGTGTGAAACTCCCTGCGTATTGAGGTGATAATATGTCCCTTAATCAGAAGCTCTTTAATGTTCCTGATCTGGCTTTTTAATAGAAAAGTTACAAGCAGTCTGGCTGTGCTTGAAGCAGTATTAAAATCACCAGCCAGGACAGCAGGTTTTGTTTCTTTAAGTGGTTTTTTATTTACTAAAATTTGTGGCAGGCTTAGGACCCTATATTAGGCCACTTTTAATGCTCACTTTGCATTATCAGAATAAAATTGAGGATGTTAAAATGATCCTAATTCTCAAATAAATAGGGTAGTTGATAGCATCCTGGCTGCCTGTATCACTGTCCAATCTAAATGGAGACAAGTGCCCTACTGTGCAAATACCATGAGAGTATCTATATCCTATGAGTTCAACAAGACTACTCATGTGAGTAAAAATACTCTTTGCATGTCAGGGGTGGCTCCAGGCACCAGTAAGCCAAGCGCTTGCTTGGGGCGGCAAGCCGCGGTGGGAGCTCTGCCGGTGAGGGCGGCAGGCAGGTTGCCTTCGGCGGCTTGCCTGTGAAGGGTCTGCTGGTCCCACGGCTTTGGCGGACCTCCCGCAGGCTTGCCGTCGAAGGCAGCCTGCCTGCTATGCTTGGGGCGGCAAAATGCCTAGAGCCGCCCCTGATGCATGTATGCAAGCCCTTATAAGCAAATGAGAAAACATACAAGTTTGAGACTCTTATGGATCGATCTTACCCTAACTCCCAGTAGTAAAGTTTTGCAGCATTGATGGCCCAAAATCATACAGTGACAATTCGTCCCTGGTGTAAATCCAGCAGTGAGTTCAAGCAGGGCTTTGTTTGCCTGGCAGTATTAATGTCTAACCTAGGCTCTTACACTTCCCCTACTCGCATAGTGTCTGGGCATCTCACAGCCATTCATGGATTCATTTATTTATTTTCACAAGTAGAGCTGGATGAGAGGCCATGTCTACACTTACAAGCTTATAGTGGCACAGCTGTACCAGTGCCGCTGTAAGAGCACTCATGTAACCATGTTATGCCATGGCAGAGAGCTCTGCTGTTGACATAATAAAACCAGCTCAACTAGTGACAGTAGCTATGTCAGCGGCAGAGTGTCTTCTGCTGACATAGTGCTGTGCACACAAGCGCTTATACCATCAAAACTTATGTTGCTTGGGTGTTTTTTCCTTACACTCCTGAGCAAAAAAAAGTTTTAACAATGTAAGTGCTAGTGTACACCTGGCCTCAGACAAACCTTTTTTAGGTCAAAAAATGCAGGTTTGGGCTGACTGAAAGAATTCGTGAATTCAAATCAAATTCAAAGAATTGTTTCAGTTGAAGACAAAACAAAACAATTGAAACATTTAGTTTTATCATTTTCTAAATGAACTGCTTGATTTTTTGATTCAGAATGACTTTTTGTTTCAAATGTATTTAACATAAAGGTTAAAAAACTCAGAAATGAAACAAAACACTTTGGATTGAATTAAACATTTTATTTGACACAAAATGTTTTCTTTTTAACTTTGGGTTCACCAAAAAAAATTTTAAAAATTGTTCTGAGGCAACCTGAAATGATTTTTTAAAAATAATTTTGGTTCAACTAGCAAAAAACAAAACAAAACAAAAAAAAACCCACCACAAAAAAAACCCCGTTATTTGCACAGCTCTACTCACAATACCCCTATGAGTGCCACTACCTCTATGAGGTGCTATTATCCCTAATCTGCAGATGGAAAACTGAGGCAATAAAAGGTTATGCAGGAAGCCTGTGACAGTCAGGGCTGATTCTAGGGACAGGTGAGCGGGGCAGTTACGCTGGGTGCTAACTTCCAGGGAGCACTATACACAGCTTGGCTTTTTTTCCCATTCCGCTGTGATTGACTGGCTGTTTTTGCTTTGCTGATTGGCTGGCCTTTTTTTATTTGCTTTGCTGCTCAGGGTATGTGTGTGAAGTGGGTGTACTGCAAATGTTTTCTAGCCTGGTCAGCAAAATAGCTTGGGCCACTTTTGATGACACAGTAGGCAATTTGCCCTCAATCTCCAACATCCCAGGCTGCTACAGGACCATCCTTTCTCTCCACAGGCCTTGCCTTCCTTTTACTTTTCTGACAAAAACAAATTACTGTAAAGGAGAAAATAATTGTATTATTTTTTTTCTCCTACTTGCTTTTCCTCACTGCCCATGTCTGCCTGTCCTCTTTGCTGAGAGGCTGGCAACAAGGAAGCTGCATACACAGCCATTTGCTGGGGTGATTTGTGTGATGTAGGAACTGTGCTTAGGCTGCTACTCAATTTACAAATTCTTTACAAACAGCCATCAGATGGTAGCAACTTTCAGTTGCTTCTGATCTGGGCTGTCACTTAACTAGTGTCCTAGAGGTGAAGGGCTCTGTACCCTTATTAAATAATCCTTTACTTGTATTCTCTATTTAAAATGCATCAGATGGTTTTTCTGATACTGTTTTTCTCTTCTGTTGAAATATGAAAGCTAAAAGTGCTGAAAATGCAGACTGAAAGCTCCCAAGGGGTCAACCCAGGGATGGGGTGGATTGCAGGGAGTCTTTCAGAATAGGGATGGACAGGGAAGACATAGCAAGAGCTGCCAAGTCTGGAAAGCTGAAATCTAGAGAGTCTTAAAATCTCCTAGCCTGTGTAGCTGAAAAACCTCATTTAACAGTTGGAAAAATAAGAACATTTGAGCTTTTTCTCACTACTCTGTTCTATGGTATAGAACAGAATACTCTAAATTATGAGATCACACAGGTAATGTTAGATCTGTGTTTTCTGTGACAATTTAACTGTGAGTATGATATTCCCATAAAAGTCACCACAGGCCACTTAATTAACAGATTTTAATGGGTAACTAAGTAGCCAACGTTACCTTTTCATATAAATTAACTCCACATTTATTATTTCATGAATTTTTGAAAAAGCTATAGTCTTATAGGTTTTCTTGAACATACAGTATATATTGTCTTTCAGTTCAGCTTCAGCCTGAAATTTATCTCTTGGTAAACACAAACTAAATGAATAGTGCAGAACTAATACATTTTGTGCCAAGAAAATGAATGGGTGCAACACTAGATGCTTAGGAGTGGCACTAATTATTCATGTGATTTGTGGCATCCATTCTGATTTAAGACATGGAGGCTGTAACAGGGAAAATCTTTCACAATCTGGCTTGGGAAGAAAACAGAAAAGAACTTAACACACCCACAAGCATGTCTGACCCTCTTAACATCAATATTCCCAGAATGCTAGTCCAGCTCACAGCTATATTGTACTAATTCTAGTATCTGAGCTTTGGGAACAAACTGGAAGGCTTGGGCGTTCCTGTGTGTGAACTGAGGTGGGGTTGTTTTTTTTTTGGTGTGTCTTGCAAGCCAGAATTGTGGAAGGCTTGTCCCACTTTTAGCCTCCATACCTTGACTGCAGGGGCATACCCAGAACTTTTTTTAGCAGGCAGCAAATTGTTTCCAGCCACATTACTCTTAATTCAGCATACTATGAATTCAGATTCTGAACTGCGCAAACTGACTTTTTGGGGCTTCCATGGTTTTGCACTGAAGTACATAAGAACATAAGAATGGCTGTACCAGATCAGACCAAAGGTCCATCTAGCCCAGTATCCTGTTTGCCGACAGTGGCCAATGCCAGGTGCCCCAGAGGGAGTGAACCTAACAGGCAATGATCAAGTGATCTCTCTCCTGCCATCCATCTCCATCCTCTGATGAACAGAGGCTAGGGATACCATTCCTTACCCATCCTGGCTAATAGCCATTTATGGACTTAACCACCATGAATTTATCCAGTTCTCTTTTAAACACTGTTATAGTCCTAGCCTTCACAACCTCCTCAGGCAAGGAGTTTCACAAGTTGACTGTGCACTGTGTGAAGAACTTTCTTTTATTTGTTTTAAACCTGCTGCCTATTAATTTCATTTGGTGACCTCTAGTTCTTGTATTATGGGAATAAGTAAATAACTTTTGCTTATCTTCTTTTTTCACCTCACTCATGATTTTATATACCTCTATCATATCACCCCTTAATCTCCTCTTTTCCAAGCTGAAAAGTCCTAGCCTCTTTAATCTCACCTCATATAGGATCCTATCCAAACCCCTAATCATTTTAGTTGCCTTTTTCTGAATTTTTTCTAGTACCAGTAGTGGGTCCTAAATCTCCCCCCCTTTCTTTGGTTACCATTGGCCCATAATTCAAGTTGAAACAAGGAAGAAGGAAGCAGGGAAAGGAAGAAAAGGTATCAAGGGAAACAGTTGTATTGGCTAGAGGTGTTTTTTTTTAAACTATAGTTATTATTGACAAGCACAGATTTCTTCCATTGACCTAGTTACCACTTCTTGGAGATGTGGATTACCTCAGCAACGGTGTCAGGAATCAGGGCTTGCAGCAGAGTTAGTTTCTAGGCAGGCTCATCAGGACAGGCTACCTGATTGGCTACCTCACCTGATTGGCTGGAGGGGCAGCAGGCCAGCTCTTAAGTCACAAGGTTCAGCAGCTTGCTGGCTGCTCAACACTCATGCCCACTACTGTGCCTACTCCTGCGTTACCTTGTTCCTGCTGCTCCTGCCTTTTATCCAGTCTTGTCTCTGTTCTGCCCCTGCCTTGAACCCCTCCTTGCCTGATACCCTGCTTGCTCCAGTACCTGACCTCCAGCTTGGCCTGTGGCTCAGGCTTCTGACTCTGAATCTGAGCCTCAGCTCACGTGTCTAGTTCCTGACCTCCAGCTTAAACCTTGGCTTCAGCTTCTTACTACTAATTCCGGCTTTGACCAATCCTTAGTTCTTGATTCCTGGTCCCACCACTAGATTCTGATGCCTGCTCTGACCACTAGATGAAACTGCCCTTGTTTTGGTCACCTGACAGACAGAAAACCCCATTCCACTGATGTAGGAAGTGTCTACACTCAGGCCCTAGAGCACCACAGCTGTAGTGCTTTAACTGAGCTGCTGTAGTGCAGACATGGCCTTTTGTAAGGCTTGTCAGGATCTGGCTGTAAAGTACCAACACAGAAAGAGGAAGTGAGTTTTGTCTTTTGAAAGCTCTTATTTTGGAATGGGTCAAGTTTAAGTGAGAGCAATTTGGTTGAGGGAAAACTACAGCCTTATGATTAATTTGGATTCAGCCTTGCCAATCAGAAAACTTCTCTCTTGTAAACATCAACCTCTTAATTAGATAATCTTGCCTTTTTGTTTTCTAACATTAACAAAAATGGATACATTAGTGCCATCCAAAGCTGCCTTAGGAGGATTAGCTAAAGGAAGCTGCATATTGAACTTCACCTTTTAATTAACTTTTAATGAATTGCTCTCACAGCAGAAAGCAGCCACAGAGGGACTCCAAGATGAATGAGTTACCTAAGGTCTAGAGGGTTTTTTTTAGAAAAAAAATATTGATTTAATTGCTTCACCTATATTTCAGTTTTATATATCGTTTGTGCTATGAAGTCATCATGGGATAATGAAAAGAAGATGAGCTGAAAAAAGTTAGATGTGTAACTAATTATATAAACATGTCATCTTTATTTTTTGTCAGTTTATGTTACTGAAAACCATATTTTCCTTAGTTAGTGTTACCTTTATGCCATTATTTTAAACCAGAAGAGAAACAGGGGGAGAGAGAGGGTTGGCTGTAATACCCTTGACTGTTGGGAGTCTAGCTTGTCTATCTCTGCAATGATTGGATTCCATGAATAAAGCTGGGTTGAGGTGAGGATCTCTATCTTGGCAGGTAATCACATTTGGCATTCGCTGTCAGGAAGACAACTTTGGTACTGAGTCTAGAGATCATTAGGAATGAAACATCAAATGCTTGAAAACAAATGAAGGCTTAATCTTCAATGAAAGAGAACATCAGCAAAATGTGGCTTTCATGGTTTTGGTTACCTGACATGCTGTGAACTGGCAGCTTTACCTGGATTGTATTTCCTTTCTCTAGTACCTGTGACATTCTTGAGTTGAAGTATAAAGCAATTAACCTGGTCTACTGCATAAGGAACAAATAGACCTAACTGGGCCAAACTTGGCTCTTGGACGTATGCATGCAGCTTCACTTGAAATTAGTGGGAGACGTGTACATCAGAGGCAGAGTTTGGTCCATTTCTGATAATTTAAGGGTGCTCATAAACATTAGCAATAGGACACATGGTGTGGCTTTAGGACGCTCCCCGGAGGATTTGGGTTCCATAATTTAGCTTGTGACACATATAATACTGCTCTGTGCTTTTTAGCAAGGATCGGTATTTGTTTTCTTTATGTCAGTACCCTGAAGTTCCAGAAAATAAGCATCCCTCAGGCTGGTTAATCAGAAATATATCATAATTATTAGAGTTGCCTGAATGCAGAAAAACACTATGCTCATGAACAGTCATTTCAGTTCCAAGGGGATGTTCACTTTACTATGTTTATGCCCCTTTCTGTTTATGATTTGCAAACATTTGCATATACGCTTTTTTTCCCCATACAGTGAAACAACAGTATTCACAGCCTCAACAAAGGCATTTGTGTACAAACTCAAGTAGTCATTATTTTTTATTCAATGTTCAACTTTCACCTTTTATCATTCTCCTGTTTACAAAGTTTCAGCCATCCAAACAGGAAGCAAAAACAATACCAGGTGACTCAAGGGACTGGTCACACACCACTAATAACTAATGGTGAGTAGTCTGTGTGAGAAGTCCTAGGCTGAAAGTTATTCATTATCCAATAAATGTTTGCAAGAATGAGTATGTTCAGAGAAGACAAGATTGGTCTTGAACAAGTCACAAACAGAGAGAACTGTTATATTTGCCAGATAATTGATCCTCAATAAATAATTCATCCAGCTCTAGTAACATTTATTTATTATTTATCAGACACATACTGACATAGGTGTACATGGTGCCTCAATACATATAATTAAAATAATTTTGCATTAACATCAGATTTATGGGATGAGCAAAACCATATTTCATTTCTGTTAAAATAGCATAATAATCTTTGCAATAATTAAAAAAAAATGTGCATTCACTTAGAGTTATGGGATGAGCAAAAACAGATATTTCATTTCTGTTAAAATATCATAATGATCTTTGCAAAACACAATACAATAGAAATTGTTTATCCACAATCTGAGATGAATTCGCAGTAGTTTGTTACACGTAGAACAGATTTTGGTTTAAATGTATGCCCGATCATTTCTTAAATTTCAATTCTGACCTTCTGACTCCATTAATTGAGATCAAGCAGGGTCGTACAAACTGATAGCTCAGATTTTCTTAGGTTATATATTTGATAATAGTGATATGATAAATAATGAGATACACATATATACAGTTCAATAACTGTAACTTCTTACTTTTGTGACCTCAGACTACTACAGCTCATATTTTGCATAAAATAGGGAACAAAATATATAACGGAAAAAGGAAGGTTAATAACAATTAAAATTTAGAAAAGTGGAAAGCAAATGTAAAGATGGCCATGAGGAAATTCAAGAACTTCAGACACTTTTGTTTAACACAAAGCACAATCATTAAAAATAATGTCAACAATTAATAGACTCAGAGCTTTCCCCAGGCGGAGCCCATCATTTAATCCAGTGGCTCCTACAGTTTTTGTATAAACATTTAGAATTTTTTTCCTAAAAAGTCTGAGTGTCATTTACTAAAGGGGCAAAATAAACACGGAACTGAAAAATGTCCTGGAATTTTCTCCCTATTCATAGGCTAAATTGTGAAATAAGAGATGCTCTGTATAGTTCAGGAAAAGTATGTATATTATCTGTTCTCTGGGCTCAATCTGTGTTTCACCTAAACAAAGGCATTTGCTAGGAGTACTCTGTCTAACAGATCAATTGCGTATTATTTCCTATGCTTTGCTAGTGTGTGTCTCCAGAATTAATCAGAAAAAGAAGTGCAGTTCATATGTAAATGCTGTGCACCATGTGATGCCTTCCACCAAGTGTGCAACCACTATGATTCCTAGTACAAATCAGAGCTAACACAGGCCCTGACTCAGCAAAGCACTTAAACATGTGATTTGCTTTAAGAATGACTGGAGTCACACTGAAGTTAACTGGACTACTCATGTGCTTAACATACTTTGTTGAATCAGAGTTCTAGCCAGCAATAACATGCACACTCTAGAACTGGTCATAAAATTTCCAGCCAAATTTTTTTTTAGACAAAAATTGGCTTGTGAGTAAATGGAAATTTTCATGAATAGAAAATGTTTGTGTTTTGTCAAAAAAACTGAAAACATTTTTTCTCATTTTTAAAGTGGAAAATTTTTGGTTTTTGGAAAACTCTTGTCCTCCCCCAACAATTTCCAAAATTGTCAGCAAAAATAAAAAAAAATGTTTTAGTCAAAAGTAATTTGGGGAAATTAAGATAATTTCCTGAGCAGCTCTAATGCTCACCATTTGCCTCGCGTGTATCATTTTCTGTGGTCTCTGTACATTCTTCAAGACATGTTCTTACCTGTTTATAACAGAGTTCAGCTCTGCAGACCTGGGGGATTCTAAAAGATGACAGTATAGGGTTGTTGAGGCAAACCCAGGGTTGGCACTAGACACCACCCAAAGAAGCAGGTGCTTGGGGTGGCCAGTACCAGGTCTTCTGTGGCAATTCGGTGGCGGGTCTCTCAGTACCTCTCGGAGAGAAGGATCTGCCACCACTTTTTTTTTTTTTTTTTTTGCCTCTTGAGGCGACAGAAAAACTGGAGCAGGCCCTGGGTAAACCATCACATGCAGTCCCTTGTGGGGGCTCAGTGGGTTAAAATATTGGAGACAGAGCATGTTGGAGGTTTGCTTTAGCTTACTGCTAAAGGAATTATGGTGGGACAGGGTATTGGGACCTATAAACTACTGAGCACCTGATTGTGCAAACCTTACTCACGTTAGTAAGTGCTAAATAGTGTGCTCACCAAGGGCTCAGCTGTATCACAAGGCCCAATCCAAGGTTGGGGCAGAATTCTATCCTGACCTCCCCAGAAATCAGGGGGAACTTGCCCTATGCTGCACTCCTTCAGGAGATTCAACTCCCCCCACCACTGTGCCCATACCACTCTGGGCTCGTATAGAAGGCTGATGGGGCCATGGTTACTGTGTGTATATTGTTCCTTGTTTTGGTCTGAAAATGGTGTTTCTGATTTTTAAAATAATTGTCCTTCTTTACTTGCTGTTATTCCTAATATATATAAATGGATTCATCTTTTAGTTCCTTTAACCCAATGAAATGTTAAATACAGTTATAGAGAATATTTATAAAGCAAACAGTTAGCCTGCATTGATATGCTCTCAAATGAGTTTAGTACGACTGGTGCAACTTTTCTAACATAAATCAGATCTAACTATTTATAATTTAAAATCTAAATCTAAATAAATCTAAATATTATAAATATTTAGATCTGATCTACGTTAGAAAAGTTGTATGGTGGTACTAAACTAGTTTTAAACAAATCTAGTTACACTAGCGCAACTCTCTAATGTATATGCACTTAAACTGATTTAAACCTAACTTAAATATCTTACTAATTTAACATAAATCAATAGAAACCCTGTTTTGAGGGCATTAGGCCTTGTGCAGCCCTTCACCCATAGTGACTAACTTCTTTACTCACATACTCTAAACAACATAAATTCCATGATGAAAATCATTTTTGGTATTCTTCACCTCTTTATTCTTCATCCCTTAATAGATGGTTCCCAAGGAGGAGGGGGTTTTAAAGACTGTTTGGTGTCCTTAGAACTCTGGGAGTTGGTTCATGAAAGGAATTTTATAGTACTGCCTTTTGAAGAATATGTACTTCCATCAAAAATGTATATGAAGACTTGTAAATGCTCATGTTTTGTTAAGAGTAAATGTGATGGGATTTGGGATGGCCCTTGCTCATGTGATTTCAGTCATACAGAGCTCTGATAGTGGGAGGATGGATGGAAGCAGGGTGACCAGATGTCCCGATTTTAGGGACAGTCCTGATATTTGTAGCTTTTTCTTATATGGAACCTATTACCCCCCACACTCTGTCTCAATTTTTCATACTTGCTGTCTGGTCACTTAAGGTGGAAGGCCGTCTGCTTGTCATTGAGACACTAGTGATTCATTGCTTTCATGTACCTTGTTCAAAAGGCTTATTTTCCCTTTGATTGTTTGTTGGGATTGTCACTTAGGATAATGGTTACTTTTCTACTGGGAATGCCCCAATAGTGTGCCCCATTTTATACCACGGTGTTTACCCTTCTTTGTCCACTTTGAAGCATTCACTTCATTTTGTAAATCGTTATTTATCATGGGAGATCCTTCCTGCTTTAAAAACATCATGCATATTAGTAAAATCAAAACAACTCACTGTTACCATCATATTATTGCATTGTACAGATGGTATTCACCCAGACTGCGAGTGATCAGTTAATGCTACTATGTGCAAGTGAAGTTTATGGTCTAGTTCTAATGGATGCAAATCCCAATCCTTCCATCCCATGAGGGGACCCAAGGTGTCCTGCATGTTCTGAAGACTGAGGGAAAAAATAGTAAAAGATAGTTTGAGGTCATCTTCTGTCCTTTTTGAATAATTCTGAAAAGAAAATAGTTGGAAAGACAAGGACATATGTGTTTTCTCTTGAAGACAAATCATCTAGTGCCTACACAGACAATTTCTTTGAAACACTTCATCTCTTGAAAACATGACCTTTAAAAGTCTGCCAAGGTTAGTGCATTCTAGAATGAGGAGCACACTAAATGCTGGTCATGCAAATTAAAGCTGCTGAGGGGAGTTCTTACTCCCACTTTTTATTTTTCCAAGATTCATTACAAATAAATACAGCTGGTTTGCCAGATCTTCTCCTTTCTCCACCCTTTCAGGTCTCATGTGTTCCCCTTCTCGTGGATCGAATGAATTAGGTGAAGTTAGAGGAAGAAGTCTGATTTCATTTAGTTTGACTATAAAAGTCATCTCATTCCACAATTTAATTCTGATGATTTAAGAATTTACAGGGCAAATTCTCCCCTTTGCAGATTATAACTTATTCCCATGTCAGCCGAGAACTCAGTAGAGGGGCTTTTGCACAATTGTGAGGGAAATATAAGAATGCCATGGATGTGGCATTCTGCATCTCTGGACCACCCCATCCAGTTCTCCTGGATGGGATGGTCCATCCTAGAAAGGATCATAGATCCTCTTAATATGCAATGTTTGAGAACACTGAAGAAAACATGCTCCTAGGGCCTGATCCAAACTCCTTTGAGGACAATGAAAATATTTCTATTGACTTCAGTGGCTGTTGGATCAGGCCCTGATAGCACACATAAATGGAGTATACAGTTAAGCCAACATACTATCATCAGATATGCACTGTGGATCTCTGCAATGTGGCATCATTATATGTATCAGTTTATAAACAAAATTTCAGCTCAACTTGTACCACATGCTGCCATCCTCAAAAAGGATGGATCTCCAAATTTATATGCCATAAGTCTTTGTGTTGGGAGTGCGTCCAAAAGGTGCTATGGTCTGACCAAAAAGTGTGTGAAATAATAAAAACACAACCCTAAGTCAGATTACACCATCAGAAAAATGCAGATCAGAGGTAAAAAAAAATTGAGTTAAAGTTAGTGCCAACCTCAACTGGAATGACTTGCACACTTCAGCATCCACACATGTGTAGTCATTAGGGAGTTGGCTGGGTAAATGTGTATTTTCTCACCTGTCAGCTAAATCAGAGATCGAAATGCAAAATGTAGCACTCAGGAACATTATATAGATTTGTGACACTCCCCAGAGGACTTTGAGTCTGTAAAGCAATGAATGGATTAAATGGAGACATAAATATAGCGTTTTCAGCTATGACAGATATAAGCCTTCTCTGTTGTTGTTTACGTTATGTAAAGAAAAACAGCACTTATTTTCTTTAAACCAGCATTCTACTTTTAAAAGAAAAGAAACATCTGTAACTAAATGAATAAGCTGAGAAATGTACAAGACAATTCATTTGGCACCACTGGGGTGAATAAAATGGATTGAATTTTTTAAATGTGTAAGTGAATACTCTATAATGGAAGCTGCCTATGTAGAATGTGAATTGGCATTCTATTATTTTGTGCCATGTTTCACACATGCCAGTGAAATAATATATTCTATGGGACTATTTTATTTTTAAGCAGAGGCATAAATATGCTTTGGATAATGACAATGCCTGCTGGGAAACCGACCAGTGTACTTCCAGGTAAGAAAATGAATAGGAAACATATTAGGTGTCTTGAGGTTTAATCAGATACCTACATCTAGCTCCATGTATTAGATGAACTATTTGCTGAAAAATAACTATGTGCTTTTGACTGGCGGAATGATATGTGTAGAGCATAGTAGAAAGGTGTAGAGCATAGTATAAGTCTGTGGCTCTGTCTGAAGGTTTTGCAAAACCTTTCCTCCACTTGGTCCTCTACCTAGAAGGCCATACGACATTTCCTTAGCTTATAGTGTGGGACCTTCAACCAAACCAACTGGACAATTCTACATTACTGTTCACTTTGCCAATCATATACTTACAATGCAGGAGAGGAATATTATTTCTGGCAGTTTGGAACTGTGTATAATTCTGCGATTCTAATAGTATCGAAAGCCCCATGCTTCCCTCATGCTCATGGACGGAGGCAGCCTGTGCATGTGGAAGGTGGGGATGTCCCCTAGATAGCATGTTGCCCATCCCCATACCTAACAGAAGCCTCTCCATGGGGGCACTGCAGAACTCCACAAACCAAGACGGGTGTACCAGGCTGGGTGGGATCAGGTGAGAGAGCCTTGGGCATTCCTGGATTCTCCTATCCCCTCCCAACTCACAGCAGAAGCTGGCACAACATTGTAGCCTAACATTGTACCAACTTATGCAGCTTCCCCTTCTGCACTGCAGACCCTCCATTTAAGGGGGCTTCATGAAACAGCTGTAAGGTGAAAGCCCCTGGCAGCATGAGTCCTATGAGAACCATTCTTTTTCCAGGTTCAGTAGGAGCTGGTTGGGCAAGATAGCAGTGTAATGGCCAGGGTCATTTATGGGATCCTAAAAGATCATAAGGGAATTGTGGGTTTGGAGATTAGCACTCCTGGCTTCTTCTGTAGGGGATTCCCGCTCTCCTTGATTGGAGAAATTATTTTCAATTCACCAAATTGGAAGTACAGTATTGGAATTTTTCCTCCCCAGGAGGGTTATTCAGTCATATAAGAGAATGGGGCCCATTGCTAGAAGAATACGACTACAACACAAATCCAGTGAAGAAATGATAGTTACATATACGTTGAGGATTACTATTAATCTGTCATAAGTAAATAACATATACTATAAATATTACAGTAATATAACATAAGGAATCTACTGACCATAGCTAGGTCCATCAGAAGAGTAATAGTATACCAGTCTTGTTATGTACAGAATATTTGCAGTTTTATGGGGGGATATATAGAAATTATAGATGAATAGTAGCATTTGGAGTCAGGTAGACAACTTGCATATTAATAAAATAATATATATGTTTCATAATATATCTTAAGCCTGTGTACAATCCATTTACAACGTGAAGCATACTAAGCCTCCCAGGCTAGTTTGGGTTAGTGCATCTCTACTGATTTCAGTGCTGATTTACATCAGGTGGGAATGTGGCCTACTCTCTGTAGCAGAATTACTTAAACTGACAGATGTTATGAAAAATCTAAGGCAGATAGCTACCTGGGGAAGAGAAGGTGTAAACCTCTTGATGGTGCACACATTGTAACCTTTACTCACCCAAGTAATACCACTCAGAACCCAGATGGGAATGCCTGTGCGAGTAAGGAGTTCCAGGATCCAGTCCCAGGTCTGGCTTTCTTTTCCACCATGGAGTTATTGAAGCCCCTTTGGAATATAAAAAGCTACAACGTGATCTATACATATTAATGTGCAAGGATTTTTTTCCTATTGTCTATACCTTTCAAGCTAAGCCTGACTGACAGCCTAATCTATGATTTCCAAGCCTTAGGATGGTCTGATTTTAAGACAGGCCTCCTCTTCTTTTACATGCATTACTATGGAATTTCCAGTTCTGGTGGCTGTTGTATTATAAGATGCTTAATAACATTAGTAGACTTCATGTCTTGGGATTTTTCACTTTTTTATTTTCTAGGTTCCAATTTGATGGAAAAGTCAGAAATGTTGCCATTTTGAATGGCTGGATTTCCTGGACTTTTAAAGACATTCAGGTTGGCATGTGACTTTTTTATTTAGGTTTTTAAAATTTGTATCTGTTTCACTTAATGTAAATATACTGACACACATTTTATAGTAAAATATTATTCCATTATAAAACATGGAAAGGCTTTCTCTTTCATTTTCTCTCTACAGCACTGGGCAGATCTATTTCATTCATCTATACAAGAGCTACTGTTGGTGAATATTTCTGATTTGACAGTCAAATCAAATAAACAAGACCAAAGCCTTATGTAAGAAAAAAGAATCATGACAATTTTTTCTTCTCCTTAGTAGCCATGTTCGTAGCCATATTTATTTTAGGTAGCCTTGGGCAAAAAGTTATGCGTCTCATTAATCTAAATCAACCTTCCAGGATTTTATGGAAAACTGTTGTTTCTGTTGCCACATTATGTATGTTTTTTTTACCTCCCTTTTGTTCTTCAATATAGTGCTTATGAAGCTAAGGAACAATTGTCACGTCCTATTATGTGAACTAAATGTACAAGAATTGATGGGGCTTTCTACCTAATGTCGTTAACGTGAACCTGATTTGTTTATTTAATGAACAAAATGTCACAGTACGTCTGCATCCTCCTGACATCTGAAACACTGGCAGCTGCTGGTGGCAGATTTCCTGAAAACTGGGGTGCAGAATTAAACAATTCAATTTGCATGTTATAAAAAAAAAAGGATTGAGGTGGGTGGAGGAAATGGAAGACAAGAATCTCTTTTGAAAACATTCTTTAAAAAAAAAAAAGCCTCTGTTTTTGTGCACAGATGTCCTGTGTACTATTGTACTGTGACGGGGGGAGGAGAGAAAGAGACAGAGAGAGAAAGCTAGTCTAATCCTGACACATAACCTATTTCAGGACAAGTAGATTTAGAGAAGTTCATTTAGATTCAGGGTTTAAAATATGATTCCATTATGAGATGTTGGGTTGGTAAATGAGAAATATTCGCCATGGGGGGCAGTTTACAAGATAGAATTACTACAGGATTGCAACTCGCCTCAACCTCCTTATAAAGAGCTATATTAAAGTGATAATAGTGATCACGGTGACATGCAAGTTTTGCAAAATGGCAGTGTTGATAATTATTTTAGGAAGTAATCAAACTTGTGAGAATTACTGAAGACATTTACACTATACAGTTGCTAATCCTATGACATTTCTTCCTAAACACCCAGAATTTAAATGGTTCTTTAAAATAACGTGTGCATACCACTGAAGTTTTTAAACAGAAGTAAAACCTCCTTGAGACTTGTTGAGTTTTAACGGCTCAGTGGGAAGGCAATGTTGAGTCTCCGCACGTTCCAGGCAAAGGCAAAGGAAAGGCAGTTGCTCTGGTTTCTTGTTTAGGTTGCAATGTGCATTTTTCATCGTGGCCAATGCTGCAGCCAACCTTCATATGCAAAGGAAAGAAAACACAATCTTTGTATATATTACATGACAGTGCAGAGCTCTGAGCTACTTGGTAAAAGGCACAGTTATGAGTATGTCTGGCAATTAAAAATAATTGGGAAGCAGGTTTGCCACTAACTCTTCCAAGAATGCCAGTTATGATATAATGATGTTTCATTAGACATGCTGAAAGCTGTGAGCTCCGTATGGCAGTGGCAATTAGTAAGGATCATAAAGGGAAAAAAAAGAAGAAACATTAAAAATACCCCCAAAAAGATTAGCATAGTATTTAATGGCCACTTCATTAGCTAATTGATTTCTTATTAGTTACAGGGAAAAGCCCAGTTAGGGGCTCTGCACAGCTAATTAATAGCATTTACACAATTAGTCAGTTGCTCATTTTGTAACCAAACATTCTTGGAATCGACTGTGGCTGTGATGCTCTGGGCCATTTGATTCACTTTATTTTATTTTGTTTTTTTTTGCTAATATTGGCTTAACCTTCAAATCGAAAATTCCCTCCCTAAGGGCCCCACCATATTTAATCACAATGTTATATAAACAGCAAAGGGCTATGTCATGCAATCTCAGGGTGAGATTCTGTTCCCCTTAATTTTTATTTGCAGCTCGCTTTATTAGCCCTATGAAGTCAATAGCAGTCAGTAAGTGGACTCATCTGTCCCCTTCCCTGACAGCTGATATTTTTGTCCATCAAATATTGTTATTATTTTGCAATTATTATTGACCACACTTTTTTTTTTTTTTTTGCTTCTGCATTGGGAGAGGTATGCAGGAAGTCTGGTGAAGGTGTTTGTTTCTAATGAAGTTGCATCCTGTTGCAAAAGCAATGCATTTAATAGGAAAGTGGTCATTTCAAAAGCCATGTTTTTTACATTAGCATATACTTGGAATTAAGGGTATGCGAGGGGAAATTGTGATCTGTTATATGGCTCAGAAAAGGATGTATTGGATTAATGGGGCATTTTATTATTGACTTGGTAAAAACTTATGACTGATATGATAATAAATAATACACCTCTACCTCGATATAAAGCTGTCCTTGGGAGCCAAAATTTTTTACTGCATTTTAGGTGAAACCATGTTATATTGAACTTGCTTTGATCCACCAGAGTGTGCAGCCCCGCCCCCCTGGAGTGCTGCTTTACCGCGTTATATGCAAATTAGTTTTATATCGGGTGGCGTTATATCGAGCTAGCAATGTACTAAATATTTAATAAAACATAAAAAAGAAAAGTGCCTGTACACTTTCAGTGTATTCAGGCATTTGAGAACCTCACAGAACCCAGTTACTCCTTTGGCAAAATCCTGCATTCCTTATAGTCCCAAAACTCCAGTGGACCAAGAAGGGCCAAATTCTGAGCTCACTGAAACCAGTCACAAAATTTTCCCTAGTATTCAGGCTCCTATTCAGGAACAAGCCTTCTAGCACTAAGGGATAAGGGTTATTAGTAATGCAGAACAAGGCTGTGTATGTGAAATGAAGGTCAAAATTTTTACCAGCCTCTTTCCCCAAACACATTGGCTAAATTGTTATAAAATAATTAAATAAAAACAAAAAACATGATGCCCGGGCAGTTCAGAGATGACACTGAATCATCAATATATTAATTATTATACTTAGTTATCCTTTTCTTCCTCTTTTCTTTTTCTTGTCTTTTATTTAATGTTTCTTTGCCACAAATGTGAAATGAGTCATAATTTTAATTTACTATTACAGTATTAATTGTGGCTAATGGAAAAACACTCTCTGAGACATATAATGGTAATTATTCCTCTCCTCCTTCCTCTTTTTCTGATAATTTATTCCTTAAATATATTTACAAACTGTGGATTTTAATGGATGACCATTTCCATGTGGTCTTCATTTTAATAGTGCATGTAAATAATGTATTTTCTTTCCTCTACATTGTTTTTCCTCTTGGTTGATAATATGCATCTTGCTTATTTACTGCAAAGGATTATTAAAAACAAAGCGTGAGGTTAAGAATAAGTAGAACCAAAAAAGGAACAAGATTAAGTTATTTTAAACCAGTGGCTTTGAAAATTCAGGGGTATTTTCTCTGAAACTAAGCATCAAAAGTATGTTCATTGTCTAGACTTCTACTGTAATCTTAAAGCACCTTATAAACACTGAATGAAATTCACAGCACTCATATTGGGCCTATTTAAATCATTGGCAAAACAACCCTTTATTATATCCATTATATAAAGGGAAATTGGAGCACAGACAGGTAGTTTGGTTGAATGTTCAATTGCTCCATGTGCAGAATTCTAGTGGTCTCGTAGGATCAGGCCCTAAGTGACTTGCACAAGGTCAGCCAATGGGTCAAAAGGAGGGTCAGGAATAGGACCCAGGAATCTTGACTCCTAATCTCATTCTGTAACCACTATGCTACACCTGAAGTTGTGTTTCTAGTCTGTACTATTCAGGTTTGTGTACCATGCCCATCAATATGCTCTCTGAATTCCCTTTTTGGTAACATAACAATAATAGCATCCACTGGTGTATTTCACAAAGAAGTAGTGGGAGGTGACAATAGGGAAAGCAAGAAGCTTCCATTTCCATAGCCAATATCTGTTCTCATTCTTGATTGTCCTTTTCAGGAACACACACTACACACCTCATTCCTTCTTCTTGCTTTAGTCTGTGTAAACTCAACGCTAGCTTTTCAAAATCCACAGACTTAAAAAACCTTACTGTCCATATGGTGCCTGTTGCCTCTGCTTAGGTTTGTTCTTTGTATCAGCATCACTTCTGTTTGCAATTTGAGGAGAAGCTACTTCTGGATATTTCATTCTTTTAAGGTAATTTTGAGAGATGTGTTACCCTTAGTTGTTTGGTTTGTAGCAAGCTGGCTTCAAATATTCCTCTCTTGTTCAGTAAAGGTTAGTCTTGCAGGCTCTCCAAAACAAAGCAAACCAGGCCACTGGAACAAAATGATTTGAATGAATCAGTCAGATTTACTTTTGGGACAGACAGGCAGGGAGATGAATTACACTGTATTGCATAATGGCAGATTGCAACGTGACTGTGCATGCCTCATGTCATGTTCTAGCTTGTCAGTGGGTTTTGCTATTGTTTTTAAAGAGTGCGCAAAGTGTTTTCCAATTACTCTCAAAGGCAAGTGATCAACCTAACCTCCCCCTTCCATTTCTTTTCCAGGTGTCTGAATGAATAGCAGATGGTGGAACACATTTCTATAATGTGAATGGTTTAAGGTGATCATTCTAGGAAGTAAGAGACATTTCCATCTGCAAGCACAGAAATATTATCTTAAAGACGGCACCCTTTTAAAATAGAACCCTGCACACATGCAGATAGCAGAGAGCATTTTCAAATATCCTGCGGAACCTGTGGATGATTTTAGTCTTTATAAAATATAAATTAGGGCTGTTGATTAATTGCAATTAACTCACGCAATTAACAAAAAAAATCACAATTAAAAAATTAATCATGATTAATCGCAGTTTTAATTGCACTGTTAAACAATAGAATACCAATTGAAATTTTTTACATATTTTGGATGTTTATCTACATTTTCAAATATATTGATTTCAGTTAAAACACAGAATACAAGTATACAATGCGCACTTTATATTGTTATTTTTATTACACATATTCACGCTATAAAATGATAAACAAAAGAAATAGTATTTTTCAATTCATCTCATACAAGTACTGTAGCGCAGTCTCTTTATCGTGAAAGTGCAATTTACAAATGTAGATTTTTTTTTTTTGTTACATAACTACTGTCAAAAACAAAACACTGTAAAACTTTAGAGCCTATACGTCAGTGGTAGGCAACCTGCAACCCTATATGTCAGTGATGGCCAGCACGTCCCTGCGGCCCTTGCCGCTTCCCGCAGCTCCCATTAGCCAGGAATGGCGAACTGCGGCCAGTGGGAGCTCCGGATGGTCATGCAAATGTAAACAAACTATCTGGCATCCCAATAGCGATTACCTTGATGGGCCACAGGTTGCCCACCACTGCTATAAGTCCACTCAGTCCTACTTCTTGTTCATCCAATCACTAAGATAAACAAGTTTGTTTACATTTACAGGGGGTAATGCTCCCCACTTCTTATTTACAATGTCATCAGAAAGTGAGAACAGGCATTCACATGGAACTTTTGTAGCCAGCATTGCAAGATATTAATGTGCCAGATATAAAAATTTTATTAAAGCTAATGTTAAAAAATTATATGGTACACAAGTTAAGAAAAGAGTGTCTGTACATCTGGGTATAGTTCTTAGATTATCCACAAATACAAGGTTTGTTTTTAAAGCCATAAGATACATTAAACATTCATATGCCCCATCATGCTTTGGCCACCATTCCAGAGGACATGCTTCCATGCTGATGACACTCATTAAAAAAATAATGCGTTAATTAAATTTTGACTGAAATCCTTGGGGAAAATTGTATGTCTCTGGCTCTAGTTTACTCCCATTCTGCCATATATTTCATATTATAGCAGTCTTGGATGATGACTCAGCACATGTTGTTCATTTTAAGAACACTTTCGCTGCAGATTTGACAAAATGCAAAGAAGGTACCAACGTGAGATTTCTAAAGATAGCTACAGCACTCGACCCAAGGTTTAAGAATCTGAAGTGCCTTTCAAAAGAGAGGGACGAGGTATGGAGCATGCTTTCAGATATCTTAAAAGAGCAACCCTCCGATCCAGAAACTACAGAACCCGAACCACCAAAAAAGAAAATCAACCTTCTGCTGGTGGCATCTGACTCAGATGATGAAAATGAACATGTGTCGGTCGCACTGCTTTGGATTGTTATCAAGCAGAACCTGTCATCAGCATGGACGCATGTCCCTTGGAATGATGGTTGAAGCATGAAAGGATAAATGAATCTTTAGTGCATCTGGCATATAAATATTTTGCACACCACAGCTACAACAGTGCCATCAGAACGCCTGTTTTCACTTTCTGGTGACATTCTAAACAAGAAGCAGGCAGCATTATCTCCTGTAAATGTACACAAACTTGTTTTTATAATAGGCTGAACAAGAAATTGGATTGACTGGACTTGTAAGTTCTAAGGTTTACATTGTTTTGTTTTTGAGTGCAGTTTCTTTTTGTACATAATTCTACATTTGTAAGTTCAGCTTTCATGATAGATTGCACTACAGTTACTTGTAATAGGTGAATTGAAAAGTACTATTTCATTTGTTTTTTACAGTGCAAATATTTATAATAAAAAATATAAAGTGAGCATTGTACACTTTGTATTCTGTGTTGTAACTGAAATCAATATATTTGAAAATGTAGAAAACGTCCAAAAGTATTTAAATAAATGGTATTCTGTTATTGTTTAAAAGTGCGATTAATCACACAATTAATCACAATATTCATTTTTTAATCACTTGATATAAATATAACCCTCCCTATTCTCTATAGTAGTGGGGGTGACCCTGTTGTCCAGGGGCTAATGCAGGCTGGGACTCAAGATTCATCCCTCAGTGATAGACTCATAGACTCTAGGACTAGAAGGGACCTTGAGAGGTCATCGAATCCAGTCCCCTGCCTTCATGATGCTAAGCTTCCTTTGTACATGGAGCACAGCCTTGCACTCTGATTCAGAGTTTGGTTCCCTATGAACAATGACTCCTCCAAGAACACTATCCTGTGATAAAAGTGATCAGAAAATTCTGGTAAAGGGCAATATTCAACTAAAAAAGTCACATTTCTGTCTGTTATATTTTTTTAAGCCAGTAACTCTTAAGACTGCTATAACTAAAAGAGACTACAGGGGGAAAAAATCTTTGTACATTTGACAGCACACTGTGTCTGATCGGTTCCACTGTTTTCCCTTCCATGGTCTATTTCTCCTGCTGTTTGTGTTAAGCAGTATTTTCTCATGAATGGTGTGATTACTCATGTGAGTAAGGATTGAAGAATCAAACTGTCTCCGTTCTAGAGATGTCATAGACTACATCGTTTCTAGAAAGAAATTACTAAACAAAACTGGAAATTTGAAATAACAGTGTAATAACCATACCATGAAATGTAGATCGAGTACTCTTGGTAGAAAGAATTAGCCTCTTAACAGACCCCTGAAATTCTCAAACAATGAAAAGCTCTAGGGATACCAACAATCAAAACCAGATCATAACACTAATGGAAATAACATGTTATTCAGATTGAAGGATAAAACAGAAAAAATTCACAAAATATGCAGAAACTATTTCTAGACCACATAAAATATAGAGATTCAACAAATGATGCATAAAAACTGACAGCAAAAATATGTGCTGACTTCCCTTCCAATGCCTCCCTTACCACACTGTCTCTTCCAGTACTCCTCTCCTTCACTCTTCTGATATAATCAATGTCTGAAAGAAAGAAAGAAACAAACAAAAATCCCAACAAACAGGAGAGGCTAAAAAAATATAGGATTCAATCTGCTTTACAGGAAAACCAATGATGACCAGTGAAACAAAAAGATTTTATGGGAAGATATGGAGCACCGAAACAATGCAGAGAGAAGAAATATGAGAAAAACAAAACCATTAGGACTTAGATTATGACTGGCCATTGTGTGGGAGGGTGCAAGGAGCACCCACTCCACCCCCGCCCCTGTGTACCCTACACAAAGGACAACCTCAACTAAATAGTTTCTGTGTTACATCCATGAGCCCCTGGGGATGCACCCTGCCCAAAAGTGGGCAGGGAGGCTACAGAAAAGGCAGGGTTATGACCTGTCCCCTTAGGCACACTGGCCTATGCAGTGGAGTGAGCTCACTGGGGAAAGCAGTCTGTCATCAGTGTCTAAGGCTATACAGACTTTATTGAATGAAGATTTGAACACCCCATCAGGAAAATATTAATGTACCCATTTTACATATAAGGAATGTCAGAGCCTAGAACAGAACTCAAGATTCCTACCTCATAGGGTAAGACTGCACTGCAATTAGACATTGCAGATGGCCTGTGCCAGCTGATTTGGGCTCCTGAGGCTTGGGCTAAGGGGCTGTTTATTTGCAGTGTACTTTGCAGGGTCCAAGAGCCTGGGCCCCAGACTGAGCCCAAATGTCTATACTGCAGTTAAACAGCCCCTTAGCCTGAACCCTGCGAGCCTGAGTCAGCTGTCATGAGCAAGCTATGGGCTTTTAAATGCAATGTAGACATGCCCTAAGTTCTCTTCTCTATCTACTAGATCATAATCATCTGAAGATACATTGAATACTGCCATATAAAGTCTGTCTATATTTATAAAGGACATACCACCACAATATCTAAGCACATCAAGTACTGTGGTCTTTGTTTGCTTACATTTTGTAATTTGTATAAGAACCTTGTAAAATGATAATATATTTCAATTTTTCCAGTGAAATATAGGAATTAAAATGATCTAAGGTTGGGAGAAGAAAATCAGGTTAAAATGGACCCATCCTTGTGTTTTATTTGTAGAGTTACTAGGACAATGAGGCCCTGATTCTGGCTGGAGTTTATTTAAGTGAAAGCTGAGTTGCTCTTGTAATCACAGGATTCCAGGAGTTGAGGCTTTAAAATACCAGATAGGTTAAGACTGAGGATAAAATTGCAGAAGTTGGTGGCATTGTAAATATTTTCAGAAGTCGAAAAATATTACTTCCTCTTTCCTCAGGATTTAGTTCAATTGAGAAACAGCAATAACAAGAGGTACAAGCACTGGATATAGCTCCTTTTTTTAAGATTTTATTAGCTGGAAACCATTAGGAATGGATGTTTTTTCCAGAATTCCCAGAAATAATAGTAATAAAATGGTGTTATCACCTGACAAGTCTAACATAAAGTCTTTAAAAATATATATTTTACAAAACAAAACTCCCAAACCTTTATGGTTTAGTCAAAGTGCTAACTTTAAATAGTTATAGACAAGCAAACTGCCATTGTATCTCACCAGGCAGCAGTGATGACCCGTTAGCTTTCAGAAGTATTAAAGTTCACTTTTGACTTTCATTACAGGAGCAGAAAGTCAGGGAAAATGTTGTTAATGAATGAAGTGACATGAGGAACAATAGTCTGTTCTTCTGAGTCTATGAATCTATGAATTTTTATTTTGTAGAAATCTTTTGACTCTCACAGGTGCTTATTTGACAAAATACATTCTAATTTCCATGCTGTCACTGAGAACCAGATGCTCTGTCATGTTATCAGTCTGCAGAATTTGCCTTAAATGAAGTCTGCCCTCTCATTGGAGCACACACATAAAGTCTATTAGCATTAAGGGGCGTTCCCAAGTGATCTAGCAAGAGATATCAAAAGCCTCCTGACTTGAGACCCATCCAAGGACATGAAATAGCCTAGAACACAAGTCACAACTGAAAAACTGGTGTAACAAAACTTTGCATCTCCAGCTCCATAATGCTCACCACACATCAGTCAGGCCTATTCCATTTGACTAAAAGTTGTGCTTTCTTTAAATTAAATAAATTGGTGTCTAGTCTCAATGGTCTCAGTCCTGAGCAATATTCTTAGAAGTAATGGAAAGGATCAGAAAAATTTCACACAGACAAAAGTTTATGTATGAAATTATTAAAAATACTTTGAAACCAGAACCAAGTCTCTTGAAATAAACATAAAGGGTGAAATTTTCAAAAACTAGAGGCCCACTTTCACTTTCCAGAAATTAACTTATATTTATATGTGCAAATCTCACAGCTTCATGTGCAAATCGGGGAACTGAATGTAGAAATTGGTACCAATCTGAATGCATAATTATCCAGTTTGCAGGCACGCATGGATTTTGCATGTGCCAGTGTGGGTGTGTGCCTGGGTACACATTTTTAGCTGGTAAAGTGGGCCTCCACTTATTAAAAATGTGGCACCTCAAGCTTACATCTAGTCATAGATATGGGACAAGGACATTGACAATGGTCGATAAAGTGCGACTATGTAAAACCTTCCGCCAGACTGCCACAACTGGAAAACCACTAACCTGAAGGGTATAATCTAGCAGAGGATGTGCTGCTCCTAAAGCTCATTTTAGTGCACTGGGGATACCCAAAGAGATTTCAACTTGAGCACTTTTCTCTTTCAAAGAACACCATCTGGCCCTCATTGCCAACAATTTAGGTGTAACGGTGAAAAGGAACTCCCTTTATCTTATGAGTCCAAAATGGATGCTTTTGCCTTTGGCCTGGTTGCACTCCAATGACTTATATGCCTCCAGTACATTTTATTCAATGTTGTAATACAAATATTGTATAATTAATTGTACCACACCTGGAAGTAAAAATACATACAGAAAAAGCACTGCAAAGGGGAAATAACCATGGGAATGAGATCATCTGTATATCTCTGCAAACTTTTATTAATGTTTGATTCAAAGGGGTCATTTTCATTAAAGTCTTTCAGATACATTTCTTCATTTTCATAGGCACGCCTAAACATTTTCATGTCTTTAGTTTTAAAAGTTTGCCATTCTTCTTCTTCTTCTTCTAACCCATTTTCAAAATAAAGGGCCAGAAATCTCTCCCCCTCTCCCCCCCGATTCTCTCTGCCTTTCATGTTGTGCAAAATGAACAGAATCTGGCCCTTAATACCCAGCTAAGAGTAGCCTTGGCATACAGAACTTCTTAGCTATCGTAAGGTAGCATAGTCAGCTCCTACACCAACTCACCTCAGCCTTGGCATGCAGAGTGGAAGAAGGGTTGTTGGGTGAGCTGGACTACATCTATGTTCAGCCAGTTCTGAACTGTCATATGGTTTCATGTCGACCCCAGCCAGCTGGCATAAATTAGAGCAGCCGCTAGCAGTCCCCCAGCCCAGGAGAATATATGAGTCAAAGCATTCAGATTTTGTGTTACGTGACTGGATGGTTGATGGAGATGTAATTTGTCATCAGAGGGGGAGACAAGGAATTCATGATGGTGTGATGTAAAATTTGGATTTGCACAAATTTAGGATGAACTCTTTACTCTTGAATGGTGGGGCCATGATTGAGTTATGTGCGTCATCCCAGCCAAGTGCCAATAACCATTTTACACCACATCACAGCAGAGAATATTTGATTTATGTCACCTATATCAGCAAACAGGCATTAATTTTTTTTCAATAAGTGTTGAAACTTTTTGATACTATGCTCAGTGGCCTGGCAGGAAATTCCCACGTTTTAAAAATTTGTTCAACACATTAAAGTCTACTTAGTCATACAATCAAGTACATTTTTAAATAATTTTAAAGGATTGAAAATGTAGAGTCTTTTCAGAGCTTTTTTTTAATGAGAAAGCACAGTATTTGCTTTGGAGCATAGACTAGACAGTAGTTCAATAATCAGGCTTGGGCCTCTGTCATAAGAACTTTGCTGGCTGATTTGATCTGCTTTGTTTTGAATTAGTCAGAGAACCTTATCCAGCAAAAAACAGCCTCCTGGCTGGACCCTCCATGGACCCCCTTAGCTTCACAGTCACTCATACCCTTCCCTGTTGGCGGAACTTCCCTGTGGCAACAGCTGGGAATGGTGGTAACAGAGTTACTGGGTTGGCTAGGTGACTGAGTGCTTCTTGGCACACTCACAGACTGTCCCTAAAGGGTGTGGCTCCTGAGAAATGGGATAGACCCCTGGTTCAGGAATTAACTCCGACTGGAAATGCAGAGGTGTTTCTATTTTTCCTGATTCTGGGAGAGAGGGTATCATTTTGTAACAGCACTCGCTGTTGGATGGAGTGCACACCTTCTTGCAGTAATGAACAAAGGTGGTTCTTTTGTTTAGTGAGCTTGTGCCTGTGTCATTGCTGCAGAACCTGCTTATGCAAATCCACCAACGACTAGACCACGAGGTTACATAAAAATGACAACCATAGAGCTGTTCATTGCTGACCTTTCTCCTGGAGCACAGTCTATCGGACTTGGGGCAATGGTCTCAGGATCAGTGAGCAAGGGCCATGTATTCCCCAGCCACTGCATTACTGATATCCTCACTGTTCAAAAATCATGAGTTGAATCCCAAAAATCATGAGAATGACTTAAAAATTATGAGATTTTAAAAAATAAAATGTGGTGTCTTTTCGTTTGGTTTCTGGTTTTGAACTTTCAAGGTTCAGATTTGCAGCTTTTCTCAGCAACTCTGAGGGCTAAAATCTTTTTTTCTTTAATGAAAATGGAGAGTCTCATGTAATCACCTGACTCTGTGATCTGGGTCTTTTAGGGGAAAAAAACATATATTGCAAGACTTGTTATAAGATTGTAAACAGCTGGCAACACTGCCTCAGCAGAATTTGGCCCAGAGTGAACTATGTGTATCTGATAATAGGCTGCACAGCAAATAAATAAAAAGTCATCCATTACACACTTTCATTTTATATTGTAAGCCTGTTTACTTTTGTGAATGATTTTTTTAAAAGTGATGTTATACGCTCATAACTTATAGCATCTAGGAGGAGGGAGAGGAAAAAAGAATTGATTAGATTTACTGTAATTTCAATTCTGATTGTCTCAGATATGGTTTAAAGGCAGTGGCCTTGTATTCGAGTTACACTGGCATAAATCTTGTGAAAATATATGCTCATATAGTGGGGTTTCTAATGATCATTGAGATCTATTTTCCATTCAAGTCTATTTGCTGAGTGCAGAACTCTTTTACATAATAAGACCTCACTCTGTATCTTGTGATCTTTGGATTAGGCCTTAGGTCCTCAAATAGTTTAAATTGGCTTTCATGACAATTAGAATCTCACCTTTCCATCTCTCAGACTCTTTGCTCTTCTATGCAAATTTGTGAGAATCCCTGTTCAAGTTCTTTAGGTCACTCCTGAAAGTGATTGTGTTAGACAATAATAAGAGACACTTGTATTCTGAGTGTGGTGGCTCATCCTGAATCACTATACATCTATGTGCATGTCTCTTTTAGATTATCCTGTATTTAATGACGCAATTGGCAAATACACACTCTTGGGGCACAGTTCTCACCCCTGAAGAAATCTGTTCTGTGGTGGGAGAATTGGGGCACCTGGATTCAAAAATCCCAGGAAGAAGTGTGTGATAAAGAGGAATCTGAAGATGAAGAGGAGGTAAAACATTTGGCTGACAAGTACATGTAAAATGTTTCAGTTACAGGGAAAAAAAATGATGGACAGAAAGAGGTTTCAGGGGCAGAAAGCCTAGTATATTACTAATTCCTTCAGTGACATGCTTTATACCTTGAATTCATTGACTGTTGTTTTTTGTTGTTGTTTTTTTTTTTGAGGTGGGAGGAGAAAGAGTAGTGAGGTAAATGTTTTATTACATTTCCTAAAGCCATGGTCTAACACATGAAGAACTGTTAAAACATATAAGCTTGCTGCACTGAACCCATAATTTTAACTGGTCAGCTGTTTTAACAAGACCTGTTTCAGAGTTCAGAGTTGTTTTATGAAATATGTTTTGGCTTAGTGCACTGGAATGTGTTCATTTTATAGGTCACTTCTCTACTCTAAATTGCTTCTCGGTGTGATAGATATTTATCCTTTTATCAGGTTTAATCCTTTAACTGGAGCTCATTGAACGGTCACCCAAGTAGTTTAGTCTGAAAATTTGACCTGCTTTGTAAAAATCACAGTTAGAATCTGATGGTAAATCCAGGGGTGCTGGAACAATTTTTATAGTGGGGGCGCTGAAAGCCACTGAACCAAACTATAAACCCTGTATATGATGGAAACCACTTCAAGCCTGGAGGTGAGGCAGCACCCCCAGCATTGCTTGTTCCAGCACCTATGCATTCGGAGAGCTAGCTCCTCAGCAATGCTGGAGTAGTGCGTGGCACAGGAGGCTTTAGATCAGCCTTCCTCCCCAAACAGGGGCAAGTAAAGCCCCCACTAGTGGATGACATAGCCTATGAGCTTCTCTAAACTAAACCTGCCTGCAGCAGCCCGTGCAAGTGACACTTAGCAGCTGGAGGTAGCTGGAGCACAGAGAAGCCTCTGCCAAACATACCTTCAAAATGCCACCTATGCCAAGGCCAGGAACAATAAACCAACCCTATGTCATCACCTGGAGATCCCCCTACACTGAGGGAATCCCTATGTCACTGGGTAAGCTACTTTAAAGTTGGACTAAGCAGCCTTAATGGAGGCCAGAACCTGCCCTGTATATAGAGCTGTAGGTCGTAGTACTGTTACTAAAGTTGTATGGGGTGTGCATGCACTGTTGTTAGGGTGACCAGATGTCCTGATTTTATAGGGACAGTCTTGAAATTTGGGGGTTTGCCTTATATAGGTGCCTATTACCCCCACCTCTTGTCCTGATTTTTCACACTTGCTATCTGGTCACCCTAACTGTTGTCTCACGATTTTGTGCTGAGGACAAAGTTAAAAATAACTGGTGTATTGTAACTGTGCATTTCCATACTCTCCATTTTTTATTGTAGCCTTAATTTTGAATTTCCTGGCTTTCAAACACTTGGTTCTCTTTTATTTTTTAAACTTGATTAATTTTTAGGAATTTCTCCCCTTGCCTCACCCCCCCCACCCCTGCCATTTAAGAGACTGGTAAGGACTGAAAACCTTTACTTCATTTTAATAAAGATTTGTATAACAAAATTTCAGGCCAATAAGGCTAATACAATTTTGAGCTGTGTATGAAGCATCTGCCCCTCGACAAAGCAAAATACTGAAACAGTGACAGTAGTTTCTAGCGAACAGTCCTTCTCTAGATGCCTAACATTCATTTAATCTGTAAATTTTATACTGGATTTTTGTACCCAAATGGAATCATTCCAATTGCAACTTTATGCCTACTTCATTCTGTTTACTAAGTATCATGAAAGCAAGATGCTCTTTAGCTAGCAAACATTTTTACATGGTAAGTACTATGAGATCTAATTACCCACGTGAAGAATAGCTATAGTTCAGTGTAAATAAATTATGTTGTAGAAATTAATGAGGTCTGCTAATTCAGTTTATCC
Source organism: Chelonoidis abingdonii (assembly GCF_003597395.2). Lineage (NCBI taxonomy): Eukaryota > Metazoa > Chordata > Testudines > Testudinidae > Chelonoidis > Chelonoidis abingdonii. Next base: position 245,546,434 of record NC_133769.1, on the reverse strand, counting down.
AGATAATAAAATCCATCAAATAAAATGTATCCATCAAATATGCTTTTTTGCCAGATCTGTAAAAATTGTATATTTCTTTGTATATCATCTATATGGAGATAATGAATATCTTGTGACATTAAAGTCACAGGTCAAATCCTGGACCTTATTAGAAATCTAGGGAAAATTACCTTTTCACTGACCTGTGGTACGATCTAATAGTCTAGGAGGAGTTCAAGGCTAGTCATTAATTTACCATGACCAAATTATATATATATGATACTGATGCAATGAAAACTTCCTTTCATAGATATGGATTTACAGCATGTCTACTGAGATTTTTCATGGGGATCTTGGAATTTCAAAAGGCAATGTAATTGTACAATACACTGATGTGTTTGAAGTGAATGATGACCAGACCATAGTGTGTAGGTTTTATTTTCCTCCATTGGTATTTGACAGCCACAAATTTTGCATCTTTAATGGCTGTAGACGCCAAGTGCCAAGTTCTTCCTAATGTATTTCTACATCAGCTTCTGGGTTATGTGATACAGCATGGCCAGAGGGCAGCAGGAGAGGGTTAGAAGGGAGCCTTATTCCCTGTAAGGGGAAGAAAGTTTGCTATAGATTAATTAGAGCACCTGAAGCCAATTAGAGCACCTGAAGCCAATCACATGATAAAAACCCCTGCTTCAATCAGATAGTGTGGGAGTTGGAGCAGAGAACAGTTTGAAGGGAAGCAGAGGACAGTTTGGAGAAGTGCTGCGGTGAGCTAAGAAGTCCAAGACCCTAGGTAAAGGGGCACCTGGCTTGTAGAGAGGGAGGGCAGGAAGCCCCCCACAAGCTGAAGGGCAGGAGAGAGAAGTAGCCCAGGGGAAGGAAGTGTCAGTTCAAGTGGTTTACCACTATGAACAGGGCCCCTGGGCTGGGACCTGGAGTAGAGGGTGGGCCCAAGTCCCTCCCTTTCCACTCCCCTCCTCTAGGACACTAGTGGGACAGTTAACATTCCACTGCAGGGGTAAGAAATGGTGTCCTGAACCCCCAAAGAAGAGAAAGCGCGAGACCCATCAAAATAGTGCCGGCAATTTGCCACAGTTAATTCTGCCAGCTATGTGGAAGGAGCTGACTAAAGGTTGTGTTGCACTTCAGCTGAATGAACTGACTCCTCCTCATAGTCACTTGACTATAAAGAAGATTTTCACTGCCTTTTCTGTAGAAAAAAATAATGTCTAACACTAGTTATTATGAGATCTCTCATAAGGGCCCCTCTTATGGTAAGAATGAAGTTTAAATAACCACATATGTTATCCACATTAATGTGTTCCTTTCCTTAAAGACTCAGCCACATCCCCAGCAATGCAGGTCATTCACACACATCTTTCTTTGTGAACTTGTCTCCTGATTTGTTTCAATCCTGCACAATAACATCTCCCATGTTTCATTTAATGGCCACATAGAACAGGACTCAGTGCACTTGAGCCTGGCTTGATTTGCAAGTCTGTTGCCCTATAATGACTGACAAACAGGCCACAGATTACTTCCATTTTTATTACTCGAGTTTAGGGAAACTGAGCATCCTAATTAGGCACAGATGTAAGGTTAAAGTGTAGAACAATCTGGAATGGTTTTCATTTAAGTCTTATTTCTGATTCATTTGGTTCCATAAGAGAGTTGCAATTAAAACAAATATTTTGTAAATGTTGAAAGACAAGTGATGTAGAACTGATTGGATTAAAGCTGAACCCATGTGAATTTTGGTCAATGCAATTAGGAGCCGCTCTCTCAAGCATTCTGTGGAAAACCTCCAACGGTTTTGCAAACTGTATTTGGATTTTCTAGTGCAGAACTCTGCATGTGTTGACAGTACTGAATCAGAGCATAATCTGCAAGCGTTCCAAAAAAGTTTCTCCATCTTACAGGATTCATAAGGTCATGTGTACAATGAAATTGCAAACCTAGGCTCATTTGAAGAGTTCCAGACTGTGCATAATACCAGGTGAGAGCATTTCAAGTAAAGCAGATCTGAGTAGACTGCTTTAATATGTTACTGTTGTTATTATGTGAGCTGTATCCGAGACGGTGAGCTTTCTAGAGCAGGAACTGTATTTGTATTCCTTGTTTGCATGATGGCCACTGTAAAGGAGTCCCTGATTCCTGATTTGGATCATTAGGTACTACAGTCATAGAATTAATAAGTAATAATAATACTTAATCATTAATAATGTAGCTTATGAAACAGTCTTGCAGTTCTGAAGATCCTGGGCCCAATACCTTTCATATGATTGATGCTCACTCATGTGAGTAGTCTCTAATGTTCAAGAAGAACCATTCGCATGAGAGGAGGTTACAAGATTGAACCCAAAATCTGTTTATGCATGGGTGGAGTTAAGATGAGTTTTTCCAAAAAGACAAATAAAAATACCACATTGTTAGGGCAACTGAAACCTAAATTGTATTCTTTTGAAGTATAGGATCCTGCGCCTTGCTTCCCACTTCCGGTGAATTACACGGGAATTTTGCATTGATTACCGTAGTAAATGCATCTGTCTCAGAGTTTGTATCAAATGTTTTCAATGAGCTTTTGTTCAAACTGTGCTAGCAAAGCAAGATTACTTAGGTCTCCTCCCCTCACTTGATATGTCTATGTCTGAAACTGATGGTCAGATGTACGGAACCTTCTTTTGGAGAAATAATTGTTTCCCTTTCTTCCCAAAAGGTAGTACATTTCCATCAGTAGAAAATCAATTTGTTTTTCTGTGAGATCTCTATCCTCTCCAGTGAAGCACTGGACATGTATAGTGCCACATTTTTTTAAAATTACATAAAATTGGGCCATTGCTATAACACTGAAGTAGGATGCAAGGAAGTGATTTAATCACAGAATCATGGAACTTGGAGAAAGAAAAGAACTACTCAGTCATCTAGTCCATTCAGAGTTGCTCCCAGTGCAGGACTAATGTAAAGCTACCTTTGCTGCTGCTTTCTGCAAGGGCTCTGTCTGTACTAACTTTGGCTAAGTCTAGGGACTGGTTTTGGCACCTTTAAAAATATTCAGTGTCCTTTCATTATATTCATCCGCAGCAACTTTTTTTCTTTTAACTTCATAAAGAAAGTTAAAAAAAAAAGCTTCACCTGCCATACTTTTCATGTGAAAACAAAACAGATCAGCAACTCCAGGGGAAAAAAAGACAATACTTTATGATCTAATGATAATTCAGGCAAAACAGACAATTACTTAGGGGAGAAAAAAGTGAGACACAAAGAAACACTCAATAATTTGGCACAGGTAACTGTGGATTGGGCATTGTGAATTTATTATTAATCATTATTATTGTTATTTAACATATATATCATGATAGTGCTTATAGGTTTCACCCCCTTGTGCTAGTACTGAACATAATACAAGACAGTCCCTCTGTAGGCCTTCCTAAGCCAGCAGGAGCTCAAGAGTTGACCCTAGCATATGTAGCTGATTTCTGATATGTCATTCAGCGCTACAGTTCTTTGCATAGCTTGTCTGCCTCAATATCTTTATGAAAGAACTCAGAGAACAATTGCCAATGTTCAATTTATTCTGTGAATTTAGCTTTCTTTTCTGTTTATGCATTGTCCACAAACAGACCATAACTTTCACAAATTTGCTTACTGTTCACTAAAATTTTTGTCAACAAATTTCAACTTGTGATTCCTTTCCCTCCTTGAGCGTTGGCCTGCTAAACCCAGGGTTGTGAGTTCAATCCTTGAGGGGGCCACTTAGGGATCTGGGGCAAAATCAGTACTTGGTCTTGCTAGTGAAGGCGGAGGGCTGGACTCAATGACCTTTCAGGGTCCCTTCCAGTTCTATGACATAGGTATATCTCCATATATGTTCCTTTGGGTTCTCCAAATTCAATATTCAAGCTATATGACTGGTCACCTGTGTCACATGGCAATCTTCCCTGATTTGATGTCTTTATTTATTTATATTAATCATTATTATTGTCATTACCATCTTCAGTAATGACTTTTATTTCCACTCCAAATGAATTTCATTTAGTCATGATGCAAAGTACTCCTATTAGGAAGGAGCAATCAGTCACATACATACAAAATGGGAAATGACTGCCTAGGAAGGAGTACTGCGGAAAGGGATCTGGGGGGTCATAGTGGACCACAAGCTAAATATGAGTCAACAGCCTAATGCTATTGCAAAAAAACCAAACATCATTCTGGATGTATTAGCAGGAGTGTTGTAAGCAAGACACGAGAAGTAATTCTTCCACTCTACTCCTCTCTGATTAGGCCTCAGCTGGAGTATTGCCTCCAGTTCTGGGCACCACATTTCAGGAAAGATGTGAACAAATTGGAAAGAGTCCAGAGAAGAACGACAAAAATTATTAAAGGTCTAAAAAACATGACCTATGAGGGAAGATTGAAAAAATTGAGTTTGTTTAGTCTGGAAAAAGAGAATATTGAGAGGGGACATGATAACAGTTTTCAAGTATGTAAAAGGTTGTTACAAGGAGGAGGAAGAAAATTATTTTTCTTAACCTCTGAGGATAGGACAAGAAGCAATGGGATTAAATTGCAGCAAGGGAGGTTTAGGTTGGACATTAGGAAAGACTTCCTGGTCAGGGCAGTTAAAAACTGGAATAAATTGCTTACGGAGGGTATGGAGTTTCCATTATTGGAGATTTTTAAGAGCAGGTTAGACAAACACCTGTCAGGAATGGTCTAGATAGTACTTAGCCCTGCCATGAGTGCAGGGGACTGGACTAGTTGACCTCTCGAGGTCCCTTCCAGTCCTATGATTTTATGATTCTATGAAACATACGTAGATTGGGGTTAAACAAAGCTTGGCTACAAGCCCTAAATTTGCTTTTGGCAAACATTTGCATGGCCAAAGCTTTTCTCACATGAATGTTCATGAAAAATAACTCAGAAGGGAATGAGTAATTCTGTTTCTGATTTTGTTTAGAGGTCACCAAAATGTTTGTGCGTACAGTAGAGCTGGTAGAAAATTGTGACATTTTTGCAAGAAATTTATGCCAATGTTCGACATTTGCAAATTTTCAGCCAGCTCTATTTGTGAATAATTTTTCTCACTATCCATTCAGTGTATATACTGGGTAAAATTTTCCAAAGCCCCTAAGTGAAAACCAATGGGCATTAGGCTTCTAAGTCAGTTAGGTGTTTTTGAAACTTCTACCAATTAGCTTCTGGGTCAGCTATAAATTCCTTCAAACTCATGCTTTGCTTCTACCTAGACTTCCTCAATCCAAAATCCACTTACATTCCATCCTTGAGCCAATTTTTTCATTCCACCTTTTTGTCAGGAACCCCAGAGTCTAGCTTGTTCCTTAACAGTGCAGTTCCCTTCTTTCTTGTGCCTGCCAGTCCCAGCTTGCCACATTAAATTTTCTCCTCAACCGTGGCAGTTCATCTCACTTGTACTTGGACTTGAGTATTCATCACACTCATCCTCACAAATCAGGACTGGCATCTAAGCACTGCTCCCTTTTAGGGTGAAGGCCTGGCTGCATTGAAGTCAAAGGGAGTTTTGCCATTGACTTCAGCGTAGGCAGGTTTTCACCTCCGATGTTCAAGGGCCTTCATGAATTTACTTCCTCTACTTCTCTGATATCCTCTCTGCCTATTCAGTCACTTGCTCCCTGTGTTCCTTAAAAACTGCATTTCTTTTTGTTCCATATCCTTTCTTCTGTACAGGGAATGGTAACTCTTTCTCTTATACTGTTCTCACTATCTGGAACAGACTTCCAGGCCCTCTGCCTCTGTTCTCCTTGTGTCACATTGTAGCTTTTCTCAACAGCCATCCCATTTTTTGTACCCTCAGCTCCTAATTAGCTGTCTCATACTAAAAACTCAAATCCTACTTTTGGAGTTCAGCGGTAGCTTTTCAAAACTTTTAGCAGGGAAGCAAACAAATCCTTGTCCTATGGTGATGGGCATGGCATAAATACCTAGAAAGATGGATAAGAGGATTTGGCTTATAGCATAAAAAAATTGTGTGCTATACTTGAAAGACAAAGTCCCTTTAGAGGAGCCTGGGGAGATCCTTCTTGGGAAAGATTTTAAATAATACATACTATTTTATTCAGTCTGGTGTATTGCAAGTCACGAAAAGCAATGATACTCAGATCTCCTGAAGTAATAGTGTACTAACCATTACAACTGAGCATGAGTTGAATTCCTCAGATGAGCGTGGAATCAGAACTGTTCTTCCCCCTCTCTACATCTCCACTGAATAATTATGCCAATTCATTTCAAAGGGTGGTGACACTATGGATAGATTCTGTATGACACATTATTCTTTCCCCTGTCTAGCTATCATGAACAATGAATGGTCAATTTCTTGATGTGCATTGGAGGTGTGCCCACAAATCCCACTGACAAATCAAGTGTGGTTGGCAAAATCGTTTTCTAGATATTTTGCTTTAATTATTGAAGAACCAAAATGAGTCAGATTTTAAACCATAAAAGGAAAAGAAAATGACAAAACTATTGAATGAAAGATTTTATTCACTGCTTTGGGAGTGTGTGGAGTGTTTATCGCCCTCATATCAGTGGATTAGGAAACTCACTCAATAGTGATCTGTCTCTAAATCTTCTGTAGTGACACCAACTTGTATTGGTTTTATATCTGAGGAAGGAATGCCTAAAAAGTTGGTGAATTATGTTTCTCCTTTTCTATAATGTATTGTTGGTGGTTTGATAGAATCAGCAAGTATCTAACAACCATCCTGCCTTTCCACTAATTGATACCAAGCCATCTGGGGCCTGAAATCTGGTGGGTTCTTTTTGTTTTGGTTATAAAATATATACATTTGTTTAGGGTGGCCAGACAGCAAGTGTGAAAAATTGGGATGGGGTGGGAAGTAATAGGAGCCTATATAAGAAAAAGATCCAAAAATCAGGACTGTCCGCAGGAAATCGGGACATCTGGTCATTCTACATTTGTCATTTCTTGGGCCTGATTCTCCACTCACATCTTGTGTGAACTGGAGAGAATCAGGACCCTGATGTATTAATAACCAAATGTTTCTAATTTCTTTTTGTAACTTCACTGCATCTGTTGCCTGTGTTGAAAAATAGGCAGTGAGGCTGAGATTTCACTTAGGAGCCTACGTTTCATTGAGAGTCAATGGGAACTAGGCCTCAGCCACTTTTGAAAATGGGACTTAGCTCTCTAAGGCTATGTCAACACTGCCCTGCAGTTCTAACTACTGGGTATGAATAGCAGTGTGCACCAAAGTGCTGCACTTTAACTCTGCTGTGTAGATGCTGCAGGCACAAATTAAAAGGTTCCCAGTTTGCATTAATGTAATCCTGTTTGAAGAGGACTACCTTCAGGAATCGTTTAGTTCATGCCCGCAATGTGCACACAGGGGAGTTTCACTCCAGATCCTTGGTGCGCATTGCTATTCATACCCCCATGCAGTAAGGACTGCGGGGCAGTGTAGACAAGGCCTTGCAGCAATGAGTGGGACAGTGCCACCTTTAAAAATCTGGGCCTGAGTTTACTTATTGTATGAAATGTGAGTTTTGGAAACATTGCCGTCTAGAGACACTGGGCCAGATACTCATCCATCTTAAACCAGTTTGACATGCCTATAAATCCACTGACATCAGCAAAGTTACCCTGAGAGGACATGACTTGATTCCTGTTTGTTGATAGTGACAGAAGCAGCAAAATAACCAGTGTTATTATGATAAATACTTAAAACTACCCTGCAGTGGACAAACTAACAGATTTAAGTAGATTCTGTGTGGTATCATCCTCACTTTTTGTGTTTGTTCATTTACTAATTCACAAAATCCAATAGTTTGCAATGGTTCTCCCAGGCATAGTGTGCATTAGTGAGGTTCTGCTATGTATTGTACAAATTGAGTAGATTAATCAAGGGGTGATTTCAGATTGATTTAAAACAATCAAGGCATGACATTATTCTGTCAGTCTCACACATACATTGGTGGTAGCCAATGATGTCATATTCATGCAAAGCAGGAATGGAAAATGCCTTGTAACACTTTTGAAATAAAGAGGAGAAAACTCTGACCTGGGGGTGCATTCTGTCCTCTCACTTTCTCAAGAGGAATTTTTCCTAGTGCCCATGCCAATGAAATCTTGCAAAAAAGTGAAACCAAGACCTCAGTTAAAACCGGAACACGTTAATCGATTTGTGGAAGCACCAACTTTGCCAATTCGTGGGTAAGAAATTTTCCATCTGAATGAAACTGTCAAAAGCGTTGCAAAAATATTTGCAAGGCTTCCTCATCCACCCCGTGTTTCTCAACCAGCTCAACCAGGGCCGAATCCAATTTCTGTGGAAATCAATGGGATTCTCTCCATTGGCTTTACTGGGAGCTGGATTATCAAGTCCCTATGAAGCAATATTACTTTTAATATAGAATTTCTGGATGGTATATTTATTAAAGTAAAAGCAGCCATCTCCTAATGTATACACAAAGCTGTACTCATTTCAGGTGAAAATCACTCTGGTGCAGATGGTCTGTACAGGGCCTAATGCACTCTAAGTTTCAGTTGAGACTCTAACTTGAGATCTTATGTGGGCCCTCCATACCTGGGTAAATTTCACCTCCATATCCCACTGAGCACATCCTATGAAACAATCTTTTGCATATGTCTGGTACCAAAAACAAAAGGTAAAAGGTAAAACTTCATTGAAATAATCATAAAAACTATTTTTCCTCTACTAACTACAGCTGTGGGGCGTGTTACTATGGAAACCGTTTTCCTTATGTGCTTCTCTATAACTAACGGTCTCAAATGGACCTTCTGTTTACTTATTGCCTGTATAAACTGCAGATTCTGTACAATAATTTCTAATACAGATCAGCTGAATCTCCTGATATGTGTCAGAAAACATTATCAGGGGACAAACACCAGTTATTGCAGGTTCCCATAAATTTATAGACAATCAGGTCCTTAGTGGCAAGTTGGCAACTTAAGGGTAAGGACTGTATTGAGGAGTTTTTATTGGAGGTCATTGCCCTATGCTAAGCTGCAAAACAAAGTTAACTATAATTTTCTGTGGCTTCATTACAGTATACAGATTAAGTTTCTTTGCTTTGAATCATTTACACTATATGCTTTATTTCACCTTCCCTTCTGCCTTAAATGAATTTGTTCTTTCTTTGAGATGAACTGAGTAAAAATAATCAAAAGCGAAGATTAAATAAGCAACATTTTTTAAAGATTACCTTTAATATAAATGATCATCTTAAAAAAGAAGGCATAAGTGAAGTCCATAGTCTTGGATAATACCCTAGCACAGTGATTCTCAACCTTTCCAGACTATGTATTCCTTTCAGGAGTTTGATTTGTCTTGCATACTCCCAAATTTCACCTCACCTAAAAACTACTTGCTAATAAAATCAGACATAAAAATACAAAAGGGACCCAGCACACTGTTACTGAAAAATTGCTGACTTTCTCATTTTGAGCATATAATTATAAAATAAATCAATTGGAATATAAATATTGTACTTACATTTCAGTGCATAGTGTATGGAGCAGTATAAACGAGTCATTGTCTGTATGAAATTTTAGTTTGTACTGACTTCACTGGTGCTTTTGATGTAGCCTGTTATAAAACAAAGCAACTATGTAGGTGAGTTGATGTACTCCCTGGAAGATCTCTGCATACCCCTAGGGGTACACATACCCCTGGCTGAGAACCACTGCCCCAGAGTAAGAATTTTAAGTAAAGGTCTACAGTTAGTGAACCATTTGCTACTTGCTTGTCTGTAACAATTACTTACCTACCTAGGTAACCGCAAATTCTAAAGCTAATAGCCAATAAAATGAAAATGGCTTTCAAAATATTTATGTTCAAAGGGACACTTCTAAGTTAAAATCATATATACAAAATATTACGTTAGCTGTTAGCAGTATTGCTGCTGTTATGCACTTGTGCATTTCTGATTGCACCCAGTAGAGGGCAGTGCTACAGTTACCAGAATCATTATAATCCAGTGGTGGGCAACCTGCGGCCCGTCAGGGCAAGCCACTGATGGGCCACCAGACTATTTGTTTACATTTGTTTACATTTGCAGGCCTCCCGCAGCTCCCATTGGCTGGGAATGGCGAACCACGGCCACTGGCAGCCGTGGGCAGCTGTGCAAATGTAAACAAATGGTCTGGTGGCCCGCCAGCAGCTTGCCCTGACAGGCCGTGTGAGGCCCACAGGCTGCAGGTTGCCCACAACTGTTATAATCTCTCAGAACAGTGGTTCTCAAACTGTGGTAGGTGTTCCCCTGGCAGTTCATGGGCCACAGTCAGGTGGTATGGGGGATAGTTTAAAAGAGTCCAGCATAGGCTCAGAATAAGATTTCATTATAACTGCACAGAATGTTGGGACAACTACTTCTGAGTTTTAAGTGAAGTACTCAAAATCTTAAAGTTTGAGAACCACTGTCTGAGATTATAGATTTAAAAATCTACTTTACTTTTCACCAGCTATGTTGTTGGTTTATTTTGTGCATTTCATTCCGTTTGGATAAAGGAAACAGATTAGACTGTCACTTTTTCTACTGATTTCCGTGTTCTGGTTCTCATATCCCGGTACAAGGCCCCTCTGAACACGGATGGGAAATGTTTATGTTTACTTTACATGAAAAACTGACCTCACTGGAGTATTTTCTGTTCCTGCTCACTTTGGTAGAACCTTTTTATCCCCACAGAGTCTATATAGTGAGACTAACTGACATGATAATGCACTTGGAAATTAAATGGGAAAAGGAAGAAGCCCTTTAGTGTCTCTCACTTTAATTTGGATAAGCACATCAGATTCTGGTAGTGAACAGCAGTACAAAGTGGGGAGAAAAACACACACTATTTTCCCATGCTCAAAGGTTCCTGTCATATTTCAAGGGCAGGTATAGCATTTCAGAATTAAAAAGGACATTCTACTTTTAGCATATTGGGAATATGGGTGTGCGATTCCCACTGATATCATTGGCAGTTATCACCTAAAAGGCAGGTTCTCAGCTTGTGTAAATTGTCAAAACTCCATGGAAGTCAACTGAACTATGATAATTTACACTAACTAGGAATCAGCCCCTAACATTTCCGGGTGACAATATGCACTTTAGGGCCAGATTGTGATTTTGGTTACAATGGTGTAAATCTGGAATAAATCCATTGATTTCAATGGAATTACTTTAGCTGTTCACTTATATAAATGATAGCAGACTGTGATCCTTGTTTATTTGTTATTCTCTTCCTATATACAGTTAACTGTATTGACATTGTCTAGTTTTACAGCACTCATACTGTTCAGTATTTTATTTATTCCTCCTAAATTATTGGAAATGCCCATCTGAAATTTTAGGCTATTTGCACTCTTTATAACAACAGATTCAAAAATAGATAAAGATTAATATCCAAAACAGATCTATCCCCACCTAAAATAAAAATCCTGCTTTCTCATCTCACTTTATCCCATTCCGCCCACCCAGCTATGGTGTGCAGCATGCACTGATTTGGTCTATGTGAGACCAAAGGAGGCAGGATGCTCCAGAGGAAGGGATCCAATCACTGAAAACATTTTGTGTTGTGTTTCATTGTAAAGGCTCAATTAGTCAGATAAACATGCCATTTTTTAACATTTAATGTTTGCTTGCTAGTTTGTGAGTCATGTATTTTGAACCACTCCCAGGCACTTTCTGTCAGATAAAGAGGCTTTACCTCAACCACCTGAGACTATCTCAGCACAATCAGACTGCTTAGAACCAAACTGCAGATTATCCTCAGATTGAATTTTAACTCTCCAGTGCTCTTTTTTTTATATGAACTCCAATTCGAGAGATACAAACACAAAAGGATTCCTGGCGATTGTTAATCATGTAAGCATTTATTTCATTTTCAGGTCTTGTTGCTTTCACTTTCAGGATGTTTGTGGTGTTTAGATGCTGCTTGTATTATTAGAACTGGAAGCACTGGCTTTGGGAGTCTGAAAGGACAGGAAACAGAAAGGACGGGGGAGTTGAGGAGGCAGAGTGAGAGTTACAGAGGGTGCAGTAGCAGCTTGGTAAAGAGGTTTACACTGTAAATAAAGTCCTGTTGAAGCTTGTTAGTACCTTGCCTGCTTGATATAACAATGTCGTTGATTGTGTTTACCTCAAAACTGTTGCTAGTAACTCGTCCCCAAAATAATTATGAAGTACATTTTCCCTAACACAAAAACACTTGCTATCAGGCCTCTGTGTGTGTGTGTATGTATGTGTGCAAATGGTTTCCCTTTTATTAGCATCCTAGTGCACAATCAAGCACTGTAATTAAGTCCTGCACCTGCTTGAGTTTATTTCAATAGTCAAAACAAATCTCCCTACAGTTAAGCAAGAAGAAAATAGGTAAGGAAGGAAGATCATGTTGAAGTGTAGTTATACTATTTTCATTGTGTCTGTTGAACTGATTGGGAGCCAGCAATACTTGTGGTCTTATCCTGTCTCTGCTATTGACCTGGGCCAAATTTTGAGAAACGCCTTCCAAATCTGTATGTCTAACATTTGTGCGTCTGAATGTATGCATGCTTGCTTTTGGCCAGGAAAAGTCTGCTCACTTGTACAGAGGGCAATTATCTGGACCTGGCTGGGCTATCGGGCAAAGTCACTTATGGTTGCCAAAACTAGTCACACTATTGCTTTAATTGCTGGTTAAGGTTTCAGATTTTCCCATTTAGACATGGAATTGCTTGGTTTGTGTTAGCCGGGTCTGTCAGTCTTTTTCAAACCTAAAATCTCCTTTTCACTAACTGCCTCAGGCGCCATTCCATGTGAACATGCACATGAGTAACTGAACTCCTGAGACACCAAAGTGAGTTCAATGCACCAGTTTTAAAATGTGCATATACAGTGAAAACAAATGCTCATTTTACAACATAACAGTCAAAAATGGTAATCAAGCATATCTACTATTAACCAATCGAAATCCACCAATGGTCTCCTAACCCTCTCCCTTCTCAAAAGGCTCATTCCTCAGAAATAAGGAAAAGAACTAAGGGTAAAATCCCAGCTTCATTGAAGTCAATGGAGTTTTGCCCCTGATATCAGTGGAGTTAGGATTTCACCCCACCTCGTTATCTGTACTCCTTATTGGAAAGGCAAACCAGCAAGCAAGCAAGCAAGCAACTGTTTATGTATTATAAGAGTTAAACTTCTGGTGTACAAAGACTACAGCCTATGATGCTGACCAGTGTAGTCTCACTGTTTACTTATACTCCCCCATCTGTCTATCTCCATCTGTTGTCCCTTGTCTTATGCTTAGATTGTAAGTTCCTTGAGGCAGGGACTGTGTTTTTGTTCTATGCTTGTACAGCACCTGGCACAATAGGGTCTTGGTCCATGACTGGCGCTCCTAGGCACTACAGCAGAAGAGCTGTCAGTAGATTAAATATTTAAATACACACAGTGAAACAAAGTCCTGATTTCAAAATCAATCCACTCTTTAGGAAATTAACTTATAAGGAATAATAGAGAATGCAACATTCTAGAGAGAGTGATTTACTATAAATGATTCTGGGACAAATTCTGTTCCCTATGAACTCTTGTCATTACTTTCAAAGGGCCAGAATTTGACCCAATCTATGAAAGCAATGTTCATCTTATGCATCCATATAGATATACTATTGTTACATTCACACATAACAGTATTGCCAACTCCAAGCATTCAAAATTCATAGTCAGGTCCCAAATAATCATGAGATTGGCTTAAAAGTTATAAGTTTTTTAAATAAATAAAATCAGGGACCTATCTATTTGCCTTCTGGTTTTAGAGCCTTTAGCAGTCACATTTTCAAGCTGTCCTCTGTAACTATGAGGGCTAGAAACTTATTGTGACGCATTTAGTTTAATACTGGTGATATCGTCTATGCAGACTAAAAGAACAGGATGTTATCTGAGATTTGTAAAGGTAAAATGTTGATAGATTGAGAAAATATTAATACTATTTTTACAATAGTTTCACCTGGAAAACAATAAATTTCACAGATCTTGAAAATTATTTTGAAGAGTTGCTTGTTTACCCATTCTTAAAGTTGAAGATGACTTCCTATTAGCAGACCATTTTTTGTCCTCCCTCCCTCACCTGAAAATCATACTAATACACCTGAAATTTTACATTTTACATCTGACCTGAGGATACTAAATGTGTTGAAGGTTTGGGGGAAATTGGATCTGGCATGAGTGGGTGAGTATTTGAGCCCTATTACAGAGGAATAATTTATATTTTTTAAAAAAACAAAGAAATTCCTACAAACTTTGTTAAGTTGGAGTTAAGGTTTAGCAGATGTACTACCAAGTCTTTCTCCTCCCCCACAAAAAACAAAAACAAAAAACCACCCCAATGAAACTTTACAGGGATGTTTCATCAAACAAAACAAAACAAAAACTCTAGAAATTTTAAGTTTACAAAACCTGTATTTCACGTTGTATCCATTCTAAGAGACAAGGGTGGCTCCAGGCCCCAGCATGCCAAGGGCGTGCTTGGGGCGGCAAAATCCCTAGAGCCGCCCCAGCTAGGAGAGAGAAACTCCATCCTATCACAGAAATATTAAGGTCAGGGATTCAAATCCAAAGACTCTTGACTCTAAGAAAACTTGCCTGATAATGCAGGAATTGACTACTAAAGGAAGCTTCCTTTTTCTCAAACACTTGATGGTTCTTAGAAGGCCAGTATCCTTTTATATCTCTTTCTTTAAATAGGAGAAATTTCTCTCTGGATCTTCAAAACTGTACCAGTGATCACTGAGCCATGGATAAACATACATGTCTGGAAAAACAAAACAAAGAAACTAGTAAAAGAGAGAGTTTAGTAAATCTTAGAAAATAAGGAACAGACAACATGGAGATCTTCCATGGTTGTTGCTAGGAAGTTATTTTTAAATTAATTAATTTTGTGTTCTTCAGGAAAAACAATTCTATGAGCAAATACCTAAACACTTAAATAAAAGAAAATTATCCAGAGCTTTCCGTTACATTTTCCTTATATATTTAATAAACAGAGAAATTCTTAAGAGGCATTGAAAAAATATAGTCAGCAGTAAGGCCCCAGTCATACAAAAACTTATGCATATGTTTAACTTTACGTTCTACAAATAGTCTCATGGAAGTCAATGGAATTTATTCACAATCTGCAAAGTTAAATGTGTGCAGAAGTCTTTGCAGGATTAGGGGTAATGGGTACTGTAGATATCCCTAAGATACAGAGCTAGATTTTTTTTACCTCTTCCTGGCCTTTGTCAAGGAATATTTATGAGGCTTAAAAATATTTTATCACTAAACATATCCATCTCAATTAATAATTACCTATTTAGTGTAGCCGGACCTATAGATTGTGTATTAATTATATCGATTACTTAAGAATTCCCAGTTATCACTTTGAGGATTGACAGGTTCCCGTCCCAAGATCAGGCCCAGTATTATGAAAATTACTATATAACTAGGAACTTTGATGTGCACAGTTGCAACACTCATACTATATGAACTCTTCTATATTAACCAATAGTTAATTAATACATTTAGCAAAGTCACAAACACTCTAACTCAATAAAGTAGATAAAGAGACTACAGACTATACATCTGAACATCCATATACTCACACCATCCCTTGCAGGACAACCTGAAATGTTATCTTTGTCTGCCTCATCACCATCACCTTCCTCATCATCACCAGTGACCATCCTTCTGACAAATCCCAAGGACTGCAGCTCTCTCTCTTCCATTGCCCACAAGCTGGGATGCAACTTTTATAATATAGTAGGCTGACACCATTATGACTCATGCATATTCAATAGGGGTTTCTCCTCTCTTCCTTATTTCCATTTCCTCATCCTACTAACACTGGGTGTCTGTCTTCTACAGGTTAGTATTTTAATGATTTCAACTTCTTATCATATATGTCAATTTGTTGCCATGGCACTCTTGAGGTTGGATGTTCTTTTCAAAACTTTCCAAATGCTAGTGTAAACTCATGTTGGCTGATGTCATTACAATCTCAAATATCGTTTGCATTTACATAAATAATTTAGGTCCAGATTCTCTAATAGTGTTCACTAATTTTTGGTGCCTCATCTTTTGGGGTCCAATATGAAACATTGTGGGCCTGACTTTCAGAAGCACAGGGCACTTACACCTCCAGGTGAAGTCAATGGGAATGAAGAGGCAACTGAGCCTGTATCCTCCGCCCTATGGTCTACTCCAGGAGTGTCCAGTCAGATGTCAGGCCTCTAGCCATGGGCTGTCTCTGGGGAAGGACCCATGTCCCACTCCCTTCTGACTAGGTTTTCAGGCTGCACAGCTCCCTGCCTTACACTGTGATACCCCAGCAAGCCAGTCTGCTAAAGGCCAGCACCTGCACTTTACTTTCTCTCAAAGACCTCTGACCAGTGTATGCCAGCACTTACAAGCTACCACACATCTCTTCTAAAGTAAGTTATTTTCAGAACACAAGCATATAACCCTCTGACCCCCTCACCCTGTTCTGGCGCCCTGCCCCCAGACATCTTTAGTTCCTGGAGGAGCTTTGTTAACTCTCTCCATGGTGTAGAACACAATCATACATAAGCCATTGATAAAATGAATACAATGATCCCCAAAGATACTGCTCAGTGTTTCAATATCTGTCACACACAAAGCACCATTTAAAATTTGGCTCAGGTGTCTCAGAAACTGACTCGGAAACTGAGAAATCCAGAATCACTGATTGCGTTTGAAAACCTGGGCTGCATTCTTCCCAGTCACACCTGATAAAGATAGATCTGTTTTAACAGCAGCCTAGATTCAGCTCCTGCACAGAAACCTGCCTGCTTTGCCAAGTCCCTTTTTCTTGGATGGGACTCTGCATAGGCACAAGGGTTTGTGCAGATATATCCCTGTGCAGGATTGGGGGCTTTGGGGAAACAGAACAGACCATGCATTCCAGTGGAAAATATTTCTTATGTCCTGCTGAAAGCCCAAAATCTTCAATACCAGAGGTTCCTCTTGAATATGAAGAAAGAAAAGAAAAAAAAAACCTGCCTCATCTCCCAACTATTTACATTCTCTCTTGTTCTGCTAAGACTGCTCATCTCATTTTATGAATCACCTGTTATCAATCATGGTAACATCTTCCTTTACTCAAAGTTGCACTCTTTGAACAGGGTAGCTAAGGAAAGTAGTTCCTTTTGGAATTACCGGTCATGCTGAGAAGGTAGCTTATCAGAACAGATCAGATGGGTCAACTTGCTAGACAATAATAATAACAATTCATTATTTTTATCTTTAGTTACTTGTGTATTTACTTGTAACCTGGTAAGACCTTATTCACTTCCCAGAGATCATGTAAAGATACATACCCTTTCTTGGCACATGAGAACAAGATTTGATGAGCAGTTTGACTGGAGAAGCAGAAAAGAGAGACCTGTTAAATGTATTGTGGTAGTGTCTCGAGACCACCAATGAGATGGGACCACATTGTGATAGGCATGGTACAAACACCTACTAAGAGATAGTCCCTGGAATTCTTGCAGTCCAAACCCCCAAGACAGACAAAGGAACAAATAGAGAAAAGGTGTATTATTATTCCCATTATATAGATGGGCAACTGAGTCACAGGGAGATTAAAAATGACTTGCCAAAGGTCACACAGGAAAGCTGTGGCAGAAACAGACATGGAATCCAGCTCTCATTCCTGGTCAGTGGTGACTTAATCTCTTTTTATGCACCAATAGCTTTGGATTACTGTGGGGCTGGCTTCTCTATGTCTTGTTTCCTTATGGGAGGGCAGGCTCCTGGCTCAATAGCCTATGTTTGGTACTGAGCTGTAGACTGAAATGTGTTCAGCCATCGGAAACAACCAAACCGGGGAATCTGGTGCAGCCTTTTTTCCCTTTGCAGCCTCCCCACCTTGAATTCCACAGCCAGCCACAGGTCCAGGGATAGCCTGGATAAAGGCACTGAGCGTTGCTAACACTAACGAGCATTCCCAGGAATGCAGCCAGGGGTTGTTAATATAGGGAGGACCGATATATAGGATGAAGAAAATGAGGCACATTACAGATGCGTTTAATTTTTGCCTCCTTTTAAAAACGTATCCCCAGAGGTGTCTAGGCAGTGTAACTAGTTTAAAAAGCAACCGTGTCCAGAGGCAATGCACTTAGCTGTTCCTCTCTCCTGGCCCTTTTAGCGCCCGTATTCTTGTTTTTTGGTAGTTGGTGTTTTTTCTCCTCCTAAACCCTGACACTAGCTCTTTGCACGTTTGCACGAGACCTTTGGCCTCCGTCCCTGGGCTGTCTGCACCAGCAGCTGGCTAGCCTTTTACCAGCCACCTGCAAAGCAGCCGGGATAGGCAGGGCTGGAAAGCTCGCAACCCCTGTCCTATCCCTGTAATGGTTCGCTGGTGGCACTGTCCCACCAGTCACCGACTGACACTCTCCTTACCCGAGCTCTGCGGCTAGGGTCTCTCCAGCAGACAAGCTAACCGCGGAGAGCTGATAATCTTCTAATAAGAACATGGAGACAGTGGATGACGCGCGCTGTACAAATAAGCCGGCACACGGAGGTCTCGAGAGCCCAGTGAATCCGAAGGAAGCCCGAGAGAAACGAATTGACATCTGGGGCTCCAAGGACTGTTGGCCAGCTTTGCCGCTTCCCCCAGCTGTTCGTGGAGGAACCGAAGACAGGCTGCAGACAGCCCATTTTAAACAAAACCCAGAACACATTTAGAAGGGGCAAATAGTGTAGATGTGCCTAGAAGAATGTAAATGCGACTGGTTCTGTGTACACCGCACGGTCTGTATGTGTGTGCACCGGCTGCGCACAGGTTAAGTGAGGAGGTGCCAGCAATTTGTAAACATTTATTACAACGCTAAGTTTTGGAATCATTCCCCTTAGCTGATCTGCAACACCCAACAGCGCTGACACTAGTATGTTCATAAGTGGCGGGGCTTTCTTCCTACGTCTCCCCAGCACCCCCATGATTCAGAATTAATGGCGTCAAGGGGGATTAGCTGTAATGAGGGACTGGGAGTTGGAAATGCAAGCTGAGGCCTCAGTTTCCTTGTCGCTGATACAGAGACACCACAACTATTTCTGAAATCCGCCTTCTACACATGCCTAACCAACAACATGAGCATTGAGACTTAACCAATCACAGAACAACTGCAATGGCATTTACTACTGCAGCAGTCGGGAAAAGCGGGAACAGGAGAAGGGAGAAAATAGGCGCCGATCCTTAATTTAAATCAGTTGTCAAAATGTCCAGTGATTTCAATGGGGGCAGGACTGGGTCCTTAAATAGCCCAGCCCCCCTCTCTCCCAAACAGAGGTCAATGAGTTGTTCTTGTCTTGTCTTGCACAGCACCTAAGAAAATCCTTCGCTAGCATAGGAATCATTCCGGGCACACACACAAAAGAGGCAAACCCACCCCCCTTCAACAAACATTTTGTTCTCCCATCATGTTCACTATGATGAGACACCGGATAACTCACTCCTCCTCATAAATGTTATTAGGTTCTTTCTTCTAACCTCCGTCCCCCTTCTCTACTCTCTCCATTTTAGCTCCTATTTACAATAAGAAGCTCTGAGCACAGGTTGCCCTCTATAAGTTTCATTAAAAGTAATTGCTTATTGAAACTTGCTGTACCAGTTCCAGAGTGTAAAGGTCTGGTCACCCCTCGTTCCGAAAGGATAGATATTCGCATGGCTTTTAATCAGCAGTTACTCACTTACAACTTGTGGTTTCCATCAATAGTATTTTTGAGCCATCATTTTCGTCATCCCAAACAGTCATGTTGATGCTTTTTGGAATCGCATTGGCACATCAGAATGCCTGCCAAATGGTCTCATAAAATGAAGAACATATTAGAGCAATTATTCATTTTAACGAGGCAACTTTGCCTAATGTTTGTGATTCATGGAGTGCATCATATCTAACCAAAGTTCCCTGCCTGTGGCGATCTGTTAATAACGGAATTTCATGTGCAAACAAAAATGGACCCTCCTTCAAACGATTGGTTTGGAAGTTTCGAATTGGTGTGACAAGAGAAAGACACCTTTGAAATAACTGTAGGACACATGGCATAGATTCAGTTTTGCCTGTTTCCAAGTCTAATCTTCAAACACTTCTAAGCCTAATTCATCTACAGAAAGCCTCTCCTTTTGCAGATAATTAGCTCGGAAGAGTTCTTTGTTGCAGCAGTTTGGATCTGTATAATACATCCTAGTCAGTACGAAAATGTAGTGAAATTAAGCAGGGGTCATGTTACAAAACAAGTTTTAAGTTCTCAAATGCTGCTATCATTGGGAAAAATAAAATATGCCCTTTCCAAAAATGCTTACACGTGACGGACACAAGCTCCCTTACATTTGTATAACATCACAAGAGGCCACTACTACTTATACTGTATTAATACCGGAGAGCATGTCCCACAAAATGATTGTGCTAGAGAATTATTTGAAACATTGAAGTGTGTGAAACATATACAGAGGGAGACCACAGTGATGAGATGTTTCAGGCTAATAAAATAAAGGAGCGAACGACTAGCAAAATGATAAATCTGGTAAAATCTAAGAGAGACATTTAGATAAGAAAATGAGTACTGTATAAAACACAATTCCTTGTATCACCTAGCCCAGGCCTGCTTTCTTTCTTTCTTTCTTTCTTTCTTTCTTTCTTTCTTTCTTATAAATGATGATAAAGGAACAAAATCAAAGCCTTATATTTCATCTAGCTAAATTTGCCCTTTCTCGATTAAGTTGCCACTTTCATTTGCTTGCTTAAAGTTAAGCACCTCTGCACGTTAAATCTAGCCGTCTAGTAGCCATTTTCAAGATTTCGATACTGATAGCACTTATCAGAGGATAGTGCCGATTTGATCATTATTGTTTTTACTCCCGATTCTGTGTTCCTTCTGCGCCTCCAAAAAACTCCCAGGGGAGTCAGTGGGTTGAAAAATTGAATAGAAAAATTAACATTTATTTTTATTTTAGTGTTCAAAAGATTGAAAGCCTGGAGCCAGATCCTCCCCAAGATTCCAAAGAATATACTTTGTCAGGTGGAAGTAATCAATTTATAGTACCATCCTCACGATTTATAGTGACCACGAAACTGTTGGAGTCATCATATTTGTTAAGGGAGGGTTAAAACACAGTCTTCTTAGAAGACTTTCTGTAGTTATACCACTCATTCTCTCCTACATAGAACTACTGTTGCTTGGCTCCCTACCCTTCATAATCTCACCTGTAATAATCCCCATCATAACCACCTCTGCATAACACCGGGTCTATATAACACCAGAAAAACCTATCTCTCGAAGGCGTTAGAATTTCTCCACTATGGCTCTATTCAGGCACTGTATGTATTCTTTCTTTGCCAATATATGTCCTCGTGACCCACCCTTCTTTCCCTTCCTGAAAATAAAAGAACTATTCTCTTCTGTTTTAAGTAGACTTCATGCAATAAAAAAGCATTTTATTGCCTCCAGTAACTGGTATTTAATTTGCAGGCCTTTACAGCTTGTAAGGAACAGACTGCTTTAGCCAGAGAGCTGGTATGTGTGTACTTTGTGGATTTTATTCCTCTGGCCCGTGCTCAGTTGACTGGTGTAAAATGATACAATTATGTTTTTGCAATCAGCAAGGCAGCAGCTAAAGACCCAGGCAAATGTTATAAGATCCTGGGTCCAATTTGAAGCAAAAGGGAAGACAATATAATTTAGGGGCTCTGCCAGCCTCCGACTTAAAAACTTTTCTCTTGCTAAGTGTTTCCATTTTACTGTCAAAATAACAAAGGCTGTTATTTAAACCATGGGACTCTTAAAGTTGATTTTCTTCTCAGCTAGCTTGATAAATCCAAGGCGAGGCAACCTGTGGAAAGTGTGCTTCCCTCTTTCCCCAAATGAATCCGCTAAAATGAACCCATATTGCATGCAATGATATTGAAGCCCAGCGCACCAACCTGTGGAGTATATCTATTCACAGAATTGGCTTCCGCCTCTTTGTCCTATGATTAAGATCTTCTGAAGACCTACTCACTCAGCTCCATGCCTCTTAACAGAATGTGGCCACCAGGCCTAGGTTGAAACCTAGAGGATGGCAGAATCTAACCAACTTTGTGATGTTTTTACACTACCTTGTTCCCTGTGTGGCTTTCTTTTGAAAGGGGATGGGGTAGTCGGAAGGCGAAGGGGCTCTTCTAATGGCAGGTCACCTGGTGGCATTTTGTTTCCCCGTCTCCCCCAGCAAATTGCCTGTTTGCTCAGTTCCTACACTGGAACCCTTGGGCTGGGGAGATGGCTTTTGGAGTAGGCTGTCAAGCAGTTCCATCAGGCTACCGGTCTGAGGTGCACACAGCTGAGGAGAGCAGGTCTTGTACTGGCCTAGGCAGGGCTGCCCAGAGGATTCAGGGGCCCTGAGGCAAAGCAATTTCAGGGGCCCTTCCATTAAAAAAAAGTTGCAATACTACAGAATACTATGTTCTGGTGGGGGCCCCGCTTGCCTGCCCCCCTCTGGGCAGCCCTGGGCCAAGGAAGGGCACTTTTGCTCGCAAACGCACGGGAGCTTTATTTTGTTTGCTGTAGCGAATAGAAAGAGGATCTTTTTTCTTTGAGAAACAAGGTGGCAAAAACGTCGATTGTTTGTGAGCGATTAAGACCGCACTTGAGGGAAACTGGGCTCGATCCCGACCTTCCCTTGCACACCCCAAAGGCCGGTCGCTGGGCGTTTGGGGGAGGGGCAGGTCATGCAGAATCTGGCCCTTTCCCCGTGAACTCTCCTACTTTAGCCG
Organism: Chelonoidis abingdonii; assembly: GCF_003597395.2. Lineage (NCBI taxonomy): Eukaryota > Metazoa > Chordata > Testudines > Testudinidae > Chelonoidis > Chelonoidis abingdonii. The sequence goes on along the minus strand of NC_133769.1, from coordinate 245,523,671 downwards.
GGGATTAGACGCAGAGACATAGATGGGGAGTGTATTGAACACAGGAGCTGGAGCCTGAAAGGAAGATGAAACGTTCCTACTTCTCTCGGAGGCGAGACCTTTGGTTTTAGGTAACAGAGAGCTGTCGCAATCGCTACCACCTTCTGCCTCTTAAAGCCCTGCCCCTTTAACAGTTTGGGAATGATTGCCCATTTTAGCACCAGGAAAACAGCTGGGAAACCTCCCCATCCCCCCACCCTGCTGTCTGCAATGATGGGAAGCATCCACCCTGTGCCTTCGTTCGACAGCACCTATACCAATCTCCCATTGACAGACTGCTCCGCCCCCTCCCCCAGCAGCTTTGGATGGCAAATTGTGCTTTAAGGGCAGCCCTGTGCAGCAAAGTGGGCGGCTGGCTGGTGTCCAGCCGGTTCGAGCTGTTCCTTTAGCCCTGAGCTTCGCCTCAGGTCAGGAGGCTTTACAGCGGATGCAAATGGCCAGGAAGAGCAGACAGCCCTCCCCGGGCAGCCTCTCCAATACCAGAAGCCCCCTACCTGCAGCTGGACCCTGGTATTCTAATCAGTGCGGCCGGCAGCCCTCGTTTCAGCCCTGTTTGCCTCTGTTCGGTGCGATCTCCTTTGCCTCCTTCTTCTGGGTGCAACGGGGACCTACGTCAGGCGATGGCAGCATTTAGATTCAAAATAGGGCGGAAAAAATTCCCCTCCAGCCACCCACCCACCCAGTTCCAGTGCTACTTTTTGTTTGCACCTCTCTAAAGCGGAAAGTTAAAGTATAATTAATTAGCAAAGCTGAGTACACCTTTGTCCATCTCTCTGTCTCTCTGCACATATTTATTGCATATACTCATTTGTATATACACACACACCTCTAGATAATAAAATCTACAGACATGTAATCTTATGTTGAGTCTTCCAAATGTGATAGGTTAAAAAATACAGCTAAATCCATAGGCTTATGTTTGTAATAAATCCATAAATGAATTATTCCTTCTCCTGGGTATTAAATCATTATCTGATTCAACTCTTGTCTAATGTTGCAATAATTTCACTCCACCAAAGAAAGAAAGAAGAAGAGGAAGAAGAAGAAGGAAGATAGCTGTGTCCCAGACAGAAAAAAATAACTAAATACCTTTTCTTGTATAGGAAAGAAGTTAATATACTCAATTATTTTTTGAAAAAGATCATAACATCTGGAAATTGATATCGAATGGTGTACAATCCCTGAGAGACGATTAACTTCCACTGTATAATATTTCCACTAGAAATCGTAATAATCCCATAAATCTTCCCTGTGAATTGGGAAAATGTAACAGTTCATTGAAATACGCATTGGGAAATCATTGAAAAAATGTAATAGGTCACTGAAATATTCGTGTTTTTTCTTCTTTTTGTGCTGTTGCTAACTCCACACATGTGTGTAAATATTCCTACTTCGTTTTAAAGACATACAATAATATTCCCTTGAGCGCTGCATACCATGCAAGAGATATATGCCCTTTTGACTTATTAATCATTATTTCGGGGTTCAACATTGCAGCATATTACTGAAGAAGTCAAACAAATCTCTCTCTGTGCGGTGTGTTGCTAAATCAGTACAAACTTTGCAGCTTAGAACTTTTTGGTGTAGTTTTTATGCCAGTCTCTGTGCCAAATCCTGCTCGAGTTAGTCCCGCTGAAGTTTAGTCTCTTTAGCTAGGCAATCAGGATTTGGTCTAGCCTACTACACACATAGGTGACTATATTTTATTTTGCAGAACTCTCAGAAAGGATGGATTTGAACATACCTCGCTTCCTTTTAAGGACGCTATGAATAATGAATATATCCAGAAAATGAGCCCATAACAGAGGAGGGAGATTGTGTGATTCTCTCTGTTATTTTTTGTGTTGGCTTAATATTTCTTTCTTTTGCTACCATTTTAGAAATCGGAATAAAGACAAAATTAAGCCCTTAACGTTTATGTCACTCTCTATTAATGACTGTAGATACTGCTGTCTGCAGAGCTTCTTAATATATTCATCATGTAGGATAGTTTATACAGCAGGCTTATTCTGGAAAGTAACCTATTAGTTTAAACGGTAGCCTTTAAAATGTCTTTATTTTGCTTTTCATCTAAAATGTTTTGCTCTCTTTTGAAAAATGATTTTTAAAAATAAAGCTCAACATAAATGTTTTAAGATTAGATTTGCGAGGAAACAGTTTAATTTTCACCATATGTAGCCACAGTGGACTACAGGTTTTTTTTAAAAGTATTTTCACTGAAACAATCAACCAAAAATGTTCTAATATAAAATTTATTCATCCCAATGCATTTCCCTCCTGGGGGACATTTTATGCCCCCCCAAATAAATCTTTGCAGAGAGGGGAAAAAAGTGCGTTGATGAGAGAAATGCAAGCCTGCCACGATAATGTCCTTTATTAATATTATAGATGTGTACTGTGCGGGATGGATCAATCATATCCATTCACAATCAGAATTAAGAGAGCCTATTTTAATGAAAATCTATTAGCCCCTCATTTGAGACACGGATGTTGCTTAAATCAATAAAAAGCATAAAAGAGACTACGACGCAGGTTTCTAAATTAAAAAAAAAATCCCATCTATGAAATGTGTTAAGACGTCTGTAAAATCCTGAAACCCTCGATCGATGCTTATAAATATTTAATGTTGTTTTAAAAAACACAAATTGAAAACCATTAACACTGCATCCATTCTTATTATCAAAACAAATTGTCCTTGGAATTATGTGCTGTGAAAATGGAGCCAGATTGAAGAGCATCCTCTGAAATATGTTTACTCGCTTTCATGTGAACCAATAAAAATCTACAGGAATCTGTAGAATGAGGAGAAAGGTTTGATGTATAATGCCCATGATTACAGACTCTGAATTAATCGAGAGAAAGAGAGAGGGACGAGCACACAGAGAACTCAGTAGCTGCTGTGCAAAATCCTGAGCTTCATTTAAGGGCTAATTAAGGTGTGGATTAAACTGATAAAATAGTTTCGGGCTAGTTACTTCATTTTGACCAGAAATAATATAATCACAGGACTGGAAGGGACCTAAAAACAGTTTCACTAAAACTCATACAAAGGATACTGAAAATGTTAATTTCCCTTGTAAATAGTAAATGCAACAGCAGACACACTTTGCCTTAGAGATACCTAAACCTATGAACTATTCGTTCAGAATTATTTTCCTGATTTACTTAAAGGAAACCGCTGGATGATCGCGAGGTCTCTCTGAAAGCAGAAAGAGAATAATATATAGCTATACATATTATGACAAATAATTGCTCTTCTGTGATACCCCTTCAGAAGCTGTTGTCTAACACTGCTGCATTTTATGCACAAACTACGTTGTTTATATGTATTCATCTCCAGTATATTCCCAGTGTGTCATGTAACTAACAGCAATATACACACACATACACACATAAAATACAACTTATATATGTATACGCATATATTCATATTTTCACGTATGCATGCCTGTGTAAGTAACATATGCTCTCTTTCTACTGCTATTGTTCACAATAGACAAAATTTACTTTAATTGTTCAGGATCATTATAGTGATGATGACAGGCACTTTTCTAGTAAAATGCCTTAAAAAAAAATAGTGTCCGCCTGCAATCACTGAGGAGCCTGTGTCAATAATCATGATATATTTGTTCTCCTAGTTCTCCCCTTCAAGGTTGTTCTTCTCAAAGGCTCTGGTACTCTGACCCAGCTGCCCTGATCCAAAGGAACCCCAGTGACTGTCATTGTCCTGAGCTAACCTTCTTCCTTAGTTGTTCGATGCCTCTGAATAGGGTAAGCGAGGGCGGAGGGGGGGGGCTGTTTTGAAGGAGCTGAAATCTCATGGATTCAAGACAAAGTCCCAATCCTAAAAGAGTTGCGTTCGCTCGTGCCGGCCTCTTGAGGTGAGGCTGAAAGGCTGGGCCAGTGGAGGGAAAAAAAATAAAATAAAAAAAAAGTTTTTAAGCGTGAACGTGTGCGAGTGCAAGAAAGAATAATTTAGCAATTATTTAACCACTTCTGAAGAGAGAGGGGGAGGGAGAGGAAAGCGAGATACCCAGGAAGTGAGATCCCGTTTACACAGGAACCAGAGCATGGCTAGCAATCCCATTTCACAGTTATCCCACTCTAGCTCAGAGGAGATAGATGACTCGCTCCTTTAACCCGGAGCACTGGGGTGGGGGTTGTGATTAAGTGGACTGCTCCGTGCAGGTGATTTAGGGCAATTCTCCGAAGTGACTGAAAAAACCCTGTTGAACAAAGATTTTTTTAAAAAATGTCCAGTTTATCACCTGACAATTCCCGGTTTCTGCTGGTCTCCCGGTCAAAGCTTAAATCAGGGGGTACAATGCACTGGTGCTTTAGATTTGCCCTCCTTTGTGCTTTGTGGGACGGGGGGCCCTGGGATCCCAGTCGCCCAGACACCAAGATATCCAGAAAGCACAACCTGTTAGACAAAAGCAGCAAAGAATCCTGTGGCACCTTAGAGACTAACAGACGTTTTGGAGCACGAGCTTTCGTGGGTTGTGTATTCAACCACGAAAGCTCGTGCTCCAAAACGTCTGTTAGTCTCTAAGGTGCCACAGGATTCTTTGCTGTTTTTACAGATCCAGACTAAAACGGCTACCCCTCTGATACTTGTTAAGACGAGAGTTTTCAGGTCCGTTTCAAAACGCCTAATTTAAAGTTAAAACGGTGTTTAGATTCTTTTGTTTCCAAGCTGTTCTAGGGAGTTTAGTGCCTGATCAGGCAAAGGGGTTTGTGTGGCAATAAAACCTCCCTCTTTCTGAATTTGCAACGATTTGAAAGTTTGTGATGGAGTCAAAGTTTCGCCTCTTTATTATTCTTAACTCTATTGGAAGTGATTATTTTTTTGGCGAAGGAATGTCACTCACTTTTTATCAGTAAGATTTGAATTTGACTAGCAGTTAACAATTTGAGAGAATATTATGCTCTCAAGATAATGTGCAGTGTGTCAGAACAGGATCGTGTGTGCGTGCACCCACTGAATGTGTTTAGGTACCCCTGGCGAGCGTAGGGGTTTACACAGCAAAACAAGTCTCGGATAGAAGATTAGCTCCTTCTCAACAGGCATGTTTGCCAATGTTTCTCAAAAGCTGCTGCGTCTGGCTGTCTGGGAGACTAGGATGTTGTGTGGGAGCAATGCACGGAATATTAGGCGCTTCCCCCATTAAAAGTCAAACGCGTTGACTTTGCTAACTCTGAGAAAGTCCACAAGTTCAGAAAGACTAGCAAACTCCCAAGCTGTATGATGCACGTTCCTCTCTGCCAATAGTGGGTCAAATAGTTAAACTGACTTTAAGTAGCCCAATGAAATAGTGGCACATGTTTATCGTACGCAGATTTTTAATTACCTTATGTATCACATACTTTACAAAGTCAAAATCTGGGGGGCAAATAGACGAAACTATGTGTTCTATGAGACGTTCATAAAACGTGTCACTGGAAACAATATGGACTGTCTCTCTCCGGTTTATTTCAGAAGGGCTCTGATAGAAAACTGCCGAGTGCTTGGCACTGAGGAGCTGGCTGTGGTAGGGCTGACTCCGTATCCAGGTCTGCATTTCTGTGAAGGTGCCCGAAGCAAACCCCGGGCCACTTGCCCAGTAAAGGACGGAGCAAGCTCAGGACCTGGTGGGTTTGAAGAACGCATGGGGTGTGGGGGGGAGGTGGGGAGAGGATTACTATCCCGGGACGTCGTCCTTCCCTTCAGAGCCAGGAGAAGAAAACAGAACACGAGGGTCAAAATAGGGCTAGAGGGGGGTTATTGCAAACTATCCGAGATAATGTAACTAAACTAGAACTATGGGAGACCGGGGCTATGAAACACCGACGTTCAAACTGGAAGGAGGGCGTGCGAACAAATATTTACCCCAACTATTTACCCTTAATTTGAGAGACAATTTGTCTGTTAATGCGGACGGGTACCCATAATTAAGGAGTCGAGGGGTTTGGAAAGTTTCATTGATCTACAAAATTGCAGCTCTGGAAAGTTCATATGGCTCACGACCTAGGGAGTGAGTAAGACACGTGGAAACTGCGTTCTAAGACCATCCTTGCCAAATCCTCTCCTTTTCCATAAAGAAGAGTTTAACTCTGGAATATCTATTCGAACAGGTACCTGTGTGTGTTTTAGTAGAAACCCAATCTAAAAAAAAGTGGGTCTGTATATGTTAGCAATATATATATATATTTAATATATATAATATATAATATAAAATCAAGGTATTTTGACTATATCTTTTTATCCAGAAATAGGCAATTTATTATTGACAGGGTTCTGTGGGATATATATTAGGAACTCGGATCTGATTGGCTTGGGCGAAGACAAGATCTGTTTGTTAAATTCTAAGGCTTCAGTTGGCTCCCTCGCTTGTTAAATGAACTCTATAGGTAGGAGGCTACTGAGACGCAACAATACAATAAATGTCAGGGATATTGGCAGTGCCAAGATCAAACGATCAATCCTCGTCCCCTTGATAATCATTTTAAAATCACACAGGGGGAATTGATTTTTTAAAGTGCTTTATTAATTGTTTCCTCGATGTTCTTTTCCCCCCCTGCGGAGGTGTTAACTCCTGAGTATGCGGGGGGGGGGCGCGGGGGGAGCTGTGCACCCTTGGATTAATTAAACACATTTGTATTGTTTTAATGCTCTGTTAATTTTCAGAGCAATCACACACTTTCCTGGAATGGAAACAATGGTCTCTGACTCACGCAAGGAGATCTCGTTTGGATAAAATTCAGAGCAGAGGGTGGGCATGATGATGTGATTTGATTAACTAATGCTCGCGATGAGGACCTGACACAAGAAAATGCAAAATGAACGCCAGTGGTAACTAGAAATTCCCCCAAATGCCAAATCCTTTGTGTTAAGTCCAAACGGGGGGGGGGGGGAGATCAGCTTTATATTCCGATCGAATTGTGCAGAGAGGAGTTAGAAATGTCACTGCTATTATCTGGACATTACATGCAGGCGGTTATTCCAACTTACAGGGTGGTAATTATGACACGGTGCACAACAAAAATAACCGCCCACCATGAATAAGATGGAAAAATTAGTGACAGCTCCATCTTAAATATGACAATAGCCGTTTAGCTTTAAAAATGTAGACAAATCTAATATTCTATTTGATGTCTACAAACAGGACCACTCCTGCTAACAAATCACCCTTCAATACCACTCACCAGGACAGGTTTGCATTAGACAAAAATTAGACATTTCTAGATCCTAAATTTCCCAGAAAATATCTTCGGGCAACATAATAGCATTAGCTAGAAAACAGATCCTATAATGTTTACACGCATCTGGAGGTGCCTGTACCTATAGACAAAAACTGATAAGGATCTCAGAGATTTACAACAACCAGCTTCATTGCAAGAAGTGTTTTTCTCCGCAACAGACAACACTTTAAAACAACATTTTTGTTCACTGAATAATTTGACAATTTTTAATTAAAACAGAAACTCGTCATCACGTAGAAGCATAAATATTATAGTAAATGCACATATCCAGCTTGTATTAATTACCTTTTTATTGAACAGTCATTGTATTTGCCCATTGATATCTATACATTTAATTGCAAGAACAGATTTATTTGATTAGCTAGGTCCGTTTTTACTCACAGTGTCGGTAAGCTTAGGATGTCCTTACAATCAATAAAGTCTTCCTTGACTTTCATTTCTGCAACCCATTTACAGAATGCAGATACCTGGTTTTGTGTTTTCTCTTTCCCCCCTTTCTCTCTCTCTCTCTTTTTGCTTGTGCTCTTTGCCTCCCTAAATCAAGGTGCAAAGATGCCAAACAGTGATGAAATGAAAAGAAAGCCAATTGCTGGACTGAGGTGGGGGAGATAGCTGCTAGAAGTCCGCCTGCGACTATGGAGCAGTCAGTAATTGCTGGAGACAGGGAAAGCTGGGGGTTGGGCTGAGGTAGCCATGTATAAATAGTGTGATCTCAAATTGAAAGGCATAAATAACAGCAGGAGTGATCTAACTCTATACAGCCCATCTTCTACGTGCAAAAAAAAAGCGGGCAGAGGACGGCCAGATCTCCTACTGAAAACAAGTGGATCTCTGTGGATAAGATCGCCGGGCAGCCATGGAAGAACTTACAGCTTTTGTATCCAAATCTTTTGACCAGAAAAGCAAAGAGAGCAGCAGCAGCAGCAGCAGCAGCAGCAAGAAGGAGACTATCACGTACAGGGAAGTTTTGGAGAGTGGGTTGGCTCGATCTAGGGAGCTTGGAAACTCTGACACTAACCTGCAGGACATTACTGAGAGCAGCAACCATTGCCCGGTGCATCTTTTCAAGGACCACGTAGAGAGTGACAAGGACAAACTGAAAGAGTTCAGCACGGGCAGGACTTCGGAAGGTAAGCACTGTGCAGGCGGCAGCCCCCTCCGCAAAGCCTGCTCCACGCCGGGAGCCTTCCTCTCCCTCTTTCCACACTGCGGCCCTTCAGCTTTGCCGGTCGCCTTAAATGAGGGGTGAAACTCAATTAATTGAAACCGATGCGTCCCGATGAGAGCACAAGCTCCTCCGTTTCATGCCTTTGTGTGTGTGCGCGTGTGCGTGTGTGTGTGTACAGAGATTTGGTTTAACCGTGAAAGGTAAAGTAGTCACTTTAGTTTAGCCAGATCCCCTCATTTAAATCGGAAATCGGACAGATTCTAAGTGCCTTAACAATGCTCTGTACGGGGGAGAAGTTCCATGTGTAGGAAAATGAGGAAATCTTGTCAAGGGAGTTTTAATGCATCAGAAGACATGTTCTTCCTGTTTCCGGGCCATCAGGATGCTGCTTCTTCTGGGAGAAAGCTGGACTTTAAGGCGCTGCCTTTGGACAATTTTGTATTTCAGAACACAGATCAGTCAGTAGATATATGTGGGTAGTGAGAAGTCATAAAGCTGCATACCTCTGCGTGTACTCTTAAGGGGCAGATAATCTTGGAGCCAGAGAAACATTCCAAGCCTTGTATACGTATGCTGTCATCAGGTTCAGGACATTCAGTCCTGTCCGGCAATCTCACCTTTGTCAAACTAGTTTCATCTCTACGTCCCTAGCCGCTATCGAATTTTAAAACATTAGTGCTTTTTCTTTCATTCATTCACTCTTTCTCTCTCTCTCACACACACACACAAAACATGGGGGGAACAAAACGCTGAGAAAGTGTCTCCGGGCAAGTTGGACAGGTCGACCTGTCCAGGGAGCTACTAGGCTACACCTGGCGATAATAAAAATCGTTGAATTGGTTTGTGAACAACAACCAACCTTTCAATTAAAAAAAACCCAACAACAAAAAAACAAACAAAAAAACCCCGTTTAATGAAACGCTGACTGAAAGACACTTGAATTCATAGTCAAAACCCCATATATAATAATTTTTAGAATAATTCTTTTTTAAGTTAAACATTCTTTAAGTATTATAATGTACACAGAAGTATATTTCACTTAGCACTTCGCTATGTTTATTTTTAGTGATTAAGATTACAAAGCATGGACACCATTTATAGACATGATCCAAAGAGGAAGTCGAAACCAGGATATTGTTCAAAACTCCTTTTTTGTTTTGTTCTGTGCATATAAATGTTAGACTGTGTTTATCTAATCTAATCAGTCCATGTATAGAGGGGTGGGGTGGAGGTGAGAGGGCGGAGTTGTGCAAGATGAGGTGTTTGTGACAACTTCTGTTCGGGTGAGGATTCAGTCTAATTTCAATATGCTACTCCAATCCCACCGATCTGACTATCCAATATTTTGTATGCAGTGTGGGCACGCTTGACTCTCTGCAGAACATACATCTACCACAAGACGCAGATTTTCTTTTTACAGGGCTCATCTTTATTTATTCATTTAGTCAGAAATATCTTATTTAAATACGGCTTCATGAAAACCATACACATTATTACAATGAGGAATGCGGGCCAAACGCCTGTTTTCCGCAAAGGGTACGCAAACTTGGACGTGTTAAGCAATCGAACAACAGTCTATGACGAGGGGGCAGTGAATTGATTTGAACTGTTGTAGCTTTAAGGGAAGAAGTGAAAACAAACATTTGGATTCTGGTGCCCTTTCCCCCTTGGATTTCCACTGGCACAAACCCTGCTTCATTCAAATATTTTCATTTAGTCACCATCTATTTTCCTGAGGGGTGGGGGGGGGGGAGAAATACAATTCAGCATTATCTCTGAATATTTATTCTCACTCCCAGCCCCACACTGGTTGTGAGGTGGATCAGAACAAAAGAAGCAGCTGGGGGCGGGGGGGAATAACTTGCTGGGGCTCCTTAAATAGCGGGCGATGGAACAATCTGGGGAATCTTTTCGAGGCTATACAGTCAGGATTGGTCGAGGACATGCTGCTGGCTGGCACAAGCGTGATTAAAATAGACACCCTCTGCTGATCTAATGGCTTTGGTCATTTTCCTTATGATGATTAAAAGAGGATTTGCGCTCTAGGTCTCGGTCTCTTTTCCACAACATGCCAGAAAGAAAACGCGGGGGTTTGTTTTTGGCCTCCTTATGTTTTCCCCTCTTCAGTGTAAATCTCCACATGCATCAGCTCAGGTTATAAACGCTCCCCCGCCCCTGGCACCTTCTTTTCTAGCGATTTCCCCAAAGGCGGACAAGATAGGAGTGAGGAGCTAGAAAGGAAGCAAGTTATTCCTTGATGGGTGGGGGGGGGTCTGTTCCTCCGCCCCCCGATATAACAAGGCCAGATTCTTTCAGCGACACAGAAGGATGAGCGGCCCCTGCCAACAGCTTGGAGTTTTGAGGTTTCCCCAGGTATGATTTTTGGCGAAGGTGTAACTAAACAATGGACAATTTATCTTACCACGCAAATGTTTTGCCTTCACCCCAACAGCGGTGGGCCATGCCCTGCATAACAGCATTTACTTCTAAAGCAAACAGCACCGCAGAGCTCTCCCTCCCCACGCTACTTTCCACTGGCTCTACATAGTGTTAGCAGAATGATTTTCCAGTATTTGTCTGCGACACTTCGTAAACTGCAGTTACCAGAGGATAATAGGTGCTGGTTAGTGACTTGTTTTTAAATGGACCTCACATGGCGAAATTAACCAGCTAACCAACCCCCCTCCCCTCCTCCAAGCCACTTTTTTCCTCTCCTTTGCTGTTCCTGAAACAGTGGCTCAGACCCTGCTGCTATTTAAAACGAGCGATGGTGGGACCCAGTGATTAAATATTTTGCAACATTCCCCTAGAGTGCAGCTATATTTTGGGGCCCGATGCTGCAGTCTTCACTCAGGCATAACTTCCACTGTAGTCCACTGGAGTAACATCCCTGACATGGCTCTGTGATGGTGTGTTTTTTTTTCTGTTCCAATCGATTGCTTACGCTTTCCCTACATTGTTGCTCTAGTTGAGTGACAGGGTGTAGCTCGTGCTAGAATATGTACGTTGCCATGGGATGGGATACATAATAAATATTTCCCTATAAAGACACAAAAAAACTGCCCTCCCTTCACTGCCCCCTCCCCCGAAGCAAAAATTCTATGTGTGACAACATGGGAGTGATTCTGTTTAATGGCACTTTCCTCTAGTATAGAATCAGGTTAGGGAAGAGGAGAGGAAAAGAGAAACTAGACTCCTGTGCAAAAGAAACTTTTGTGAGATACTAAAGCAAAGCTCTGTGTCCCCCGCTCACCCCCCACCCGGCAGGGATCTACGAGTGCAAAGAGAAGAGGGAAGACGTGAAGTCAGAAGATGAAGATGGACAGACCAAGCTCAAACAGAGGAGAAGCAGAACCAATTTCACACTAGAGCAGCTGAATGAGCTGGAAAGACTTTTTGATGAGACTCACTATCCAGATGCCTTCATGAGGGAGGAACTAAGCCAGAGGCTGGGACTCTCTGAAGCTAGAGTTCAGGTAAGAGAAAGACTCTTGCATTATGTTCCTGGAAATGTCCTCACCTCAGTTCCTGACTGCCAGTGGATTCTATCTAGCACAGTGCCCTGTTTCATTCAAAGCAGGAAAGGTGAAAGCAGAAACAACACGTCTGATGGGAAACCGTTTGTATTTCCGGTGTACTTGTTCTGCTAAATATATTTCTTAAACTCCTCCATTGCTGCCTTTAATGGGCACGTTTTTAGTAATTATCTAATAACATAATGGATTGCTTTTGTAAACTCATCTGATCACTCAATATCCTTTCCTTTAATCCCCATTTTTTCCCTTCTCCCTGCTCTCCTTTTATGAGGACGTTATGAAAAAATCAGAAGACAATTGTCATGGATAAGGCTAGACAGTTTGGGTGCTTTGGGACTGGATTATCTAGAGCCGGGGGAAAGGTGCTCCCATCCGACTCGCATAGCAAGCATATGAATTCATTGCACCCCATCTGGTATATTTCCCCCCTCTGCCTTTTTTTTAAAGTCTCATAATCCTTAGACATGGCCACAAAAAATATGGCAATCAAAACCTCACAGAATTTCTCATTGTGTCTTCGAATCGATTTAAAAAATATTTTAACTTTCTCCTTGATAGCCACGGCGGGAGAAAAAAAAAAGAACTAAACAGGGAATCCATTCCAAAAGCAAATGTTATGTAAAAAAGAATTAATAAGATCAACCTGTGGATCTCTGAGCAAGAGCACAGGGCGAAGAAATTTAAAGAAAAACTCTTATCAGCTTATTATTCTCTACGTGGCTAACAGAAGAAGTACATCCTCTTACCTTTTAATCACATCAGTTTCTCTGAAGAAAAATTACTATTTGTATATAGGCATATATATGTAAATAAATATACACACTAGGCTTCGGAGAGCAGAGGGATTCTCTTTTGTTTCTTCCCGTTAAATATTATAAACCTCTAGTCATTGGAAAGCAAAGAGGGAGAATCTGTGCCTTCCAAATCCTTCCAGTACTGAGTACGTGGCTATCCAGCTTGAGGCATTTCCCGAAATAAATAGTGTGACTAGTTATTTTTTTCTCAGCTGTGGGGTCTTTCTGTATAAAATAAGCTGGAGAAGGGACCTTGGCTTGTATGCCTTAAAAAGGGAGACTTCTAGGGGAATATTGTAGGGATTGAAAGGGCTGGAGGCCTACATTCTCCTGGAAGATTGATCTAACCGCACCATATAAATTAATGAAAAGATTAAACTTTTGCTGAAGGGGACATCAAATCTTATGTCATCTTCCCAGATCTTGCTTTGGCTCTGTAATATCTTTCCAGGGCCTTGATGTACTGTTTCTATAAAAATAAATTACTTGTAATTGAATTCTGCACTCTTTCTTTCAAGTAGTTTATTACTGAGTAGCAGCACCCTAACAGGATGTTCATAGTTACAGCAAAATCGGTGCTTCAAGAGCTTGTAGATCTTGAAATACCACACCAAAAATAAAATATAAAAAAAATGGTGATATTGATTCAGGTGGGAGTTATAAATAAGACAAAATTTCATTTTTTTATTTTTTAAAAAGAGGACGGCATGAAAAAGGCTGGTAATAGTAATGTAAAAAAAAGTGAAATAGACAGGGAGAGCGTTTAGATAAGATAATTAAGTAGAAAAAAAACAGAGGACTCAATATAGTTAAAAAGAGGGAGTAGAAAAAAGAAAGGAGGAAAGGAAGGATATTTTAATACTTCCAGAACTGTTCTCTAATCCCTGTCTGCACCGCCTGTCCCTTGTTGTTAAAGGATATAGTTTCAATTTAGTGTGGAAATTTGCTGTAAATAAATTGAAGCTCCTATGGTAGCTAGTCCTTATTAACCTTTTATTTTTAGTGTTGTACTGGAAACTCATATCACCCAGCTGTCAGGGTTATAATTGAAAGTTATGAGTCCATAGTGAGGAGCAGGCAGTAATTCAATTACAACAAATATCTTTGGGTTTATGGTGCAGGGCTAAATTAAATGTCATTATTCACTGTCTCTAATGGAAATCAAAAGGAAATCAGATTAGAGCATTTGTGAAAGAAATCACTGAGTGATCCTTAATGAAGAAATAACTGTCTAAAACAGTGTACTGTGCTTTACTTAGCATATTCATGACTAATTGGAATTGATCGTGAATCACACCAAGCCTGATTTATTATCGCTTAACGCAGTGGCTAATTCATCACTTTTATTCTTCTTAACCTTATTTTTCATAGCTACAGGGAAAGGGCACTTCGTTTTGCAGATTTAAACATAATTTTTGTTTGAAGGATATTCTGATTTGCAGGGGAAGTTGTTTACACGCTGCTTAAATTCCTCATTACGATTTAAACTCCTTCACCAAAAAAAAAAAGAGAGAGCCAGATTTCATGCAACGATCACAGCCGTACCAAATACAGCGTGGTCGCTGCATCACAGGTCCTCACCCGAAATTGCAGTAGCTTGGTACGAAGTTTTAAACGTCTATTATTGGGGTATATTTTTGGTTTGAAAAATACGATTTTTCAGTAGCCTGTAGTTCAAGAAAGCAGAGTGGCAATAATACGAAGCCAAGCTGGCGTGAGTTTGAAAGGCAGATATTTTGTTAGCACACGGAAAGGTCGTGCTCTTGAAAAATCCAGGTTACAGTTTTCAGTTATACCCGTAGCTCAGGGTTTGCTCAGCTGAAGAGTACTCGCTGTTATTCGCGCGAACAGCTAGCAACCCTAAGCAGAAAGCATTGCGCTCCAGAGTGGAGAAGGCCAATTCCTACTTAAGAAAATCACTGAGGTACCCTGGGTAATTAATGCCTTTGGAAGCCTTTCTCTGCACTAATTACTCCGTTGTAAATGACCATCATTAAGGCAATTGAAGAAAGCTTGAAGGGAAAACTTGATGTAGGAAGTGCAGTTAGTATTAATTAACCATATGATCACTTGGCAAGTGTAAGAACATCAAAGGTTGAAGGTGTTTCTTAGCTACAAGATTTTATCAGCACCGCAAGTCAATATTTGTCCACATTTAGTAGGTTTCGTGCAAGAATAAAACTGAGCAAAAACATTTGAATCTGAGCGTCTGACAATCAACTCAACTCACTTTATTAACTAGCCATTTGAGAAGGGAGAGGAAACAATAAACTCAAACGTTTGAAATACTCTCGAATAGAAGTCAAAGAGAAACAATGACAACTGGATTTTGGCATTTGTTTAGCAGTTATAATTACTGGAATTAGATGAGGATTATTGAATTATAGATATTTTCCTGCTGGTAGTATAAATAATTCCTTAAATCCAAATCTGGAAAGAGTCTGTTATTGCCTGCAAGTAAGAACATGAAAACGTCAGCAGGAACATTTAAAAAAAATAAAAAGTTAATGTAATGGAGAATAATTCAGTCCATTTACCCAAGTCTGGATTTTATGTGCGACCTTAAAATCTCTCAAACCCCATAAAACCGAAGTTTTGGATTGGAACAGATAATCCAATTGGTAACAGATTTTATGGGCTAGAAATCGAGCACTGAAGCTTGACAAAATGTTACTGGTTTGGCTTAAATATGACGAGAAAAAGACTGATAGATCCATCATGAAGGAAGATCTGAGAGGAACACAATTTTGCTATTTGCGTTAACAATCGCGATTGCTCACCCTCTATGGGTGGCACAAGGGAGTGAAAGCCTTGAATCCTGCAAGCCTGGGGAATACTGGGGCCGTGGGTTTAGAAAGAGGGCCAGAGTTCCAGCGTTTGTTTTCAGGTCTGTAGAGGCTTTACGGTCACGTTTGATGTGCTGGCCTGGCTCGATCCACTGCCAATCAAAAAAGGAGGAGAATGAATGTTGGTTGTTTCTTTGGTGTCGGTCCCACGTTCTCTGAGCCAGTCTAACAGGACTGTAAGAGCCATAATCACTCACACAACGCGCAGTAGCCACTCAGAAGCCTTGTGTGTGTGTGTGTTTATTTTATACACATCATTAAAATTATACGAACTGCTTGGCCTCCGCTTGCTAGTCCCGCGTCTCAGCAGCTGTCTGTCTACCTTCCCCTTTTTGTTTTTATTTTTGCAGGTCTGGTTCCAAAACAGGAGAGCAAAGTGCCGAAAGCAGGAGAATCAGATGCATAAAGGTGGGTCTGAGAGCCCGGATTCAAGCAGTGCATGGGTGGCATGGTTACTGAGCGCTGGACAAGAAGGCCGGGGATGGCATGAAGGGAAAGTACCACCCACGGGGCTGACCGTGCCATGTCTCTGCTTGCAGGTGTGATCCTGGGAACTGCCAGCCATTTAGACGCCTGCCGAGTGGCCCCTTATGTGAATATGGGAGCCCTGAGGATGCCTTTCCAACAGGTAGTTCGTTTTGCTTCCCGTTAAACGCCTGCCCCAATGTCTGGAGCTCCTGCCTGCACTCCTCCTCTGCTGCCCTTTCACCGCCAAAGGAGGAAGTGGGACACCTTTACAAGTGCCATTTATAGCGAAGTTGGCACGTATTAAAAGCAAGCTGTAAAACTTCAGAGGGGGCCTCTTTCCAACCCCCCCCCCTTCTCCCCTCCCCTGCTCAGGCAGAGGCAGGCGGCTGTAGGTCTGCCCCTCCTTTCCCGGTGTGCTCTAGCCTTGTGGGAGCGTCATGCGCAAAGGAAGGAGTCAGCGGCCCAGCCAAACCCTCCACCCCCTGGAAGGCTCAAGTCTCCTGCGCTCGGTCGAAGGGCATTTTGGCTGCAGGATCCGGCCCTTGCATTAGGAGAGGGAAGGGTAGGGCAGCCTTGCCCAGCATCCTCCCTCGCGGTCCCCTGATGCTGACAGAGCGCAGGACAACAGGAAGGGAAGGTGGGGAGCCTCTTCCTTCGCGACACGTGGGCCGTGTGTGTGTGTGTTACTAGCACTGGCCGCCCTCGGAAGGATGAAACCGGTGCATTGTGCAGCAGCCGGCTCGTTGGGCCCGGACGTGGCAAAGACGAGCCTCCCCGTTAGGAGTTGACCCTTCTCCAAGCCCAAACCCAGGGAAGGTGACTCGCCCGGAGCTGGCCTCCTCCCTGCAAAATGGACTCCACTGCGGAGAGTCCAGGAAACAAAAATGCTCCTGGCGCTGCCTGTGTCCATTTTCCTTAGTAAAACCTGGGGGCAGGGGATGATAACGCGCTGGCTTTTGCTCCCAGTTCAAGGGCTGGGCGCTCAGGTTGGCTCAAATTGTAAACCCTGTATATAATGGAAACCCCTTCAACACCCTAGTTCCAGCACCTCTATATGGGGGGAAAGTTTTCCCCTTCACTCTGTCTATATATATATTGGGCTTAAGTCTGCTCCCTGCTCCATGGGTGTAAATCAGGAGCAACCCCCTTGAAGTTAGCGGAGTTACACTGGCATACAACCCAGGTAACAACGGAGAAGAGCGGCAAGCCCGCCCAGATAACCACTTAACAGCAAGCTACAGTTTGTGGCATTTCTTTTTTGTGTCTTTACATAAGCGACGGAGGAATCGGTTTTCCAAAAGCAAACTAGGTAGAAGGTATAGATTAATGCTATTGATTTTTGAGAAACACATATCTTGAGGCAGAAAACCCACACCCGAGGCGGGGAGCTCTCTGTCAATCCAGTGTTTGTGTTGGTCTAGAAAGCTCCGAAGTAAACACTGGCGATTGGTCCCTGTTCCAAGGTTAAAGAGTTTTTAGAAAGCTATAAATAAACATCCCTAGGAAAAAATGCTATTTAGCACTTGTTGGCGCCCATGCGATGGCCAAGTCATTTTTCTAAATACTGGAAGGCCTAAATATGCCTCCATTCTCTCTGTATAAGTGCTGAGCGGAGTGTTTAATATCAACCAGTCAGTTCTCGTCCAGCTTTGCAGTACCTGTTTGACTCAAGCCAGTGCCTAGCTGTCTCTTTTATTCATGCTCCCCGCATTTGCTGAGTGCAAGGGGTTAAATCGGTGACTCCAATCACAAGCCCCTTCCCCACTTGCAACTCTGGTCCTTTCCTTGAGAACGCAGTAACCTGCACAACCCGTGCTGTGAGCTGGGGAAAGGGCGCACGTGTTCGTTTGTTCAGAAGGGTGTGGACATTGTGTTCCCCTTGAACTGCGCCGATTCGAATCCTCCGCCCGCCGAACCCCGCTGCGCTTTCTTGCCACAAGATCACATCTTGTGCTTCCAGACCACGCGAGCGGCTCTGTTGCCAATGCGCAGTCACCCTTGCGAGGACAGCCGAAGTTGGCCCCGCACTAAGACTAGGTCGGATCGGCGGGCAGGCAGTCGAGGAAACGGCAAATAAACGGCTACCACTGACACCTCTGCTCAGTACCGGTGGGTAGCGAGAGGTGAGCTGGCTGCCAAGTGGATCGGCTTCATAAACCGAGTCCATTTCCTGCCCTCGGAGCATGTGGCTAGTTGACAGAGTAGAGGACTCACCCCGCCGCCAGAGGCGGAGGCTGCTGCTGCTAGTGCCCCGGAAGGTTGCTAATCCCCTGCCAGGGGTGGGCGAGGAGGGAGAAGGCAGCTCGTGACCCGCGGTGGGCGGAAAGCCCGCACCCACCTTCTCACCCGGCTCCCCTCGCTCTGCTTTCCCAGGTCCAAGCGCAGCTGCAGCTGGAAGGCGTGGCCCACGCCCACCCCCACCTCCACCCGCACCTGGCAGCCCACGCTCCCTACCTGATGTTCCCCCCGCCGCCCTTCGGACTCCCCATCGCCTCTTTGGCCGAATCCGCCTCCGCTGCTGCGGTGGTGGCCGCTGCTGCCAAGAGCAACAGCAAAAACTCCAGCATCGCCGACCTGCGACTCAAGGCCAGGAAACATGCCGAGGCGCTGGGGCTCTGACACTGTCCGCTGTGCTGTGTGTGTGTGTGGCCAGGACTCCCTCTCCGCTCCCTCTTGCCCTCCGCACCACCCCCGCGTGACTCTGCGGGCCCCAGGCCTGGGGGGGAACAGGGGGCGCCGGCTTTTGGAAGGCCTGCAGGTACTTTTAAAGACGATCACAACAGCTCCCTCCAGTCCCTAGTTCCGCTGTTTGGTTTCCCTCTCTCCTCCCTTCGCGCTCAAAGCCTGCGCATCCGACCCGGTTCATCTGAAGACTGAGGGGGCCCAGTTGCCTGTCCTTTTTTATTTTCCAGGCACCTAGCGCCCCACAGTTAAACCTGCTCCCCCAGATGCAATGGTAGGGTGAGACCATCTCGGACCTGACTTAAGTCATCCGATTAAACACATACGCACACGCGCACACACAAAAGTAAAGACTTTCCGGAGGATAAAGTAGGCGGGGAACTAAATCTTTAAATTATGCTAATCTGTGAACAGTGGGACATTTGGATTTTGACCCTGGCAAAAGTGATCACATCAGCGTGAGGTCATCGGCTGCAGTCAGTTCTGCGACCATGTGCATGTGTCTAACTCAACACATTTTCAAGATCGTAACATCTATTAAAACAAAACAAACAAAAACATAAAAAAGATCCTTGGGGCTGGTCTCCATTAAAGATGACATTTCTTTGTTGCCAACAGTATTATTTTCACTGCCATGAATATCTTCCATCGCTGAGGAGCTGCTGCTGAAGAACTGGTTTGAATTTAAATGTGGAATTTCAGATTTGAGGCAAGGCAGGTTTTTTTTTTCCTGAAAAAAAAAAGCAGCAATAACAAAAAAAAAAAAAAAAAAAGTGTGTCTCAAATGGCTAAAAGGCTTTTGGAAGGAAGAAAAAAAACGAGACAGACTAGAATTTACTAACCATTAGTGGTGACTTGAATGATGGGAACAATATGAATGCACCTGTTTTACCCAGGATCACCTGAATTAGCTGAGATGCATTGTGCCATAGGAACAGGTCGACTTTCTGATTTTTAGTCTCCAGTGTCTGGATCTTTGAATTGAAATCTTGCTATTTTACAGGATATAGAAAGAATGACTCACACAACAAAGATGGACATATGGTTTTAAGGCATAATACTGATGCAGCATTACTTTTAGTGAAATGCAATTAAGTGCAGTAAAGTGCAATACTGTAAATATTATAGATTAAAAAATAGCCGTACATTCTTATTCTGTTAATAACCAGTTCTGCAAGAACCATAACTTAAGTCCTTTATGCTCAGACTGGGTACATTGCAGTTTAGTGCCAAAATGACAGTCCGGGACTTCTAGGAATGGATAAAAATATATGTATCACATATGGAAAAAGATAGATACTATGATTTCTAGTCAAGTTAATGTGCCATATTTCTGGGAAGTAAGATGAAAAGCCTGTATGACATTTTTGCAATCATTTTAAGTAAAACAAAACAAAAAAAGTAAATGTTTTGTAGGGGTGGACAAGTTCAGTGTTTGCCAATTTTTCTTTTTTCCAGTTGTGGAGACACCAAATACAAACTTGTCTAAGCAGCATAGCTAGTCTAAATGGGGAAAACTCCCTTGAAATTATATTACCAAAGTGTCTGGGTTTACTAATCCCCCATGTTTTTATTTGTTATGTAATTCTCTCCTAATCAATTTATTATGTTGTGGGTTCGTTTGTGAGAACAAATACTGCTCTTGTCTACTTCTAACAAGATAGCTCAATTTTTTGCCTTTGTTATCAAGGCCTGCATTCATGAAAGCTTATCCTCTCAATAGTACTGCCAGTAAGCCTGTTTTTTCTTTCTCAAGTGTATTTATCATCTAGTAATCCATTACTAATTTTGGCTTTTGCTGATATTTATCAAATCCAAATATTTCCACAGGGCAAAAAGTAATGCATTAGATCTTTTCAGTTTTAGATATTTGCATTTCCCCCCCAATTTTGATACTTTACGACAAGCAGATTTTCTGAAACGTCAAAGTGCTGCCATTTTCCACCTATTATTATGTGAGAAGTGGTTATATTTTGGACATGTTAGAGTTTATAAATTTTACCTGTCTTTGCTACCTCTTCGTGAAAGCCTAATATCTCTTTAAACCAAGGCCATAATGCTAATATAACATTAACCATTGCAAAGGGACATGGGGAATAAACCCAGACAATTAGCAAGGTTGGAACTAAGACCAAACTTTATCTAGAAGTATAAACTTTATACTATATCATTACTATAAATAACATTTATACATTCTAGATAAAGTTTGGTCTTAGTTCCAATCTTGTTAATGATATCACATTTTACAACAAAAATAATAAATTCTTTTCCCCACAACAACTCCAGCATTTTCAACTCCATATTTTTAACATTCACATAGGGAATTTCACCATAAGGAGGCACTAACCTCTAACAGATGAGCAGTTATACTGGCTACCCACAATACTGTGGGGTAGTGTGTTGCACAATATTGATGGCTAAAGGTTCAGTCCTGCAGCCTTTATTTACTTGGTAGGAAACTCACCTTTGTGCAGAGGGCTAGCACAAACTTATGCACTGGTCACATCCCATTTAAGCCCTATTTTGAGTGGTCGTCAGCCATGCTCTGGGCTTCTACACAGGAGTGAATTTAAATAGTTCCAGTGACTTCAGTGGAAATTCTCAAGTGAGGCGATGCTGCAGATTTGGGCCCTGAGAGCCTTCAACCATCTTAGAAGTGAAGTTATCTGCTTAACTGCACTTCCTGAAGTGTATTACATTTATAAAATATATCTGGTTACATTTTGAGAACAGTTGCCTACTAACAAGTGGATCTTTGGCGTTATACTGAATATCAGCACAGTAAGAACTTTCATATGCCAGTCAGATTTCTCCAAATTTGTCTGGGTTGGTGTTACTTTTTTTTGCATTACTGAAAACTCTACCGGTTTCTTAAGACTGGTTAATCATATCAGTGGGTGGCTCAGAGATATCTAAACTGCACTGGAGAACTGGAGGCAAGTGGCAGCAGCTACTAGTTTAGCAGTGTTTGAAGTAGGAACAATAGATCATCCTGGGAAAAGGGCAGGATGCCTCACTGTATCTACATGCTGCTCCTGGATTTCATTCAGCATAGCACACATGCCAGATGCAATCCTGACAAGGGAATGAAGGTGCTGCTGCCAAAACTGCTTCTGCTTTTCTTATTTCAAGAGCAGAATAGTCGCAGTGACACTGGGTCCAAAAGGCTCACTGGGTCCAGCTTTGGATGGGACATGCATTTGGCCCTCTCTTCTTTCTTCCTGGCCTTGTGAGAACTCCTGCTTCAGCTGGCACTTGTAAGGGCCAAATCCTCAGTGAGTGAAAATCAGTGCAGCTCTGTTAACCTCAGTGGGACTGCCCTGATCTGCACATAGTGAGGATCTGGACCTCAGTCTCTTTTCTATCTCAACCACTGTGCTCTATTTTTCTTTCATTTTGTCGTGAACTTCTTCAGCAGGTAAGTGGTTGAAGATAAGACAATTAAGGTTCTGAGATATTTAGTAAAGTTAAAAGATTATCTTTACTGAATTAATTTCACAGATAGCATGAGCATCATTTATTGGACATCAGTGGCCAGTTAGTCTTTGCATAATCTTGCATTCTGAGAAACGAGAGCTTTTCACAGATCATCAGAACAATGTGCATTGGATGGAATTCTCTTGGCGTGCGTCTTCATTTAGTGGGAACTGGCTTCCGGCAAAGGTCTTCCTCAAAAATTGGGCATGCTATTTTGAAAATAACTTGAACCACCTCAAAATAAATAATTTTGCCTAGAAACAAGTATCTAAAAATTCAAAACAGGTCCCAGTTTTTAATCATACACAGCCCTTTATAATCAAAAGATGAAACTCGCTACAGATTTCTTTTTGAACTGTCAAAATATGTGTAAGTATTTGTATCAATTTGAATAAGCAGCTGACTCTATAACTCAGTTTTTATTGATTTGGGAAAGTCAAGAAATAAACCAACGAGATCTGATTTTTTTGGATCAGTAGGACCATAGATGTAGTAATATTTTAGTTTATTAATTATAATCCTTAACACTCATATAATGCCTTTTATATGAAGTAGGTAAAAATTATCATCTCCATTTTACAGAGGAAGAAATGAAGGCATAGAAATTAAGGACCAGATTCTACCATCCATAATCATATTGAATACTATTTTTTGTACTGTGGTAGCATCTACAAGCCACAATCAGGAATGGGACTCCATTGTGCTAAGCACCATCCAATCATATAACAAAAAGAGTTCCTGCACCAGAGAGTTTACCATCTACTACCTTACTCCAAAGGTAATATTCAGCATGATTATGGGTGACAAGCCTTAATTTGCTTTCCTAAGACCATGCAGCTACCACCCAATCGAAAGCCCTTTTCAGTCAATGGAATTTTTCCTTTGACTTCAGTGGAGCCAGGATTTCATCCCAGGTCTCTAGTTTGTGCTGGAAATATGACTAGAACTCAGAATTTCCTAGCGCCTAATCACATGCACAATTCCCTAGAATATCCTGACTGCCAGTCTCATCTACTAACATTTTCTCACACAGACTAAACACCCCTGATGTCACTCTTTTGCATGCTTGTTCTGCCCTTTTTTGTTTTGACATTTGCCCATGAAATGATTTAAAAAAAAAAAAAAAGCCCTAGCAACATAATTTTGAGTTGACACACTGGGATCATTGATTCAAATACTTTAGTACATACAGTCCTGTGGAAATCTGAGACAACAATAAGGATAAACACAGATTTTTTTGGAGGGTGGGAGAAATTACATATGCATTCTACTCTTTTAATTATGCGAGGCAAAAGGATTGTTTCATTTCTTTTTATAGATAATTATAACTTATGGAGATGTTATTACTATGGCAGTGCCAGGATCCTCCTTTTCCCTTTCTTTCTGAGGAAATTTTACCAAAACGTAGAAAAAATAAATGACATATTTCTGAATAAACGTACTTATTTTTATAACATCTACTATCCTTGAATCACTAACCATCTTCAGCTCTGTAAAGTGACACAATCCACGTGGCTGGAGATCTTTCTTGTTGATGGTTAAAGCAGACAGTGATGTGCCCAGTCCTCTTCTGTAAGTAGCTTGGTAAATCCTTTATGTTGCATTCTTCCCTCAGTGTGCATGTAATTCCCATGTGGTAACAACTCCAAGTGGCAGTGGTAATATAGTGATTTGGAAGAACCTCTGATTCAGTACCTTGAAAAACATACGATGGTTGCAGGAGGATGTGGTGACATCAACTAGGGCCTGATATTCTTTGGACACAACAACAACGAAATAGCCCTATATGCTGTACTAATACATATCCTCTCACTGGAACCACTGCTCAGTGGTAATGGGAGTTATATGTACCAAGAAGAAAATATAACCTTTCACTTTGTTGGTAAAATGGTGCCTCCTTTTGACTTACTCCCTCCTTCAAAGTTGTAACCCAGGTCACATGAACACAATCCAGCTGCTTATATTATACCAGTTATTTCTTGGCAATTGGCTTCTCTAACAAGGGCAATGATAGGCCACGGACTTCTGTGTTTGAGGCATTCTTCAAAAGAGGTACAATGTCTAATATCCCTCGAATATTGGGTGTCCGTTGGACAAGGTTTGCATTATCAGCCGGTGCCTAATTTATTAAAAGTCAGCCTAAGAATTTGCTGATTTTTAATAAAGATTAAAGCTTGATGCAGTTCATACAGATATTTAATTAAAATCAGTTGAAGAATGTAGAAAATATCAAATTTTGAAGCTGAAGATATTTATTGAAAGGCAATACTTTCATGAATCTAGGCCTATGGTATGTATTAATTACATCAAAGACAGGTAAATATCTCTGTTTCTTTCTATTGATGTATGTGGATGTTTTATTTATTATTTTGTTTGAAAATTTCTAAATCTGTAATATTTTAATTATGTTGAGTGTAAATTTGACAGTGCTTTGCTTTTATTTTTATATTTTTTAAATCTGTTGCTTTTGCAAAATTATGGGCAGCCAGTATGGTTTACAGTACCATTGCATTGTTTTGCTTATGCATACATAGTATGTCTGAGTTTGCAGACATTTCAGGGATTGCTAAAATGAAAAACTCTCCAAAACCAACTGGTCTTAAAGTTTGTACCCTTCTGTTATTGTGGAAGAAACCTTTTTTAGGTTTTGGTTATGTCAGCATGCTCCTACATGAATTCACCAGACATGTTGAGTTCCGGTTCCAGAGTGAATTATGTTGAATCCATGATATGAATGTACATCTTGTAAAAGTGAGATATGAATAAACTTATAAACATTTGTAATCATGTGTTAAAGAATACTCAAAATAACTGATGCCAAAGTGATTATTTAATAGTGGACCATTTACCTCATTAAACATACACAGAGCTTTTCATTTATTTACCATTTTTCATTCTTTAGGGTTTTTCAGAGAACGAATACAATATGCTATACCCTGCCATCAGACTGTATTCACTGAAGTCAGTGGAAGTTTTTCATAGAAATGGATAGCAAGATATGGATCAGCAATGATGAACAGATGCCACAATTTTACACTTTTACTTTTATGTCTATGATGATCATTATTTTTTTTTTTAGGGCTGCTAATTTTTCCTCTAGCATCATCCCTTTAAACAAATGACTATGCACGCATGACCATTTTGGGACTATGTGGATCTGATCCAAAGCCCATTGAAGTCATACTCATTTGGCCAGGGGCAAGGAAATTTGTCATGTCCCTCACTGTCTGTCTACTGGATGCAATTTTCTCTCATAACTTAACCCCTGCGAGCAGTAAATCCAGAACCCTGAGGTGGAAAGGTATATCCAATTTACCTTCTTGCCACTGCTCATTGCATAACTTCATTATCAGCCTGGTCTAAACCCTATTGGATTCAATGGGAGTCTTTCCATTAACTTCAACGCACTTTTGACCAGGCCCTAAATTCAGAGGTCATTCAAGAGTTAAACCATACTTCTAATCTCTCTGGAAACACAGTCCATGATATCCTTGTTGTATTTAAGCTTAATCAGCCTTACAAGAGTGATTGTTCCTTATACTGGGAACTCTCCAAATTCCTGCCAGTGTGCCTTTTTATTAGAGCCATATTTATTTTATTTCTTTTCTGTAGCAGTTTATGTAAATTGAAGTCAGAACAAGAATTTGGCTTTTGTAATCCTGCTCATCTGTTTGAGGCTCTTACATTTGCTCTTTGTTATATAGATAGAATGCCGTCAGTACATATCTCAATTACTGTTTCACACCCAGCCAATACTACTCATTGATATTCTGCTTTTCCTAAAAAATATTATGAAGTCTGTAACTATGGAAGAGATGGGATATCATGAAAAAAAATCTTTTCTTTCTGTTCCTTGAAAGTACTCAAACAATGGATGGTGATCAGGAATATGTACTATAGGATCTCTCACGCAAAATATAAACTACATAATTTTGTGCTCAAAGAGCAGCTCCTGCAGAAGATAATTTCATAGCAATTATAAATAAGTGTTTTTAATTCTCTTTTTGTGTCTATTCATACTCAACTAAAATATTTAAAAGAGAACTAAAGAAAATAATGATTATAGGAAATTTAGTAATGTCAAAAAATACAATTACACTTTTTTTTGAGCTTTGGCCTGTAGGAAGTGATTTATTTTCAACCCTTCATCCTTTTCCTCTCTATTTTTGTTGAGAAGACTAAGTACGTTCCTTCAAATATTACTTGTCTGATTGTTTTCTGAAATCATTGGCAGTTTTGAGGGTTATTTCCTGCCTGACTTTGTATTTATTTTTCTTCTGGTTTAAGTGAGAATTTATTTTCAATTCCAAAAAGTTATAGTTTGACCTATTGCCATTAGCATTTTTTGATACTGTCTCTAGTTCTCTTTGTAGAATTTGAATAGGATAAGAATAAACACAGTAACAAAACAAATTCCTTAAAAGTTGTCAGTACAAATGTATTTCTTTCTTTCCTGAGAAGCTTCTCTCTCAGCCTTTTTTCCTGAGGTACAGAAATGTAGTAATGAACATATGAGGAGAGAAGAAACGGGATGGGGTAGCTGTTGGCCATAGTACATCTGAAACATGGAAAATCTCACACATATATGGCCCAATCCTGCATTCCTTGCACATTGAAAACTCTCACTGAGGTCAATGGGAGATCTGTGTATTTAAGATACGCAGGATCAGCCTAGAAAAGAGAGATTATCTGAGCTCAAGTAACACATGCTATAGAGTGAGTACCAAAACAAAGAAAAATGTATGAAATCCTTTCCATTCTCCAAACCAAATATCCAGACTTCATTACCATATCATTAAGGGGAATAATCCTGCTCTGACATAATATCTTTCATTTAACTATCTCTCAAAATGCTTTACAAACTTTACTGACTGGCTATAAAAAATATAGTCTCCAAAGGCCGACCCAATTCCCATTAGGTCAATAGAAAGAACTTATTGATTTCAGGGCTAGATGGATTGTGTCCTAAAGGTGAGAACTTATAGTGAGGTGGAGTGGCCTCCCTCCAGACTTGACATCGAGAGACTACTACATTCCCCTTGGTGGGCGGAGCCATACCTGTCCCGCATGTCTCATTGGAAGTACCGGGGTGGGACAGGAAATATAAAGGGAGGGCCCTGCAGCTCAGTTGAGTGGAGTTAGGAAGAAGACAGATCTCTCCAGCCCACTGTCGAATGCTGGAGCTGTGTAGCACTCTTCCAGAGGAGACCAACCCTATAGAGGGGTTGCCAGTACTGCCGAGGAGACAGGACTCTTGGACTATGGATCCCCCTGCCCTGACTTTGGTAGGAAGTAGCCCTGGAAAATCAGACTTTAGTCAGGTTTTGTTGCTGGAACATGGGTCAATGTGTTTGGTAGGATCCCCACTGACCCCATGGTGGAACCATTCACCTTTTAGGGCCCTGGGATGGGACCTTGTGGAGCAGGGTGGGCCCAGTTTCCCTATCCCCTGCCCCCAACCTTACCCCTGAGGTAGTAGCCTATTCACCCCTAGGCCGGAAGGCATGTCCTTTACTCATATCTGTGGGCCCAGACTGTATGTTTGCTGGTTGCCTTAGCCAGGAGATGTAGGCAATAGTCTGCTCTCTGCCCTACCCAGAGGGCCAGAGCTTCCCTTGTAGATTGTTAATTGCTGTCTGCCCCAGCCAAGAGGCTGTGGGCTAATGACTGCTTATGCTTTGCCTTATCTACGGGGCCAGAGCCCTAGACTCTTGATTGGTGGCAGCTGTAGCTGAGAGACTCTAGGCTAAAGACTGCTTACTGCTCTGCCCCACCCTAGGGGATTAGAGCTCCAGGCAGCTAATGATTGTTTGCCTCTGCTAGAAGGCTATGAATTATAGACTGCTTACTGCTTGGCCCCACCAGCAGGACTCGAGCCCAAGTGCTGCTGCTTGACTCAGTGAGGCACAGTGGCCTCCCTCACGACTTGAGAGTGAGGGACCACTACAGAGCTGTATTAGAGAGGAAGGAGGAGGTACACATCTCCAGTGGGATTAGCTGGAGGCACTATGGCCATGTAGGCTAGGAATAGGCATAATACTTCCATGCACCCAGGGGGCAATGAGATATCCAGCGGCAGAATTTACTACACTCGTCTGCAAACAGACTGTGTTGTCTCCAGCATGGCTCCACAGACACAAATTAGTGATGGAGTTGATGCGGAGGCTACTCTCCTGGGCTGAGAATGACATTTTGAGCTCTGGCTGTTCTTCACAGTGTGTCTTCTAGGAGCATAGTCAACCAAATTACAGCTGTTTCCTATGCAGGTACATGGAAGGAAGATCTGTCTACCTATCTACTGGATTTCTATTGAGCCCACCACTGCAGTATCTAAGCATTTTCTAGGTAAATTAGACTTGCATAGCTAAGTTTCTAAGACACCTGATGCAATCTTCTGTTCTTTTTTGGTTATAGAAAGCTCTGATTGGGGACTATATGTACCTTTGGAAATGAAATATAGAATTAAGGTTGCCCATGCATTATGACAGTCTTTAATTACATGATTACACAATATTTTTTCCACAGGACCTCTGCCTCATTCAGTGCATAGAATGGTCTGTGTTCAGGGACTCAGTCAAGGTTTTGTGCTGTTTTCTTTAGGACCCCTCCTCATTCACTGTAAAATGGAAGGTATGCATGTGCAGAGAATAAAGCAGGTTGCAAATTAATGCAGAAAAATAAAGGCTGGTCTTGTGCTTAAGACAATTGAGAATGTCCGTCCCCCTCCCCGCTCCCAGAAGGAGAAGGTTCTATCCTGAGCTCTGCCGCAGACTTCCT
Organism: Chelonoidis abingdonii; assembly: GCF_003597395.2. Taxonomy (NCBI): domain Eukaryota; kingdom Metazoa; phylum Chordata; order Testudines; family Testudinidae; genus Chelonoidis; species Chelonoidis abingdonii. Next base: position 245,494,642 of record NC_133769.1, on the reverse strand, counting down.
AAGTGCTTCTGGGCAAATTGTTGACACCAAAATTTTTGCATGTGGTCACTAAACGTGTTCTTCATTATCTGAGTGCCTGACTTGAGACACCTGGGGTCTGATGTTCATAAGTGCAGAGCACTCGCCACTGAAACTGAAGTCAACCAAAGTTATGGGTGTTCGATACATTTAGTAGTAAGGCAGTGTGATTTGGAGGTCTGAACACTGAGATTCAGACAGTCCTGAGGTCTAATCTTGGCTCCATGATGGATTTACTGCTTTGCTTTAAGCAAGTCACTTTGTCTTCTTGTCTCAGTTTCCCAATCTATAAAATGGCTATAACAATACTCTCCTATTTCGCAGGGGGACTGAGATAATACATAAATTAATGTTTGTGATACGCTAAGATACTACATTGCTGAGCACCATATCAAAACCCATGAGGTAACTAATAGCTCTGTCTTCAATGCAGTGGTTGGATGATGTGCAGTAAATAAAGCATGAGGCTAAAAACAAATATTGAACAGCTGTCTTATTTCCTGAGCACTGTGCACTGAAAAAGGCAGTGGTCTTGTGGACAAAATGGTATGTGACTCATCATGTAATTAGAGATTGTATCATAATGCATAAGGAGAAGGGGAAGAATTAAGACTGCACAGTCAACTTCAATACTGGCATTTCTTAACTTTTGAGTGTTTGCTTTTGCAGCCATAATGGAATTCTATGAACACAGAGTCATTTTTTTTTTGTTTTGGTGAGTGTAATTTCCTAGTTTTGTGTGTGTGTTTTATTTATAAATAAAAGGAAAAACAAAGGTCTATTCCATACACCTGCAAAAGCCTCCTCCCCATCACATATCACTATTGTTTGATCTGTCAACCTTCAGTACTGTAATACAGACTGTCACCAATTGAGATACAAAGTTCATTGCATTAGTACAGTGATTTTTAACCTGTGGCTCACAGACCCCTGGGAATCTGCAGACTATGTCTAAGCGGCAGGGCCTGCTCCAGGCCCCAGCATGCCAAGCATGTGCTTGGGGCGGCATGCTGCGGGGGGCGCTCTGCTGGTTGCCGGGAGGGAGGCAGGTGGCTCTGGTGGACCTCCCGCAGGCACGCCTGCGGGAGGTCCACCGGAGCCACGGGACCAGCGGACCCTCTGCAGGCACGCCTGCGGGAGGTCCACCGGAGCCACGGGACCAGCGGACCCTCTGCAGGCACGCCTGCGGGAGGTCCACCGGAGCCACGGGACCAGCGGACCCTCTGCAGGCACGCCTGCGGGAGGTCCACCGGAGCCACGGGACCAGCAGACCCTCTGCAGGCACGCCTGCGGGAGGTCCACCGGAGCCGCGGGACCGGCGAGCGGCAGAGCGCTTCCCGCGGCGTGCCACCGTGCTTGGGGCGGCGAAATGGCTAGAGCCGGCCCTGCTAAGGGGTCCACAAAATGTTGTTACCATAAAACAATGGTTTTCATACTGTGGTCCTCAGACCCTTGGGGGTGCGCAGACTATGTCTAAGATTTCCAAAGGGGTCTGCATCTCCATTTGAAATTGTAATGGAGCTGCAAATGCAAAAAGGCTGAAAATCATTGCATTACTAGATAGGAGGACATAGCCTATGTGAACTAGTCACTAAAAGAAGGTGATAGCAGGGGAGGATAATCTCCTGGCTAGCTCTCCAAATCAGAGTTTCTCTTATCTCCTTTAAATGTCTGGACTCTGATTCTCTCCCTGCCAGATATGAGTAAATTCCACCAAAGTTACTTGTACCTACAAGGCAGAGACGATCAAGCCCCAAGACTCTGGCATTTGATCCTAATCTAATTATTTTAACTTTTCTTCATTGTCAATTATTCAATATCCTTTTGTTTTACTAACACCAGACTCCATCCAGATGGTGTCACCTCTCAATGTCTGCTCTTTGCGACATCTTATTTTAAAAAGGTCACACACACATTACTATCACTCACTTAATTCCACAGCTAGACATCACATTATAGTGCAGGCCTTATTTTTCAACATGGAGTTATGACCTATGGAGACTACAGGTCTCAGGATGTGAGACTTCATCTTGAGCTGAATGGTCCTCCACTCATAAGCAGGAGCATTGCCTGCTGGTATTACAATGTGCTCTACATGAGGCTACACCTTAAATCCGCTCAGAAATGGAAGCTGATATATCTTGCTGGCAGCACATAGCACCGCTGCTTTGTGATATCTGCATTGTCTGCCTTTTTTTTTTCCAGTTGAAGTTTAAAGTGTTGGTTTCAACATTTAAAGTCTTTAATTACTTGGAATCTACTTACCTCAGAGACCACCCTGTGTATTACTGGTCAGTGGGGGTGCTTGAGCTGGACTCTACTTGGTATATGAGAGGTGAGCTGCTGGCAGGGGATCTCCTCAACTTTGGAACTTACTTCCTGCATTGGTCCAAAATAGCTCTAGTTTGTTGTCTCTGAAGGAATGATGTAAGACAGCTATTTACTAAAGCTTCTGAGGAATGATCTAGCCTCAAGTGTATTTCTATCATCTCTACTCTGAGATGCCATTTTCATCCTGCATATAATCATCAGTCACAGAGCAGCAGTTCACATTTTGCCCAAAATACAATCAGCAAAAGGAAGAATCCTCTGAAGCTTAAGTTCCTGGCTAGATCCAGTAGGTTGAGATGAGTCCTGTCCAACAATGCACTTTCTTCCAGTCTGGAGAGTGAGACTATCATACCTCAGTCATCTCGACTATAGCTGTACAGAGTTCCAGGAACTGTATGTTCCTCTGTAGCACTGCATGTACTCCCTTCTCAGCTATTTGCTCTGACTTCTGAAACACCACTTACTCACTTTTCCATTGGGCTAGCACACAAGAGGTTTTAGGTTTGCAAAACAAGCATACTTTAAAGAATCTGTTTTTAAAAAAAAATTCTTGCTAACTTAAAATCATCATCATCACCATATGTTCCAAGATTGCTTACAGGAATACTCCAAATGGTCCTTTTTGCTATGAAAGTTTTATCTATACATGCAATGTTGTGTTAGCATTTATCACTGGCAAAGTCTGAGGATTATTATCCATCATAGTGTTTGCACTTTTAAATATCTGCATTTTGTGAAAATACAGTCATTTTGTTTTAACTAGCTAAACTGACTTGCTGTACCTATGTTGCTTGGAACTGAAAGAAGCAAACAGAGTTCAGCTGTTTGCATATGGATGTAAGAATCATGATGAAATCAACTTTATTTCAGAAACTCCATGTAAGTATGGCAACACATACTCATTGTATTTCAAATGGGAAACATGAGCAGCCACTAAGTTAGAAAAGAACAACTTACTGCAACTATTGATTTATGCATACCTCAAATTTTGCGAAGCAAATTAAAAAGTACAGTCATTCCAATCAATGGGATACATTTAATACCGGTACTCAAAGAACATTTATTCCTATTAAACAGTGTTATGGAAAAAGCCTGTTAAAATATAGTTAGAGAGAAATGTCTCAAAAATACATCTCCCAGAGACCAGTTTAACAAAACCAAAGTCTGAAGTCTCTCAAGAGGAAATAGGGTGTTAACTTTTTCATGTCTAGTCTAGCAAAATACTAGAAATGTCCAAATAAATGTCCAGAGGGGAAATAGGATTGTGACGGGGTGATTCACTCACTGCTAGACTGGTGCCACCTCCTGATCGCTCTGGGGAACAGCTTGTGATGTTAACGCCCTTCTAATGGTTGTGTGCTGTCCTGTGCCTTTCTCTCTGGATCTGCGGTCCTTCTTTTGTTTCATGAGCTGCTGCCTCTTTGTGACTTAGCTCTTCAGCCAGGTCACCATATATATATTTCCCCTTCTGGGGTATCAAAGTCTTTCCTTGCCAGCAGTCCTAGATGGTCTTCCTATTCACTGCCTTGTAGTGCCACTCCCTCAGTGACTGGCAGGGGAACCTGGGCCTGCCCACCCTCTGCTCTGGGTTCTGGCTCAGGGATCCTCTAGCCAGCAGTTAAGGTCTGTTCCCTTGACCTTACTGCCTTTCCCTGAGCCCTGTCCTACCTTCTTGGCTTCCCCCTATCTCTGGATTTGCAAGCCCAAATGCACCTCCCTTCTCCCAGGGACTGACTGCAGACTTTCCCAGCAGCCCCCTCTACTTTCAATTTCCTATCTTTGTAAATCCAGCCTGGCTCATTCCTCCTCAGCTGGGCTCCCTCACTCAGTCAGGGGATTACTTGGCCACCTGATTCCGCTCAGCTCTGGCCTTTGGATTAATTAGTCCTCTGGTCACTCTGCATTAACCCTTTCTGGGAAAATGTGGGGTAAACACCCCATCACATATCCTCCTTCTCAAGACTGCAACCATTGGGTGGGTAGGTACCTTCTCCCTGGAGCTGTCACAGCTGGGCCCACTGGTCATCCTGCTTGTGCTCCAGGTCTCCAGCCATGAGGAACAACTAGTCATTCTCATCCATGGCGTCCCTGAATTTCCCACTCGTACTTCCAGACTACCCGCCGTATCGGCGAGTAGCGATAGATTTTTCGGGGATCGATATATCGTGTCTCATCTAGACGCGATATCTCGATCCCCAAACGTGCTCCCGTCAACACCAGAACTTCACTAGAGCGAACGGCGGTAGCAGAGTCGACACAGGGAGCTGTGGATGTCAATCCTGCTCTGTGAGGACCTGAGGTAAATTGATCTAAGATACTTTGACTTCAGCTACACTATTCACGTAGCTGAAGTTTCGTATCTTAGATCGATACTCACCCCAATGTAGACCAGCCCTAAAACTCTGCTATCTAGTGACTTCTAGCAACACTTGCAAAGCCACTTGATGGCTTTCAGTTTCACCTGTTACCCTGGGTCCTTGTGCTGTAGCACCGCTTCTCCCAGGGTCTGAATCCCTATCTCACCGCAGTTAGTCTCTGTATGAGTCCCCAAATTCTTCAACTTGACCTCTGAGGGACACTTTCTTCTCTCTAATTTTCATTTCTCTTCTCTGTGCCTGCCCCTTTAGTCTTCTCCATCACATTAGTGCACCCCCTCTGGGCATCTGGCAGTTCTTGGTCCTTTCTGGACCTTTGCCCTTCTTTTGGCTTGTCTCTTTTTTCTCTTCCCTCATTGATTCTCTGCCCTTCCCCGGACTATTGTTCTGTCTGTGAGGCCACTGCCTCCTCACATGTCCTGGTTCCCCACAAGTGAAACAAGTATCCCCTCTTCCTGGTTTCTTTATGGGTCAGAAACATTGGGGCTTTTCTACCTTATTTCCCTTGGGGCTAGGCGTCGTATCTTCCCAATAGGGGCACTCTCCCTTAAAGGCATAACAACACCTTGCTTGGGCTTCTGGTCTCCTGACCCTAAGATCTCTTTTCTTGCCCCAGACTCTCTGGCCCTTACTCACCTTCTGGAAAATCTTGAACAAATATAGCCATTCTTCAACCAACTGTAGGCAGTATCTCTGCGCCTCACAGTGTCTCCACTGGTTCTCTAGAATCTGTCTCGTCAGGGCCTGTATCTCCCTTTGTTGTTCATCAGCCCCCTTCACTGGGAGCAGCAAATCTGTGGTGGAGCTTGGGAGGATACAGCTCCATTCTGCAAAGAAGACCTTTGCACATGATGACTCCATTTTGTCTTTATCCAAGTGTCTCTTCTATCTCCTTTCCCATCCTCCTTATATCAGGGGCAGCTGTCTTAAAGAGTCTCAATCTCTCAGACTCCCTCTTGTATCAGGGCAATCACCCATACAGTCTTTTGAACTCCGCTTGTGTCAGGGGCAACCATAATTGCCAGCATTCTCCACCAAACTGTGATGGGGGGTTCACTTACCACTAGGCCAGCACCATCTCCTGGTCACTCTGGGGAATAGCTTAACACCTCTTCCCATGGTTGCGTGCTGTCCTCCGCCTTCCTTTCTCGGTCTGCAGCCCATTTCTTCCTCCACAAGATGCTGCTGCCTCTTTGTGACTTGGCCCTCCAATCAGGTCACCAAATATGTGTTTCCTCTTCTGGGATATCAAAGTCTTTCCTTGCCAGCAGTCCTAGATGGTCTTCCTATTCACTGCCTTGTAATGTCGCTCCCTCAGTGACTGGCAGGGGAACCCGGGCCTGCCCATCCTCTGCTCTGGCTTCTGGCTCAGGGACCCTCTAGTCTATAGTCAAGGTCTGTTCCCTTGTAGATTTTATTGCCTTTGCCTGAGTCACATCCTACCTTCCTGCCTTTCCCTTCTCTGGGTTTGCCAGCCCAAATGCACCTCCCTTCTCCCAGGGAGTGACTGCAGAATTTTATGGTAGCCCCCTCCGCTTCAAATTTTCTATCTTTATAAGTCCAGCCTAGGTCATTCCTCCTCGGCTGGGCTCCCTCACTCACTCAGGGGATTATTTGGACACCTGATTCCCCTCAGCTGTGACCCATTAGGTTAATTAGCCACCTGGTCACTCTGATTTAACCCTTTCTGGGCAGGTGTAGGCAAACACCCCATCACATGGATATAGCTATTTATTTAAATAGTACCTAAATGTTTAGTAAAAATTCATAAACTTTTGTGTTGGGGATGCATAGTACTTACAGGCATGTTAACGGTGTTGCTTATTTTAGCTCTTTGTTTTTAATGATTTAAAATATTTCTGCTTTTTTATAGCCTTATGTTGTCCCTGACTGCTGCTACACTCATATTGTATGTGTCTGAAGCTCTTTTTCTCCCCACCCTCCTGCAGTATCAATGCTTCCAAAATTGCAGTAAGAAACATGAGAAGGCACTTTATGGAGCAGTTACGGAGAACCCAGGCTGAGTGCTAATGATCTTGATAGTGACAAATGAATATAGAAGTGCTCAAGCAAGAAGGTGTTGAAAGAGACCAAATAGCATGAGTGTGAGAGAGTCTTTCAACGTAAATGAAGCTACAAGCATAAAATGATGAAACCATCATTACTTTATTGGCTTTTAGGGTGAAAAATCACACCCATCCAGAGGGTCAGTACAAGGCCTATGTGCCACTAAAATCCTACATAAGTATTATTTTGAGGTCTTCTGTGAAATTTCATAGGCTTAGCTCTGGCCTACTCCCTAGGGATAAAATGAGGATGGATCTGTCTCAGGAGTGCACTTTAAGTACAATAACAACTTTGCCCAACCACTTTCTTTGGAAATCCAAATGTCCTAACATTAAACACAGATTCAGGTACAGGGGGAGAGGGTAAAGGCCTATGAAGATTCCACTAAGGTTCTTTATTAGAATGTTGGAATAACAGATATAATTACCTTGCCTCCCACCCTGAAAACTTAATTTCTTTCTTATACATTGGATATGGGATAGAACTTTAGGATTTTAGCTTGTTCCATGTTGGTGTCCATGCCGTCTGTGAGGCCTCATCTAGAGGTCAATAAAAGTACTTTAAAAAACTTCAGCAGGCTTTGGATTGGGTCATAAATATTCAGGAAAGCTGATAGTTACTTTAGTAGTGAGTCTTAGGGCTTGATCTTGTGAGGTGCTCAACCCCTGTAGGACAGAGTCCTGAGTGTATTAATTCAAGGTCATTATTTTAGTAACCTGAAACACTATGGTGAGGTTGAGAAAAAAAAACACAGCTGTATACAAGAAGAGTGTCAAACTTCTTTTCAAGAATTCTTGTTACCGAGAGGATATTCTTTATTTACAGTATAGCCCCTCCCCTGGGGCCTGGCTCAAGCTCCTCTGTGGTGCCTGCTAATTGGAGTGGCTTTCCTCCTTTCTTTGCTTGGGTTTGGTCCGGGTTCTTTTCTCTGACCCCTGGTGCCTCCCTCCAAAGAGACTCCTCACTGTGTCTGGGACACAAAGAGTGCTGTCTCTTGAGAGAATGAATACTGCTATAGATCGGTAAGGAGAATAAGGCCCAGGACACAATGAAGCAATAAAATACAGCAAGAAAACAAAGAAGTGACACACACCAAAGATAACAATATAACAAAGATTAACTTTATTGGGAGCAGGAAATGAGGATGTGGGGAAGTAAAAGTTTAGGCTTAACTAATAAGTGCTAAACATTAACAAATCAACATATTCCCCAACCTCCCAATGCTCAGTGGCAGAGCTAATGGTGCCTTTTAGGTGTGTGTGGGGCACCTTTTGAAGAGTATTATGTACTTGACAAAAGAAGCTCACCCTGCACTCACCCAGCAATGGAGGCTCCTGTCCTGGAGGGCTAGTCCCGGCTCCCTGCTATGGGCATTGCCTCATGGTACACAGGGTCCAGTGGTGCTGCAAACCACTGTGCCATGTTGGAATGCCATTCACTCAGATGTGGCCCAAGCTTCCCTCCGCCCAGCCTCATCTCTGCATCAGGCTGGGATTGGGGCTGCAGTTCTGGGGTGGAGGGTGCTGCTGTGCGTGGTTGATGCCCCCTCAGCAGGGTGAGGAGGAGAAGAAGGTGATGGCAGCGGAGGATTGCACCCATTGAATAGGGAGGCTGCATCTGCCATTGAATCCACTTGATTACACTGTGTTTAAAACTTTAACTGCATGCATACAAATCTGTTCACTTCACTTGTAAATGTACATTTGTTCTTTCTGTAAGAGTTATAGTCTTGGGCTGTCACAGCTGAGAAAGCAAAACTGGATAGTGGCAATGCAACATCCAGAGAGTGGCAACCTGATGCATGCTTTTTGCAGCCAAAGTTGTTTTTGTAGGGGAGAACAAAGAGGATGTGGTAGAAGATTTAGAGAGATGGGGTTGTGTACTTGAAAGAAAGGGCATGAAAATCAGCAGAAATAAAATAGAGTATATGATCTGTAGATTCAATGATACTCCAGGAAGACAAAGAAACTGTAACTCTAGGAAACCAGCCATTATCAAAGAGACAGAAATTCAAGTACAATAATACAGGATAAAGGTGACCTCAGCTATGAACTTATAAGCAGAACAGGCAAGACATGGACTAAATGTAGAGAAGACAGAGGAGTGATCTGCAGTAGAAAAAATGCCTATCAAAGTAAGATCCACAAGATGGTAAGTAGGCCTGCACTTTTGTATGGCTCTGAATACTGGGCACTGAGGAAGAGCCAGGTGCAAATCTTGAATACAAGGGAAATGAAAATGTTAAGATGAATGCTTGGAGTTACAAGGATGGACCATGTTCAGAATGAATGAATTTGGGGAAGTGTGAAGGTGGCACCAATTACAGAAAAGTTGAGGGAATCCAGGTTTAGCTGGTTGTGAAAAGAAGATCAGAACAATATATAAGAAATAGTATGTTAAACTCAAAAGTGGAGGGTAAGAGAAGGGTTGGAGGACTAGATTGATGTCAGACAAAAGGATTTGATTAGCTGTGCAGTTTCCAAGGAAATGCTTCAAGACAGACTGGAGTGGAGAAGAAGGACTCAACCTTGTATAGATGGGACCAAGGCTAGAAGAAGAAGAAGCTATGCAGCTATTATTGACTTGGGAAATGAAACCAAATGGTCAATTAATTTCTGTACTGGGGTACCAGAAGAGTCTTCTGAGGAGGGAGAATTTATTTATTTATTTATTTATTTATTTTTTAAAAAGCAAAGTCAATAGATATAATTGAAGAAGGTGGCACCACCAATGACCCACCCCCCTTCCCCACCTCTTGTTGCAAAACCTGTCTCCACCACTGCTAACCTTCACAACTCATCCCAACTCCTAACTCCTTCCATGGCCCTTTCCCAAGCAGATGGTATGCTGTGGATGAATCTGGAAATGAATGCTGCAGGGCTGTGAACATTGGCTGGTTTAAACAAGAAGCTAGTGTCTTCTCCTAGCTATTACCAGGGTTGCAGCTACCTGGTCTGGACTCCTGTAGAGGTCTCAGCTGGATCTTGGTAGCTAACACCAGGTCATATACCTGCCACTCTGGATGCTGGTCTCTGCAGGACTGGAGCTCTCTAATCCATATACTAGATCCCACAGCAGTTCAAAGACTCCTTGTGTGAGGAATGGGATTAATCAGACACTCCCTGAACCATTCTGCTTCTCTTTCAGCTCCTAAACTCAACAGTCCAAACCTGAAACTAAACTAGTGTCTTTGTCACTGAGTCAGGTTGTCCCTGCCCACAGAGGGGCTGAGCATCCTTATCTCATCATTGGCACAGCAAACTGCTAGTCCAGGTTACCCTGTGCAGAATCCTCCCTATTGGCCTCCCCAGGAGTTTCTAGTTCATCCTGTGCCCAATCCTGACTCCAAGTGTGCTGGGTAATAGTGTCACAGGGCTCTGGTAACCATTGTTGTGGTAGTCCCTAGGGTGGGACGGAACCCCTGGAGGCTCAGTCTGGAGTTCCAGAAGTTGGCAAACTCCAAGTGGGATTGACAATAGTTTAGATTTCATGGCTGCATTTCTCCCTGGTTTCATGCAATGGTTTATCTTCATTTCAGACCAGTTCTCCACTCTCTACTCTGGCTTCCTATAGCATTTAGAATCAAGTTCAAGGTCTTGTTCCTTATCTTCAAATCACCCCATAGCCTGAGCCCAAGATACCTAAAAGATGATCGAAAGCTCTGACATGAAGATTTTAGAAGACAAATATGTCCTTCCAGCACAGTGGAACTCTCTACAACAAAAGTAAAGCTCTTCTGTTAGGTAGAGAGAATCTTCCCCAGGGGGTGGACCAAGACTGTAGAATGTACTCCCCAGGAACTAAGGACCATCACAAACCTCGGCACCTTCACTCCAAGTGTACAGCACATTTCTTTGTCCTCACCTGTAACATAAACACACAGCAACAGATATATTAATAAAAACAAACAAACAAAAAACCTACACAAAACCAAATCAAAACTCTACCAAAAACAAGACATTCCACTGCATATGCTTCTCCCTCTGGTAAAAGGATTAGATAAAAAACAAAAGGTGACAGATGTGAGACCTGTCCTTTAATGCGCTGCTGGAGGCTGCTCAGATTCTAAAGTAATGCTATACTATGGTATAAGAACCTATAAAGACTACACTAGAATAGATATAATTTTTCTCCCTCCTAAAAATCACTAGAATATTCCCAAGTGAAAGATTTTAAATGGTTAGAAGTGTAAACTTATCTTCTTTTGTAAAGTGTTTGAGATCAATGAATTAAAGGAACTACATCAGAGCTAAGTGTTAATACGATTTACTCTTATTAAGAGTTCTCTTTTGGAAATGTTCTTGTTGGTGATGACTTGTCCCTTTTTCAAGGATTTCTCAGAGCTGATCCTTTAAACAAATCATGACCACTGGAGTTGTTAACCTAAAGTGCTTTTCATTTCTGTGATTCCCACTGAAGATATCCACCATTTCAGAGAGAGGCTGAAATTCAAGGTCTTTAGCTTTTTGCTAGGGTACATTTTGAAGACATAATGCAAAGTGAAAATTGGTTTATATTTGTCTTCATGGTATTCTCGCTGAGATGCTGGAAGGTCACCTCCAGGTATCGTTAAAATCCTTATTTCTAGAACAAATTATATTTATATTTTAAATTGTAACATTTAAAAAAATAAACATTACACACAAAATTGTCCATTCCAGTACACATTCTAGCTCTCAACAACAATAGTCTGTTCTCCCTCCATGAGTGGAACTCCCATTGATGTGTGGATCTGAGAGGAGAATTTTGCCCTAAGGGCTCAATTTTGCTTTAAGACTGACATATGCATATCATCAAAAAATTGAGTAATCTGTGCATCTGAGGAGCTATCAGCAGCTTACATGCAACATTGTTGCTCTTTTGAGATTTCTGCTATCCTACAAATAAATGTATCAGGCTGGTAAATATGTGGGTCTAATCGATCTGTGCTAGTACATCCCCTCTCCCCAAATAGATTGAATAAAAGTGTGAGGTTATTCATAATACTCTAATTATTCATGTTATGTCGTCCCAGACAGGCAAATTCAATGAGTGCTCTTTGTTCTGTATCACTTCATGGAGTAACTAGCATTCGTGAGCCTCTTCAGCTGCATAGTCAATTGAGAATTGTCTGACCGTGTGTGATTTTCCACATACTTTAGCAATCTCAGAGACCCAAATGCAAAATACAGCATTTGCAACATTCCTTAGAGGACTCTGGTTTAATGAATGAAGAAATAGATTACAATGGGCCATAAAAACTGTATAAACCAGTGGTCTGAATAAGCTGTCTCCTGCCATCTATTAATGAACGTTGGGAAAAGACCTCAGGAGCAGACAGTCTTTGCATAGTGTGACAAAGTTCCTCCTCTACCTTGGTGGGTCCTGCGCTTATTTGGCAGATTTGCTCACCTCAGTGATCTTCCCCATAGTCTGGGTCAACTTCTTCTGTGTCTGATCAGGAGTTGGGAGGTTTGGGGGGAACCCGGGCCCACCCTCTACTCCAGGTTCCAGCCCAGGCCCTGTGGTTTGCAGCTGCCTATAGTGCCTACTGTAACAACTGCATGACAGCTACAACTCCCTGGGCTACTTCCCTATGGCTTCCTCCAAACACCTTCTTTATCCTCACCACAGGACCTTCCTCCTGGCCCCAATTCATGTCTATGAGTGTTGAATCCTCATGGGAAGCTAACTACAAGACGTCTCAGCCAGACGCAACAACACAAATTATCACATCAACCTCTGAACCTGTGCACAAGAGGCGTGCATAAACTGTCCAAACAGCTAACCCAGGAACCAAGCCTTCAAACACTGAGAGTATCTCCAATGAACACTCAGACCAGAAAGAATGAGTTATTGAGTATCTTCCGACCAAATGTTCTCGACAAACCACTATCGATACAACCGAAGACATATCACCACTCATCACAACCCTGGCCAGATAACTGTGGCCCTAACGGTGCCAGCGCACAACGAGAGAAATAAAGCAGAAGTAAAGACAATGCTGAGTTAGGATCATCGAATGATCCCACAGCCCAGGGTCCAGACCCCAATCACGCGTTGCCAATCTATGACCACAAGTTCTTCCACGAACACTCTATTGTCTCAACAATATTTCTCAGTTCTATGCATACCCATACCTCATTAGATGCACCTATGGACCATCTGGAATGCCCATATTGACTACCCTAGACTTACACAGGAGGTAACTGCAGATTCCCCTTTGCGAACGAAAGCAAAACTGGGTTCTACGCAAGGTTTTTCAATTTCTCTCCCTTTCTATACATGGGCCCCAGCTACTTTCAGCGCTATGGACAAATAGTATCCCGCATACAGTTATTGCTGCTCCTACTTACAATTCATTCATACGATATGAGGAAAACCCACCTAAGATTGAGCTCCTTTAACCTTCAGGCGGCTGGCCTGACGGCAAACCTCCAGTTCCTAGGTTCAGCAGGCCAAATATCTTGGTACTTGTGAAAAGGTCTGTACACCCCAATGAAACAAGTTGAGATGTCATCCCAAACGGCCCCGACGCGTGCAAGAAAAAGTCGGCATTCCTAGGTGTGTGGGTAATTACCGGATGATTTATTTCCACTTCACAAGGTAAACCTCTGAATGAATAGTGAAACCCGTGGATCTAATCAGGTGAAGAGGGTCTACCAGACAGCAGAAAGCATTCATACGCTATGGACTGCCTTGCAGTAACACCCGACTATCAGCCCTGTTCTCCAGAAATTTATCCTCAAATGCATCAGAAAGTTTGGGGGCATTTTTCTAACACGATGGGTGGAAAGAACACCAATTCCTAGCCAGTAAGAATCCTTTGAGGCAAAAATATCGCAGTGGTGGACGACCGCAGAGTGCCCGACATAAAATGGCCATGGAAGCCCATTGGCGCTCGACCTTGCTCGGGCACAATTTCCTGCGTGACCGACCAGCCTCTCAATGGATGGGCAGCAGACACAGAAGTAAGAACCAGGTGACAGCGTGGTTCTCTCCTTTCCAGTTCTGGTGCTACACAGGCAGGAAGCAGCACGGTAATGCCATGGCTTGTGAGTGCCACTGTCTGGCATTCCAGTGCACCCAGCCCCGTGTGTGTGAAGCAGAGGGAGATATCGTTGAAATACGGCCAGTGAGGTACAGGGATCTGAGTAGAGGCACATATCACCTGGTATGGATAGTTAGGTCTGTTCCCTGAGTGACCAGAGAGGGGCTGTACTAGCAGTATCTGAGAACCTAGACCATTAAGGAACAGGCCATGCATTAGATCACCTGCAGCCCAACTCAAGCAGCCTATCCGGAACCCTGCGTTTAAACGAAGGCTCCACTCCAGTCCAGGCTCGGGAACAGAGGAAGAAATTGCATGTAGACCTGAAGCAACAGGAGCTAAAGGAGCTTGAGAGGAGAGGTGTGCTCGGAGTAAGGTAGTACACGCGTTATCGATACCAT
>NC_133769.1:245477890-245479525 GCF_003597395.2 Chelonoidis abingdonii | reverse complement strand
AGGTCCTTCATTAGCTTTGACATAAATGGGGTTCCTTGGTCTGTTAATATCTCCTTTGGTAGCCCCACTCGGGCAAAGATCCCCACCAGCTCTTTGGCTATCGTTTTAGAGGCTGTGGTCTGCAGGGGGACGGCTTCTAGGTAGCGAGTACCATAGTCCAAAACAACAAGTATATATTGGTGGCCCCGAGCCGTCTTCTCCAGGAGTCTCACTAGGTCCATGGCTATTCGCTCAAAGGGGAACTCTATGATGGGAAGGGGTACTAAAGGTGCCCTCAGGTGGGGACGGGGACTGTGCAGCTGACACTCCAGGCAGGACGCACGGTACCTCCGCACTTCTTAGTGTACTTCGGGCCAGAAGAACGATCGTAGGACTTGTGCCAGGTTCTTCTCTACCCCCAAGTGCCCCCCAAAAAGATGATTATGAGCAAGACTTAATATAGCATTCTGGTGTTTTTGAGGTACTAGGATCTGCTGTACTTTCTGCCCCTGTACTGGTGCAACCTGGTATAAGAGATTCTTCTTCATTATGAAATAGGGTCCTGGTCCCTGGGTTTTCCCTTCAATGGGGACCTCATATATTTCAGTCACCTCCTTTCTAATGTTGTCGTACCTTGGGTCTTCAGCCTGGTCCTTTTCCTGGGCTAATCTGCCCAAGATGTAGGAGCCCAGTCTCTGTTCCCTCTACTGGTTCAGAAGTGTTAGGGTGGGGGTCAGACTTGGGTGCTTCTCCCTCCTGGGTGGCTTCTTTTTCAGCTGCTTGGGTCTGCCTACTTACGAGAGCGACCCTGGGGCTTTGGGTCAGTATTCGGGTTCCCAAGGTCTGAGCTGCCCTCCTTTCCCTTTTCGACTTTCTACCCTGTCTGGGAATGGAAAATAAATCTGGGGATATTTCAGAGAAGACTGGGGGTTGACAGTCTACTGTGGATGCCTCACTAACTTCAGGGTTCCCTTCTTTCTCCAATCCTCCTACTGGGAGTAAGTCTCCAAACCGTGGGAAGTCCCTCCCTATGAGCACCAGGTATGGGAGTTTAGGGACTACACCTGCTGCTACCTCAGTAGTGTTCCCCTGAATCTTGATTTTTACTGGGACAGTTGGGTAATAACCAACTGTCCCATGGACTCATGTTATCCCCGTGCACTTAGCCCGCAGCAGCTGACTACACTTCATGAGCTTCCCTGAGACAAGTATGATAACACTCCCCGAATCAACCAGTGCTGTGGTCTCTACCCCATTGAGCTTTACTGGTCTGGTGTACATATGTGGGGTTAGTGAGAACCCCACAAGGTGGATTAGAGAACAGGGTCTGCCCAGTTCCCCAGGTTACATGGCATAGGCTCCTCAGCATTGGGACACTGTGCAGCTATATGTCCCCACTCCCCGCAGGCATAACATCCGTATGGGGCCTGAGGCATTTCCCGGTCTCTTGGTTTGGGCAATCTAACATCACGATCCTCTTCTTCCTCAGTGCTCTGACTCTTTGTGGCTTCTGGTGGGCCTTCAGCCCCTCTCTTTTTCCACCTGTGATCTCCTGGTTGCCCAGTCACCTGAGCTCTAGGGCTTGGTGCTGCTAGTTTAACCCGGGGTGCCTCTTCCTTAACTGGATGGGTCAGCTCCCTCGCTGTCCTTCGCCTC
>NC_133769.1:245471624-245477790 GCF_003597395.2 Chelonoidis abingdonii | reverse complement strand
CTGGTTGCAAGAAGGGTAATCGGCTTAGTGGCTTCCTCACGGCTTTCACCACCCAGCGTCATGCATCTTCAAGTTGAAGACCCTTTTTTTTCCAGAGTAAAAGTCTCTGTTGTCTCTATTGTTGGCGTTTCTGTAGCAGGTTGATTTTTTAACGGGGTGGATTTGCTAGCCCCATGCCCAGCCCTCCTCCTTTATCCTGACTTGGGACAGGCAGATGGCCTCTAAGGACCTCTCTGGTGGAGTTCAACAATGTCATAGTTGCATTTATTTATTAGCATTTCCAGTTCTTCCTTCTTATACCGATACTTCTCGCATTTGTATATAGGCATCTAAGATACTGGTTTGATCTTGCCTCCCAGTTTTGCCCTGACCCTCCTTTCTCTCTGCCATTATAGCCCACGCTACCTCCTATTTACGACCCATCTCCCAGGTCTCCATATTCTCCACTTACTTATGGGCTTTGCTCACCTGTCCCCATCGGACCTAGTTTAAAGCCCTCCTTCTTGTCCTATTCTCAGAGGTTAAGAAAAACAATTTTTCTCCTGCCTTCTTGTAACAACCTTTTATGTACTTGAAAACTGTTATCATGTCCCCTCTCAGTCTTCTCTTCTCCAGACTAAACACATCCAATTTTTTCAATCTTCCCTCACAGGTCATGTTTTCTAGACCTTTAATCATTTTTGCGGCTCTTGTTCAAAGGGCCTTAGATGCTATTTGACCATCTCCCTCTAGTGTTTAATGACAGACTAAATGGAGAGTCCTGGTTTCTTCTCAGTGATTGCTAGAGCTGATAGAGCTGGTCTAAAGGGCTAAGTCTTAGACCTTGTAGGGGGACAGCATTGTGATGGAAAACAACACAAAGGAGGCAGTAGCAGTGAGGTTCCCCATCACGCAGTGAAATCACTAAGAATTGGACTCAGCAATGGAACCTCAGAACATGGCATTGCAGTTAAAGGCAGCAATGAGCAAAGGCAGCAGCAATAGAAGCATCATTTGAACATCATCCCCCTCAGGGTGGGAAGTGAATGCACCCCTGGATTCTGGGACTTCCCTGAGCTCGGACAACAAACTGTGAGTAGGATGCAGTGGATGCAGAAAAGATAAGCAGCATGGTAAATGGATGTTTACCCCTTGGATTTTCACATTGCAAGGTGGGAAACTGAGGCAAAGGACTGCTCAAAATACTGTGGGGCAGGTGTATACTTATTGATTGTATACTTTTGAACCATTTCCCCAGATTAATGCTGTGTCCCCTTTTCTCTTAATAAATGTTTCTTTTGTTATACACAGACTCAATTCTTGAGAGAGGGGAAGTGTTGCTTCTTAGAGATATCCAGGGATGGTGTTTAGTTTTCCCAGATTTCTAAGTGGGGTCTCAAGCCAGTTTGTTTTGTAATGTTAATAGGACTCCTAAATATTGAACCTGGCCCTTGTTGCTGCTGACAGCAACTGGCAAAAGGGTTACATTTTTATTGTTTTCATCAGTGTCAGAATTTTGTGTTAATATTTTCATTCTATTTAGCTTTTAGAACATAAAAGTTCTAATCTGCGGAACATGAATCCATATCCCCCTCTCCCTTTCTGCAGCAAGAGCTCTGCTTCTTTTCCTGCTCTTCCGCCTTCCCCACCCTCTCCTACTCTCCTGACCAAAATAGCTCTTCACCTCCAATGAGTGCAAGGGCAGAAAGAAATCCTCATGCTTTCCACCCATCTCTTCTCTCCGCCAATGACCTCATGTTTCCCTTTTTGTACACATTGCTGGCAAAGTGCTGGTCATTCTAAGTCTCTGGCTTGCACATCTACTTCTCTTTTGCTGGTTTCTGGCCTAAGGAAGGGGAAACATGACACATGCTGGGAGCTCCTCATAGTAAGGAGTTGGGATTCAGTCCAGCCAAGAAATCTGACTTACCTCACCTTCAAGTGGTAACAAACACTCCTTTTCTCTAGCACCATGTCCGGTAGCAGCTCTTCCTTATGATAACAGTGGGAAATTTTAGGAAAAAATACTGAGAAGCTGGAAATTGCTTTCTCTCTCCCAGGTCCATGTTTGAAGCAAATAATGCTTAGCTGCAAATGTCAACTGTCTGTGCAGGTCATCCTCGCTCCTTTTGAACTGATCAATACGGTATATGCCATGACTCACTGATGGTAAAACCATGATCCAGGAGCACTGAAATCATTCCCATATTACAAATCAGGCCTGTAGAGGGTGTGGAATTAGCTCTGTCTATATAATATACATACATATTGACACCAAGAACTAGAAAGCAATCTTACCTGAAAATAAGCTCTTCCCTCCATATCTTTATAGTACCTTATTGCTCCACTCAAGTGCCCCTACCTTGAGACAGGAGGAGTAGCATGGACCACTTCTCCCCCAAGAGTTTTCTAAGCAGCAGCAGCAGCAGCAGCACCAGCACCTTTCCCCTTCTGAGAGATAAGGGTGGTGGTGTGTGGGAGAGGGCAGTATGTAGTCCAACATCCAAGGAATATCTGCTTTTGAGGCTCATGGCACTCTTCTCCTGTCACACAAATGGAACATACATTTCTATGTGGAACAAAACAAATGCCAAAACCTCCGATTTTTTGTGTGTAATCGAATTCTTGCTTTTGGGGCAGTCCTAGTAATGTCCCTTTAAGATGAATGTGGCAGGTCACATCTCTCACACATTGTTAACATGCTTATGCCAGTGGTTTTCTATCCTCTTCATTTTGCAGATCACTTCACTGGAGACAGATCTTACTGTGGTTCTGCTTCCCCCACACAATCCAATACCCCAACTATTTAGTTAACAAAATATTTAATTCTTTCGACCACCATGAAAGGCTTCATGGACCACAATATGAGAACCATTGCTTTATGTGAACAATAACATTTTTCAGCCTATGGATCACAAACCACTGCTATTTGCTATGACTAATCCTTAGAATATGTGCTATTGTTCATATAGTACATGGTCACGTGGTGCTGTTTCTGCTTCCTGAGTAGATGACTTCCAAATCCACAGACACTTTTCATTAAGACTGCCAAACACTTGCACTGTAACTATGGATGCTAATTCATACGCACATGAGCATTGACAACACATTGTAGCCTTGCAAATATTTGTGGAAAAAAACTACTAGTCTGATTGTAGAAAATGAATGAAAGCACTTGCACAGATCATCAATATGAAGTCACAGTTGTCATTTGAACCAATGTTCATGAAGGTTTTCTTGTAGTATGCACCTAGCTCTACAGGGCAACTGAAGCAAGACCTTTCTAGTGTTGCAATTCCTACAATACGGCTGAAGTGTACATAGTTCTTGTGCTAGCCCCAGGGCCAGCGCTTTTATTTAGGCGACTTAGGCAGTCGCCTAGGGCACCAGCATTATGGGGGGGTGGCTTTTTGCTGGGGGGGCGGCAGGTGGCTCTGGTGGAGCTGCCGCAGTCGTACCTGCGGAGGGTCTACTGGTCCCGTGGCTCCGGTGGATCTGCCACAGGCATGCCTGCGGCAGCTCCACCGGAGCCGCGAAACCCGCGCGCGGGGCAGCGAAATGGCCCGGCGCCTAGGGCACCAGAAACCCTGGCGCCGGCCCTGGCTAGCCCTCTGCATGGGAGAAAGTAATAGCATTATTCAGCACTTTTCAACTGCAAAGTGCTTTACAAACACTTCATAATTAATCATTACAACATATTTCTGCAGTAGCTATTATCTTACTATAGAGATAGGGAAACTGAGGCACAGAGGTTAGGTGAGCTTTCCAAAGGAAGCCGTGTGAGAGCCAAGATTAGGGCACAGATATTCCTTGTCCCAGTTCTGTGTTCAGGCCACTAACCTAAAACACTGTCACATTTCTCTATGGCAATAAGGCAATCCGTGGGGTTTATGGGGCAAGTTATAGTTTTTATTGGGTCATTTATAAGGTTTTCAAAATCTGGGGCTAACAGAAGTAATTTTTACAGAACAGTTATAATGAACTTTAATGTAGCTGGAAACTTAACTGCAAGGTCATTCCATACTCTACAAATGGATATTGCTGAAACATACCACTAATAAAATAGTAGTTGATGGTGTCAATCTATACATGCCATCCTCATGTATGGACAAGTCAAGTCTGACAATTTTGCTTACAGGAGACAGTGGTTTTAGAAATAGTGTCTCAAGATCAACAAATCAGCATTTCCATCAATGAATTGTCATTTCTATTCCTGGAAATACCTTTGTCTTTTTCATAGACACTTAAAAACTTAAAAAACGTGTTCATACCGGGAAATATGATACCCTGAAGGTGGAAATCCTTCCTTCCTCTACCCAGTGAGACTAGCAGTGATGCAGCCTGTGCATTCTTGAATAGAAATATGATATAATACTGGTATTTAAAAGCAAATTCCACTGTGAAAAAATGCCATTAAATGTGTAGGAATGAACTTAATATAAAAAGAAAGAAAGCACAAGTTCAAAAGCTCTAAAGCAACAAAAACATGGTCTAAGAAACCCCTCCAGGCTAAAGAAAAAAATAATCTTTCCTTACAATGCATGTGATACAGCTGATACTGTAATAAGTACTCCAACATAGCTTTTCTTTAAAACGTATTTTCTCTGACTTTAGTTTTTCAATATGTCATAAAACAAGGACTTAGGCCATTTCTGGATGGGAATGGAGATCCAATCTTTCAGTTGTTGAAGCCTTTCTCAGATCAGATAGTCAGGCAAACAGTTTACGAACAACCCCCTGAAATCTGCTTTACAGCTTGATTGTGGCTCCGGTCTCTGATGAAGGGGATGTGGTTGTGGTTGTGCTGCAGCGAAAGCCCCTCAGGAAGAAAATCTGGCTGACTCAGGTAGACTGTCTCCTGAGGATCTCAATTCTGCTTGGTCCTCTCGTATTGGTATGTGCAAAGATAGGGTGGGCTATGGCCTCAACCTCATTCTCACCATTTTTTCTCTCTTTGATGTAGCTGGCAGCCCAGAGCATGATGCCAGCAAGAAAAAGTACCCTGAGGGAAGAATAAAGCCCAAAGACTTTCCTTTTTTAATAGATGTTTCAGCCTGTAGGCCTATCATCTTTTTTTGTTATGTCATACATTCAAATTTCAGCTGAGAGTTTCTTCAGATCACACCCTGACCTGAGTCTATGCTACTGTTCAATGACAGAGCTTTTTTCCTCCATCTCAAGGAAAATCTGTTTCCACAACCCTAACGATAATAAAACATGCAATGCCGACATCCATTTATCTTATTTACAAACATTAGATAGAGTAATTCTATTTCTTCTTTCAGATTCCTTTTTGGCACACTTTCTTTCCACCCTTCTCTTTCTTTTGCCCTCTCTCTCTCGGGGGCTCAGCCTTGTCAGAATTCCAGTTCATTCACATTTCGCATTGCTGGTCAAGATAATGTGCTTAAGGTTATGAAATGTTGATGGATGGCCAAATTAAGCTGTAATGCCACAGGCCCCCTAATCTATTGTATTTAATTAGAAATTCTTAGGAACTCTTTCAATCCTTTCTTGAGTGGCTGTTATGGAGGGAAAACATCTCTTGCTTTTTCTTTTTCTTTTGCAAGAACACCAGCAAGAATAGAGCCAACATTTGGTATTAGCAATAACCTGTTACGCTAAACAGCAACATGCATCCATTCTATCCCCTTATACATCCGTGTGAGGTCTGGCACAAACAAACCCTTACCCTCAGTAAAAAGACCAAGAAACAAAAATAGGTAACTTTTCAGTCACAGTGATACACTTTCTTGTGGCCCTATTGGGAGGCTAGGGGCAAGCCAGAAAGAGAAAGAGAAGCTTCTTCTACCTTAGGAGAACCCATTTGCTGGCAGAGAGGAAGAAGCTGCTACTTCCCTATTGAGGAAGCCTATTCTATGAGATTGGGACAGAAAACAAGAATAGTATCTGAGCACCTTGCACTATCTGAGTGAGACATTTCTTCAAGAAATATGGCTTCAGGCTGTATAATTCCCTGAAGCTGCAGAGCAACCTTTGGGCCGTGGAACACTCCTTTATAGTATAAGTTGCAGTGGGCCAGAAGGCATGTCATGGTATAATCCCCCACCCTGAACCTTAGCGTCCAAGAGATGGGGTACCAGCAAGAATTCCTCTAAGCTCAATTACCAGCTTAGTAATTGTAGTGCTGCCACCAACCAGGAATTCCAGTGCCTGGTACACTCTG
>NC_133769.1:245293409-245471326 GCF_003597395.2 Chelonoidis abingdonii | reverse complement strand
AGAAAACTGTTTATTTAATAGTGAGAAAACAGTAAAATATTTGTAATTTAAGATGGAATGCTACCAGGGTTTCGCCAGGCATAGACACTGGGATCAACTCTCAGCCTAGCAAGCACCAGTACAAATCAAATTCCTTCAGTCAGATAATAACAGTTGAACTCCTTCCTCCAAATATCACAATTAAAAGCCTTCTTGCCACGCAGATGTAATTTGGTCAAATAAGAAAACAAACATTAGCCTAACTCGCCTTATCTACTAGTACTCCTCATTCTGAACTGATAAGAGCCTGTATCGGAGAGATTGGAGAGAAACCTGGTTGCCACATCTGGTCCCTCTCAAGACCTAGAGAGAACAACCACCAAAAACTAACACACACACAGAAACTCCCTCCTCAAGATTGGAAAGTATCCTGTCCCCTGATTGGTCTTCTGGTCAGGTGACAGCCAGGCTTACTGAACTTGTTAACCCTTTACAGTTAAAAGAGATATAAAGTACTTCTGTTCTAGTAACTTCTACTATCTGTTTATGACAAGGCAGAATGGGGACAGATGGCCCTGGGCCTCCTATAGTTCTTCTTAGGACTGGCAAGGGCTTGGGCTAGGGGCCAGACCTTCTGCTTCTTCTGGAAGAAGGGCTGCCAACCCATCCTGAGAGAAAAATTGTGAGAAACTTATGAAAGGGGAGTGTAATGAAATTCTTCCCCCCTCTCTCCCTGTCCATTTCTGTGGGAAGGCATGATCTGGCCCCTTAAGAGGTGCTGAACACCCGCAATTTTTATTTAAGGCAAAAACAATGGTGCCCGTTTTAGCACTGGGTAAGGACTTCAAGATTTGGCCCATTGGTAACAGGAATTTTGAGTGCTCAGGACCAGGCGAATAGGTTGACAGGTACTGCAGGTGAGATATTTGTCTGCTATGTACAGCTTAATTCTGACTAGGGCCAAACCTAATAAACCCATAAAACTTCCATTCATATGAATGGGCTCATTCATTTAAATGGGAATGTGTATGTGGAGGGGGGGAGAGAGAGAGAGAGAATCATTATTCTCTCCCGTCCTGGTGGTTCATACAGTTAATTATGTATTCCTAACCAGTTCATCAAATCTTTTATAAGTAACCTAAAAAAAATTGATTCAAGAGAAGTTTGACAATGTCTTAGTTTGTAACTCCTGCTCCATTTCTGCTTGTCAGGGAGAGAAAAGGAATGAGGCCACAAGTAATTTAACACCTTTTTCTATTTATGGTTTGGTAGTTTAACATTTTTTTCTTAACTGTTTGTCTGAATTTAGTGCTTGTGAAGGAAACTGACAGCCCTGGAGACTGAAGTCTTCTGTGTAGAACAGGTATAGGAAAAGCTCCTGCAGTGCAAGCTTCCCCATATTACCTCCCTGATTTGTGCCTTAACTCCAACCTTGAATGACCTTTCTTAGAGGTCAGACAATAGCTCGGTTTTCAGTTCTTTGCCTCTCTGCTGAAACTGGCCGCAAGGCTGCCGGTTGTGGTGATGGCTTCTGTGATGCTGATACTCATCCAAATAAGAAGTTGACAAGACAACAGGCTTACTTCACATAAGCATATCCCTGGTGCTGCAATAACATTGTTAACAGCAACACTCGTGGCAAACAGAGTTAATGGGAATGAAGTCTTCGGGTGAGTGTTTCAACACCTGCAGTTATGGAAGTACCACCTTTCCTGGAGTTGTATTATTATTGAGTTGTATTGTAGTAGCACCTAGAGGATCCAAAATGCTAGGCCCAGTGCACATAATAAAATAGTCTCTACTTTGAAGGGCTTATAATCTAACTAAACAAGACAGAGAAAGTGTAGTGGGGAAACAGAGGCAAAATGCCCAAGATCTCATAGTGAGTCAGTGGCAAGAGCTGTAGCAGAACTCTGGTCCCCTGAATCCACAGCTAAGGTGCCATTGAATGGACTACTCTGCCACACTTGTAGTGATAGGCTGAATGGCAAGAAATAGGAACTCACCCCCAGCAAGTAGCTAGAAGCACGGGTAGCAAATTGCTTCTGAGTCTGCAAATACTCCAGGCTTACTTCACATGACATTCAATTGTTTAAAACTAAAGGTGGGCTCAGCCTGCAACACTTAGATCTAGGCCTGGATTGTAGAAGTCTCAGAGTCTGAAATGTCAGTTCAGCTCCAGTAGATTTTGTTTGGGCTCATCTGAATAGGCAACGGCTCTCTCTAGTATAATCTTTTTCACATAGTATTAAAGTCAGCAGTAGTTGGGAAAGAAATTACTATTATTATTTATTAACTCTTGGCTCACAGAGAACCAATAGGGCCATTAGAACCAGGGAAAAGAATACTGTCTGGAGTTTCAGACTGAGTCACTGCTGCCGCTTAAGGTTAATAAAAAGGACTCTTCCTGATAACTAAAAAGTAAGGGAAATTGAGTTCCTCTTGGTGCCACAGTGTCTTCACAAAATTTCAATAGTGCAGACCGTGGTGGTATCGGCCAGTGCTTGCTTTAAAGTACGTCTGTAAAAAAATCCACAGTGAGATTCCTGCATCTCGGGTCACAGCAGTGTGTCTATTAACAAGTTCCAGCTGCTTTACGGAGTTTCACCATCCATTTGTGGAACTGTATTTTTTTCCAGAAAAAATAAAAAAAAAGGCCACCTTTAAAATGGCTCTCTTTTCTTCTGGAGGTATATTAAACCTTTAAATCTTTTTCAAAAGTTCACATTAAATGCTCCCTTTGTATCCGTGCTGAGCAAGTCTTTAATGACATTAGAGACCAAAGAAAAAAAAGAGTTTTGATTTCACTCTGAATTACTCCGTGATGGTGCTATCTCCTCTGCTCATGTTGTTTTTTTCTCAGCATGATGTCTCTTTTCATGCCATGTTTCATGATATACAAAAGCTATTGATATATTTTATCCCATATATAATGGAAGCCAGGGGGTACTGCAGCGCCCCCTGAACCAGCACCTATGTATTTTTCATGCACACATATTGCAGAACAACACGTAGGATGTGATTCCTGGCTCTGGCTGAGTTGTGCTTGCTGCAGCATTTGGGTGGAGCGGAGAAGTGGCACTCAGTCAGCTTTCTTGCTCCTCTGGTTCTGGAACCAGCCAGGAGTCAACCCAGCCCCCTGTGTAAATTACAGCAGTCACTGGCTATGATGTGCTCTAACTTTGGTTGTCAGTAACATTCCTGTATGGACCGCTGGAGTTTAAGGAGCTCCAGCCATGGCTCTGGCTCTCTGAATGCTGGAGCCAGCTACACAGGCTTTAACCGCTTAAGTATTCCCTTACATAAAGGGACATCCCAGTTGCAACATCAGGACAGCTTTCCAATTACTTTGCTTTGTCTGAACACTTCAGAGCTGCCAGAATGGGGGCTGAGGAGCTGGACAGTGTTCCCAGTCTAATTTACTAGAATAAGAAAATCTCTGAATGAAGAAAGAGCAAATACAAAGGCCCAAATTTTCAAATGTAGGGACCTAAGGTTAGGTGCATCTAGAGATGGGGACCTAACTTTAGGTCTCTAAGCCTCAAAATTTGGGCCTAAATCTTCATGAGAGAGAACACAGTGATCACTGTCCTATATTGTATTTGAATTTAAGGGGAGCAGGCAAGGAAAGTGCTCTGCATTTAAAGGTGTCTTACAAGAAAATCAACATCCCCTTGAAGTTATATATTATAATGAATAAAACTCACATTTGACCCTTTGCCAGGTAATAGGTTAACAAAAAGAAAAAAATAAACTACAAGGTTTCTTGCAAGTTGTTAGTCTGACACTCTTTTATTTATCCTGCTAATCTGGATCTGTCTGAATGCACAAAACCCTTGAAACCAGTTTAGCATGTTGAAAATTTGCTTAGTACATAATTTCCACATCTATTTTGAATTCCAGCAATTAATACTTGATAGAATATTAACTTGTCTAACTTTAGTTTCTTTCTTTCCATCCATATAGTTTATGGACATGGTCATCACTGTAGCTAAAGAAGCCAAATGAGGAGAAAGAGCATTATAATCATTATCTATTCAGGACAGAACTTGAAAGAAATCTAGGGCATTGCCATGACAATTCCAAACACTGGAAGCATATACTTTTTGTGTTTTTGTAGATAATTGTGATAAGTGTGCTTGTCCTGAACAAATAAATATCCAAATCTTTGGAAAATTCGTGTCCTTCTTCGATATGGCTATTCTTTTGATTAAA
This sequence comes from Chelonoidis abingdonii, assembly GCF_003597395.2. Lineage (NCBI taxonomy): Eukaryota > Metazoa > Chordata > Testudines > Testudinidae > Chelonoidis > Chelonoidis abingdonii. The sequence goes on along the minus strand of NC_133769.1, from coordinate 245,467,132 downwards.
GTAGAAAAAAAGGCAAATTAGTTCTAATTTTCATGAAATTGTGCATGCCTCTAAATTCAGGGAGTGCACCTGGAACTTTGTAGCTCTCAAGTAAAATTAATAATTAACTGTTCCTTACCAACATCAATATGTTTATATTACGGTCATGGGGCTCTCTCAGATGCCTAAATTATTTAATACATTAATTTTTATCTCTACCAAAGACTCTGTGTAGCCTGCTATATAAAGTTGTGGAGTTTAGAAGGTGGCAGATTCCAATCATACTGGTATTGTGTTTTAATCAAAATACTGTTAGGACACGTCATAGTCATTACTCAGGAGATGTCTACATGATACACACTACAGCTGCAGTACTGTAGCTATACTGCTATTGCGTAGACACTACAATGGAAGTGGTTTTCCATTGCTGCAGTAAACCCACCCCTTCCAGAGGCGTGATTAGGTTGATGGAGGAATGCATCCATTGCTCTAGCTGCATCTACAGTGGGGTCTATGTCAACCTAACTATGTCACCTAAGGCATGAAATTCTTCACAGCCCTGAGCATTGTAGCTAGGTTGACTTAAGTTTTAAGTGTAGAGCAGGCCTCAGGTAAAACTCCCAATGAAGTCAAGGAAGTATCATCTGTCCTTGACTTCTACTTTCACGAATGATTGCAAGACTGTGGGCTTACAGTTAATAGATAGGCAGCAAAATACACAGACTGTCTTAGTCCCCTTCTGTTCTCTTCAATGGCACTTTCAAGGTTGTGCCATCTAAGGCTGCAGCCCCAGTGGACAAGGCAGACCTGAGAAATCATCTAAAAACCTGAGTTTCATTGAGAGAAAACACAAAGATGGAGAAAATATTTGCCAAACAGAAAAGCAGCTACACCCACATAAACTCCTAGTCAATGGGATTTTGGCCTGAGTACAGGCCAGAGGAGTCTGTAAAGCAGGGTTTCTCAAACTGAAGGTTGGGACCCTTCAGGGGGTTATGAGGTTATTACATGGGCGGTCACAAGCTGTCAGCCTCCACCTCAAACCCCGCTTTGCATCCAGCATTTATAATGCTATTAGATATATGAAAAAGTGTTTTTAATTTATATGGGGGGGGTCACACTCATAGACTAGTTATGTGAAAGGGGTCACCAGTACAGAAGTTTGAGAACCACTGATGTAAAGGGTGGCATAGCCAGCATTCGGTGACTAGGTCACTCTGCTGCTAATTTAAGCAAAAGGTTGGTGCTCTCAAGATATGCTCCAGCCCTTTCATCTCTGAGGTGCCTCCTTGCCTGCTTCAGTATCAGTTTCCTTCTTCCTTGGCCATCGTTTACTCCTTATGAATCTCCTCTCTCCCCATAGGGGATGCTATTAAATGGCTGGGAGGACCCACGATGATGCTGGCAACAGATCCCTCTCTTTTGCTAATAGGACTTCCTCTTTCAGCAGTTAAAGCAACAAAACAGACACTCTCTCCTTTTTGGAGGAGAGGTTCATTCAAAAGGTGGAAACAGAAAAAGAGTCTGCCACCAGGGGAGGAATGGAACTCCTGGCCTTGCTTTCAGCAGGGGGAGATAAGCTGGCTCCCAGAAAGTCCTCATATGTGGGAAGAAGAAAGAGGGGACTGGATGCTCTGAGAAAACTGTATATAGGGGGCCCTGAGCAAACCCCATTCTGTGTGTGTTTGGAAGATGAAGGTTTTGCAGTTCCTAGAAAGCTCCTACATGTGTGTGGGAGAGGAGGAGCAGAGAGGGATGGAGGTCCCTGCAAGCCCTCGTGGGGGGAAATAAGAGGGATGAAAGTCCCTAGCAAGCTCCGATAGGCATTTTAAGTGGACAAAGGAGTGGACACTGGCCCAGTAAGTTTCCTTATACTAGGGGTGGAGACGGGGGACCACTGGAAGGTCCCAACAAGCTCTTTTGGGTGTGGGGGGAAGACAAGATGTGGAGGCCCCCAAATAGATACTCCATTGAGGGAGGAAAAAGGGAGAATTAAGGGCCACATTTAGCTTCCAGGTGAGGTGAGGCAAGAGAGAGAGAGAGTGTGTGAGGCCACTGGCCCTTATGTGTCTGGTGAGAAAGAGATAGAGGGAGAAGAGGCTCCAGAAGGAAAAAGAAGCGAGAGTCCTCAGGTCACCCCTGCATGTCAACGTATCTTCATCTTACTGAGGTCAGGGTAAAGATTGTGTATGATTTAGAAGGACTGGCTTTGTGTAGTATGGGTGGTTATATGCTGAAGTGGAAAGGGAGTTAGTTGCGGAGGCGAGGAATCTGTGAGTGTGTTTGGTAGTGTGATATTTGAATGCTAAGGCATGTGTGCTCAGATTGGGTGGGATGTGAATGGTGGTTTAATTAATGATTCCCTTAAGTTTTAGAGTCTGAGTCAATAGGGACTGCATAACCCTAATGCTGAGTTATCTAAATTTTTGTGTGGAAATAGAAAGTGATGGTTTAAATCTCTGAGGGTCTGGCTGAGGTGTGAGCACCCAACAAGGTCCTGAGGTTGAGCCAATCATCTGCATTCCCCCAGTACATGTGGAGTACCTACACAGGTAGCCAATACAAGTCTAGCTGGTTAGATCATAGACATGCTGAGAACCTAGAAGTTTTATTAAATTCCATCCGTGTTTCATGAGTCTGGTTGGCTTTGCCTAGTTATTGTACCCTGTGTTTTAGTAATTGAACATTATCCTTTCATACTAGTATACTTACTGTTTTTCTCTTACAATTTTCTAGAGAAAGCTCCTAGAGATACAGGCCTCTCTGTCTAAGGCCAGGTCTAAACTACAAACTTATATCTGTATAACTACATCGCTCAGGGGTGTGAAAAATCCACATCCCTGAGCAATGTAGATACACTGACCTAACCCACAGCCAGTCCAGTCTTCCCACAATCAGAACTGCTAATAGAGATTTCTGTTTTAGTGAGATTAGCATACTGTATGAGAGCCACAATGCTGGCTAGAGATAGGCTTTTCTCTCTATTGGCAGTAGCAGTGTGGATCTTTGCTTACAGTATATTTGGCCCGTTATTTCTAAAGTGTCTTGGGAACCTTTGCACATGACGTGTGCTGTCTATTTATAAAAGTATTGCTTTAGCCTACTTTACTTAAAAGATCTTATGTGTAAAGTGTTTTGTGATCATCTGCCATTAAGTAGTGCTTGATTTACTTCACAATGAAATCATAATCATGACTATTTCTTGTATTACATTGTTGAATTTGAAGGCTCTTGGTAATGCCTTGTCTCTGTGGAATGGACACATGTGCTGGCTCTATAATTTAAAAGTCCAAGACCAGCATTTTTCTAGTTCTTGTTGCCCTGTGTCTTGTAAGCTTGGCATTTAAGTTTTAGGAGTAGCACGTTTATTTATATATGTTGCTGTTAATCCAAACTGTCTGCTAAACTAATTCCTTGTTAAAACGAAATCTAGTCAGCTATTTTAGATTACAAAGCTAAAACAATAGCTCAGTCAGACACTTTACACATCTGTTTTACTTTTCCTGAATAGGTTTGCAGTTTTTCTTACATTCTTTCTCTGCAAAAGTGCCACCAATTAACTATACTTTCCTTCCTTTTCATTTTCCACTTTTGACCTTACTCTTTTGTGTTCTCAGTTCTATTGCCTATTACTTTTGAAACATTCACTTTTTTATGTGTTTGTTTTTCTTCTCGGAAATACATTTTAAAATGGATAAAAAATTCATGCTTATTACTTGTTAATATGTTATCATACTCTATTACCCAAATTTGGGCCAGAGGTAATTCCAATGTGAGAAATGCCAAAATAATAAATTCTTGGAGATGAGATCTTAGACAGATATGGAAACCCAAGCTAGGCTTTGATTTACTTATAGTCTACAGGAAATGAAGCATTAACGTCAATGTGGTACAGAGAAATCCTTACTGAAGATAACCTTATTTCCAGCTTTACCTGCTGCTTTGATTTAAAGTGTTTTTCACATCATCTAGTTTTTCATGAGCTTTCATATATTTAGGTGTTTTGTTTTGTTTTTCACCAAAGTATTTGTATAAGCTTCTGTTCCTTGGGGAATAAAGCCGCATTATTTTTCACATTTTACTTTATTTATGGAACCTTTTAAATGACATCCGACGCAGGCTTTTGCAGGCCGTTGTGCGGCAAAAACTTGAAGGGCATCTCTTGCCCTGTGAATGGGGTTTGCTTCACCTCAGTAACCAATGTTTTCTCCTGATGTCAGCCAAAATGGCTGTGTTGCTCACCTTTCAGACTCAACTTCTAGTTTGATGTCCCCTGCTGGTTCCACCTGCCTGGCTGACCTCCTGAAGCAGATGGAGGAGCAGCCCTCCTTCCCAGACTACTTAATACTTAACCTCACTTCCATCTCTCAAAGAACACTATCTGTCTAGGAACATGTATGGCCCCCAGTACAACAGCATCTGGGTTCCTCACAAACACTAACTGATGTCCCCCTGCAGCATTCCTTTGAGGTAGGACAGGAGTATTGCCCCAGAAGAGGAGCTGAAGCATGGAGAGGTTAAGTGAGGCAAGGTAAGGTTGCTCAGGAACTCTGGATGTCTACAGCAAGGCCAGGAACTTAACTCAGATCCCTTGAATTCTAGTGTAGTTTGGCAATGGATGACTTCCCAGACCCTTTCAGAAGCTGAGATCACCTCCACGGTGCTAGATCCATTTGTCCTCCCAGTTGTCATGAATTTAAACTCCTAATTCTATGCAAGGGCACTATGGGCACTTCTGACTGCGCGTCCTCTTTGCAAAAGGACTTTCTAGTGCATGGTACAAAGGCCTCCAGACCCAAGGACTCTGCCTCCGGGGATGTCAATGCATTATTCCTTGTTCAGTTCTCCAGATCTGTTATGCCATCATACCCACTCAGGGTTCAACTCCTTTTGCTTATGGCATCTACCCTAAAAGGGCTAGGCAGATGCAACCTCCACACAGACCCTTAAAAAGTGGGTGTGAATACAGTCTACATTCCAGAGTGTGGGTCAGACATGTGGTCCAAGCTTTCAGCCAAGAGTTTGGAGTCAGTTGGAATTTCTCTTCAGTGCCTATGCTGTGTACCTGCAGAATAGCTGGTGTATTAGAAAACAGGCAAGTAGGAGTGTTTGACAGAAGCCCAAATCAGGGCAGAGTTCTTTCCTTTGCTAAAGGCCTGATCCAAAGCCCTTTTAGCCAACTGGAGTTTTTTCATTGTCTTCAATGGGTTTTGTTTAGATCAAGATGTGAGTGTGCAAAGTTGCTAGTGCTCTTATCTGTACTGATCAGTGTTATGTCACTGGGCCAGCCATGTGCTATGTTCAGCTAACGTGGACAAAGTGCTGCACAAACCTTTTGCTTTTTCTAACTTCTCAAACTCAGTGCCCCTTGGTTCAATGCTCCACTGAGGCACAACCTCAGCAAGTGAATGGCAGGGACGGTCATCTTCAAATCACCCCAAAAAGAGACTAAAGACTGCAGTTCTGAGCATCCAAGAGGCTGTTCCATATCATCAGTCCTCCTGTGTCATGAGACACGACATCTCCACTGCTTCCTAGTGGTGGCAGAGAAAAGGGTTTTGGTTGTTGCTTTACAGCTGTGGGCCAGATTGTGCTCTTAACGCCGAGCCCCAGACTGCGGGCAGTGGAGACTTGCCCCATTTCAGGGAGAGCTTGGGGAGGAACAGGTACAGTCATTTCCCGAGTTTCCCAGGGCACAGGGAGACTGCACAGCCTGTGTCGTCTTTGCAATCATGGCTTCTCCCCCTCCCAACCTTTTTTGAGGCAATAGGTGTCCCAGCTCCTTATATACACTCCACAGCCCCTCCTCCACACCCCACCCCAGGAGTGTGGGTGCTACATAGTCTCATGATGCTATATTGTTACAAAGCAGTGGGAAGTATACAACGATATTTCATGGGCTACATACTAAGGCTATTTTTTTAATGTGTTGGTGTGGCACTCTGTACCTCAGAGCAACACCCTGGAGCCCCCACATTCACCACTCTCACATAATTATGATATGTTTTGTATGTGTGCCTTATGAGGTATCATTTTGAAAGTCTTGATCTGTTGAACATTAATAACCTGTTGGATTTTATGTCCTATCATTGTATGGGAAGTAATGAAGTTTTGCTATGTGTGTGTTACTGAAATATGTTGTGAGGTTGAGAACACCCACAAGCAGCCTTTCAGGAACAATAATGGAGGAGCCAGATGAGTTTATGGCGTATTAAAGGGAATCCACTCTCCCAAAGGCCACCCCAGAAGACTTTCTCAGAGAGCGCAAGTAGACAATGGAGACTGATTGTCCAGTGGGGTCGGACCCCCACACCACAAACTGGAAGAAACTATAAAAGAGGGAAAGTGATATCATGGGTTGGCCTCACTCCCCCCCACAACTCAACACCTGGAAACACGTCTGAAGGACAAAGATTTTGAACAGGTTGGACCCAGGCTGGAAGAGAGTTCCAGTCTGCGTACTGAAGATCTGTGATGTGTTTGTACCGTCTCTCAGAGTAAGACACAGCTTGATTCAAATCCTGTTCAGTTTATAGAACTCAGATTGTGAATGTATTTAATTTCTTAAGTAACCAACTTTGATCTCTGTGCTTGTGACTTATCACTTAAAACCTCTCTTTCTGTAGTTAATAAGCCTGTTTTATATTGTAGCTAAAACAGTATGTTTTGGTTGAATTGCTTAGGGAATCTCAGCTCAGGTTACAGGGAGGGGCAGATTGGGTGATAAACTTAGGCCTGGTCTACACTACGCGTTTAAATCGATTTAAAGAGCGTTAAATCTATTTAACGCCGTACCCGTCCACACTACAACGCCCTTTATATTGATATAAAGGGCTCTTTAAATCGATTTCTGTACTCCACCCCAACGAGAGGAGTAGCGCTAAAATTCGATATTAACATATCGGATTACGGTTAGTGTGGACGGAAATCGACGTTATTGGCCTCCGGGCGGTATCCCACAGTGCACCACTGACCGCTCTGGACAGCAATCTGAACTCGGATGCAGCGGGCAGGTAAACAGGAAAAGCCCCGCGAACTTTTGAATTACATTTCCTGTTTGCCCAGCGTGGAGCTCTGATCAGCACGGGTGACGATGCAGTCTCAAATCCAAAAGAGCTCCAGATGGACCGTACGGGAGATACTAGATTGATCGCTGTATGGGAGACAAATCTGTTGTATCAGAGTCCGTTACAGAACACGAAATGCCAAAGCGTTTGAAAAAATCTCTCAGGATACACAGCGCTGCGTGACAAGTGTAACGGAAAGCAGAGACTCAAATGGACGCTCATGGATGGAGGGGATACTGAGGATTCCAGCTATCCCACAGTCCACAGCAGTCTCTGAAAAGTATTTGCATTCTTGGCTGAGTGCCCAATGTCTGTAGCTTCAAACACAGTGTTCTGGCGTGGCTCAGGGAACAGCTCCTCAGTTTCTTCCCGCCCCCACCACGTGAAAGAAAGGGAAAATCATTTCTGACTACTTTCAATGTCACCCTATGTGTACTGAATGCTGCTGTAGACGCGATGCTGCAGCAGTGAAGAGCAGTATCCGTCCTCTCCCTCTCCCCCTCCCTGGTGGTAGATGGTGCAATAGGACTAGTAACCGTCCTCATGAATATCTACATATGTGACATCGAGGCCAACATGGTGTGGTACTCCCAGTGAATAGGACAGAACGGCTAATAACCAGCTTCATCATATCAACTGGGTGCTTCACCCCCTCCCCTTTCCTGTGTAAAGAAAAGATTCTGTACTGCCTGGACTGTCATAGCAGCAACATGCTGGGCTCTCTCCCACACCGCTTAATGTCCTGCTGGACTGTCATCGCGCTGGAGGCTGCCTCCCCTCATTTTATGTCACTAAACACTCAGTTTTCTTATTCCTGCATTCTTATTACTTCATGACACAATGGGCAGGACACTGCACGGTATCCCAGGAAGTTGGGGAGGAGGGAAGCAACGGTGGGGTTGTTGCAGGGGCACCCCTGTGAATACTGACACGGGAGCAGCTGTGCTTTGATACACTGGTCTCTAATACACTTGCCCCTTATTCTAGGCAGGACTGACTCTATTTTAGAAACCATAAGGAGGGATTGACTCAGTCCCAAGTGAGTCAATCCAATTTGCTTTTGCGTTGCGCTCCCGCTGATTTCAGCCAGGGGCACTCATGATAGCAGCGAACAGTACAGAGGAGGAGAGATAACCATCATCTCATTGCCAGTTTTCTCCGCAGTAGACGGTAACAGAATGACCGGTAACCATCTCTGCTATCATTGCAAAAGCAAGTGAATGCTGCTGTGTAGCGCTGGAGTATTGCCTCTCTGTCCGCGGCATCCAGTACATACAGTGCCGGAAAAAAAAAAGCTGAACGGGCTTCATGGTTGCCGTGCTATGGCGTATGCCAGAGGGAATCCAGGGAAAAACGGCGCGAAAGGATTGTCAGCTGATGTTTTCCCAGAGGAAGGAATGACTGACAACATTTACCCAGAACCACCCGTGACAATAATGATTCAACCCAGAATTCCAAGGGGCAGAGGAGACTGCGGGAACTATGGGATAGCTACAGAGAGAGCTACCCACAATGCAATGCTTCAGAAATCGACGTTAGCCTCGGACCATGGAGCATAACGCCGAATTACTGTGCCTAGTGTGCCGCATGAAATCGAATTTATAATATCAGTTTTAAAAACCGATTTAGCTAATTCGATATTATCCCTAGTGTAGACAGCCTTAACATGGTCAGTCTGCTGACCAGTGCACGATGGTGTATTCTGGGGGGTGCAGGCTGGGGAGCTGAGGGGAATTGGTTGGAGTCTCTCTATTGTTGGTTAATGAGTGGCTGGAGATTCATTCATTAACTCAGTTGGGTTGTCCCTGCCTGTGGATGGCTGTATAAGTGCAGTGCTGCCAGCGTTGTAGTTTCACAGTGTGAGAAGATACTCCAGGTTGGTGGGATAGAGGGCTGATTACAGCAAAGAGCTGGATGCCTGCAAGAAGCAGCTTTAAGAAAGGGGGGGGAATCAGCATCTTACGAGCCGCAAGCATCTGTTGCATCGCCAGTCCTGCTTCAGGGACAGAGAATGATTAACTTAAAAGATGCCCATCTTGTTCTTTACCCAGAAACATTTGAGGAAGATACACACCACCACAGAGGTCACATTTTTATACCATTTCCCTGTCAGCTGTTGTGGTGTTCTTGTAATGAATTTTTATCATAGAGTCTCTGAATGATCAAGGAAGGAGTCAACAGAATTTCAGTATTTCTGATCGTTGGCCTTTATAATCATAAATGTAAAGTAATGCACATTGGAAAAAATTGGATTAAATGTAAAGTGTTGCACATTGGAAAAATAACCCCACCTAATATATACAATTGATGGGGCTAATTTAGCTACAATGAGTCAGGAAAAAGATCTTGAAGTCATCATTGGATAGTTCTCTGAAGATGTCCGAGTGGTCAGAGGTGTCAAAAAGCAAACAGGATTTAGAATCATTAAAAAGGGGATTGAGAATAAGACTGAGCAATATATTATTGCCCTTTATAAATCCATGGTGCGCACACATCTTGAATACTGTGTACAGATGTGGTCTCCTCCACTCAAAAAGATATTTAGCACTAGAAAAGGTTCAGAAAGGGCAAACTAAAATGATTAGGAGTTTGGAGATGGTTCCATATGAGAAAGATTAAGAGGCTAGACACTTCAGCTTGGAAAGAGGAGTTAAGGGGATATGATAGAGAGTTATTTTAAATATGAGTGATGTGGAGAAGTGGATAAGAAAAATTATTTACTTATTCCCAAAGTACAAGACTAGGGCTCACCAAATGAAATAAATAGGGTAGCAGGTCTAAAACAAAAGGAAGCTCTTCTTCACGCAGCGCACAGTCAACTTGTGAACTCCTTACCTGAGGAGGTTGTGAAGGCTAGGACTATAACAGCGTTAAGAGAGAACTGGATAAATTCATGGTGCTTAGTCCATTCTAATGGCTATTAGCCAGGATGGGTAAAGAATGGTGTCCCTGGCCTCTGTTCGTCAGAGGATGGAGATGGATGGCAGGAGAGAGATCACTTGATCATTGCCTGTTAGCTTCACTCCCTCTGGGGCACCTGGCATTGGCCACTGTCGGTAGACAGATACTGGGCTAAATGGACCTTTGGTCTGACATGGTACGGCCGTTCTTATGTTCTTATGTAATTTTTTTTGGCTTGCTTTATTTTATTGGCTTTCTATTACACCCCTTTTAAAATAATCTATTTATCTATGGTACTTATATCCCCAGTATCTCAACACCTCGCAATTGTCAATGTATTTATCTTCACAATACGCTTGTGAGACACTATTTCCCCCATTTTACAGATGAGGAACCAAGGCACAGAAAGACTAAGTGATTTGCCCAAGGTCACACAGGAAGCCTGTTGCAGATCAAGGAGTTGAACCCAGGACACAGGCTAATGTGTTAATCACATCCTTACTATCCTTTTCCTGAAGGAAAAGTGGGCCAGCCAATGCAATTCTGGAGTACTTAAAAGGTTGTACAGAACAAATAAAATCTTGTGATAGTGACCATAAGAAAATAAGGTAATGAATAAAATGTAGGGCAAGATCCATGAGTACATTCCAGCTGCTTTGTATCACCAGGGTGTCACAAAAGTAGCTGGCAGTGAATCTATTCTGTAATTTTTCTCACTGTAATTTTAAGCTTACGGCCATGTGTTCCTCTTTGGGTACCAATACAACCTGCATCAATATCATCTGTTGAGCTAGAAGTACAATAGACATTTCTCATTCTCAGAGGAGTACTGTCTGAGGAATATTTTAGATAACTTGATATAAGAAAACATTCTTAACTACACCCAGACATATAGGGTGAAATCCTGACTTTACTGAAGTCAGTGGGAGTTTTGCCATTGACAGCAATGGAGATAGGATTTCATCCACATCATATTCATCTATTATTATTTTTTGTTTGCTCTTTTTTACATCAGTGGGTATCTTTTTTTCCAGAGGTTTTGCAAACTGAGAAATGGAGATTAAATTTATGTTCCTACTTGATTCTGTCCTAAAAGCAAAAATCAGCAAGAAACACACTTTGCTTTGTGTGGGGTGAAAGGCCTGGTGGGGGAAAGAGAAGGAGAAGGAGGAAAGTTGCACTGATTTCCTGCCCCCACTTCAAAAGGGGCTCTTTTCTTCTGCATTATTTCCTTTCCCATTAGCTTCACTTTGTTGGTTTATGATTCCAAAATGCACCAGGAGTCAACCACAGTGCAAACCTGATATTAAAAACTAACAGGCTAATGCCAGGGAAAACACACTCTCCTCCTGTTTTCAAAGACAGATTTTTTTTTCATAAGTGCAGCCATGCTTTTCTAATAAAAAATCATTAAACAATGGTTATGAAGGATGAGGCTGGGGGTTGGGAAGGCATACAATCAAGTAAGTCCCTTTGAACTTGTTTTTTTTCTAAAATACCAAAGCAAACAATTCAGCTGTTAGTGTCACACGTTTCTTTTATGAGCAGAGAGACCTGTAGATTTGCTCACACTTAAGAAGATACGATGAGTTAGATATCTTTCTTTCTCCAAAGTCTCGTGGTTTTTATTCTGTAAATATGGGTGTGGAAACTCTTTTATGTTGCTTAGTTTACATTATTGAGGGTATAAATGAGAATAATAGAAACTGCTTAATTCATTTATGTAAAGTAAAAACAAATGTAGAAGCCTTTGCTATTTTTATTGTTAACATCCCATTGGGAAGCAGGAGAGTAAATATGGTAGAAGTTTAAAGCAATCTACTTAAGCTTAATAATAATGCTGGGTTTCAAGTAACAGAGAAGAGTACAAGTTGCTGGAAGATCAAAGATTGCACTGAGTTTTATAGAAAATCTGGGCAAAGATCTCCTGGGAGGGGTAAATCTTCAGAACTCTGCTTTTCCAGTGTTTCATGGCAATCATTTGACATCTATGGAGCAAGAAAGTGATGAGGAGAGAATTCAAACAGTTCTCCTGTGTCTTGAGAAATGGTGGGTTAGGAAACCAACCAAATGCTGACTTTTGGTGAGTTTTATAGCTTTAAAAAAGAGACAGAGAGAGATAGGGAGAGAGAAAGAAAAAGAAAAGGGCAGCGATACAGTTTCTTTCCCCTGATCAGTTTGTAATCATGTGTTAATTGAATTTTGAGTGAGTCATCACTAAATAGGATCGCTGACAGTCTCTCTGGGTATATGTAAGTGCTTGTGCTTGTCAGCAAATTATCCGAATTGTCTACATGTTGAGACACACTAGACACGCTTTACTTTCTTCCCAGCAATATTGTCCCTTTCGTATGAACAAAGAACAGGAGAATGTTATATTCTGGGGCATGGGCATGACTGCATATGTTAAAAAAATCAGGCAGAACAGGAGATAATAAATGATGCTACATAACAATACTGTATCAGGTGTGTGTATTTGTGTGTATGCATGTGCGTGCCTGCGTGAAAGCAGGGGGATTAATATTTAGAGATTATAATCAAGAGTCTCTAATAGAAGAACAGAAACTGGGCCAGAGTGTTTTCCCATGGCTGAGAAAGTTTCCACTGGTCTGGCTCCCAATTATAAAAACACTGAAGTCCTCAGCCATTACACCAAAGCTTGTAAATTTCTTAATGAATATTTAAAATAACCCTATGGAGTTTTTTAATGTTAATGTATTTCAGCCTTTGACTAACATGAATATCCTACAGGGCTACCATCGTGTTTAGCTACATGCTAATTCCATTCTCTTCTTTTAATGCTATAACACCAGAAAAAAATAAAAAGCAACCAAAAAACCAACCACACAACCCTCTGCTTCAGCTATTCCTGGTGTGCGTTTTATGTGTTTCTTTCCATATGGAGCTCCCAGATGTACAGCAGACCCCACTCAGCTGGTTTTTTTGTAGGCTGTCATGCCAGCAACACAAAAGCAATGCACGCACACACACACACACACACACACACACACACACACACACACACACACACACACACACACAAAGAAATTATTGCGAATCAATACCCTAATAATGGCAAGCGGGCCTGTGCTTTTTCCTTGATAGCCAATTATGAACAATTTACTAAAGTTGTCAACTCCTGGCAAAACAAATAGTGTTAATAGTGTAGATTTCATAAAGGCCCTATCTGTCTTGTTATTGCTGCACTCTGAGCTGAGTTCCAAGTTCAAGCTGCTAATGGAATCATAACTCACCCGAGGACAAAACGAATATTATAGTCATCACCAGCTGAATTTGGAGAACGGGGACCTGATGACTTCCACAATGCTGTATGTCTGATTGTGATTCCCTTATAAATAGCGACAGTATTTTCCAGTGAAGGTTGGCATCTCAACACTTTACAATAGTTTTACTACAGTTTTTTTAGAAATATTATAGTATGGGTTTTAAACCTGAAAAGTTAATTTGGCTTAATATGGCTTGGTTTAAAGCCATAGGGGAGGCAGGAACTATTTTTTTCTACATGTTTGGACAGGACCTAGCACAATGTGAGGCCTGATTTCTGACTAAGATATCTGTACCTATATGTGATGCAAATAATAATATTGGTAATAAAGTGTACGGACTCATGTTCAAACAGTCTTTCTTGTTAATGATACCAGATGCAGAGCCAATTCTTTTTTGTTTCAGTTGTGGAAAATACCATTTCATGCAAGCCTCTTAGAGTATATCTACACAGCAATGCAAGCCCAGGGTTAGTGGGGTTAGAGTAAGCTGACCCTGGGTTACAGAACCCAGGGCCTGACTGTCTACACTGATTGTTAACCCTACCTTAAAATTTTCTAACCTGGGCTCAAACCTGGGGCTCTGGTGTCCACACTGCAGCACGCAGCCCCAAGTCAAATCAACCATATCCCAGAATCCCTAGCACCCTCCTGAAATGTGACCACTCTAGCCCTTTGACCATATTGCACTGTGGGAAAACTTGACTGCCTACCGTGCACATTATAGGAAGTTTGAACAGCCCACCAATGAAGCCTACAGAGGAGTCATTTTGATCTGTGTGCTCCAAGTTACCAGAGCCAGCAACATGGAGGAAACCTCTTTTTCAAGACCTTCTCTTACTTGCTCTTTCACTCCTGTGTCAGGAAATAGGCAGAGTTTCTATAAGCAATGGACATTTTGGTGGTGTTTTCTGACCCACCTAAGGCACCTGACAAAGCTTAGGATAGAGGAGGAGGAGGCAGAGTACCAGGCCTGGCACACTCAAACTGTCAGATCCTGCTCATTACATTAGGTATAGCCACTGAAGCCCCCATGTAGACTGATGAATCTGACACAGGGCCACAAGCACAGAATGGATGGATCACATCATCATGCAGACTTGGGATAACCCAGCAGTGGGTCCAGAACTTTTGCATGAAGACAACTACATTGCTGGAGCCTTGTGAGCAGCTTGCTCCACCCTCCAGCATAAAGATACATGCCTGAGGGTGCCCTTGCTGGTACAGAAGCGGTTTATTATAGCCAACTATAAGCTGGTTATCCCAGACTGCTACAGGTCCATTGCAAACCAGCTTGGTATTGGGAAGCTGACTGTGAGTAAAGTGGTGGAGGTTGCTGAGATAATCAGGTGTGTGGTTTACCCCAAGGTGGTGGGCATAAAAGATATTCCTGAAGTAATTGCTGGCTTTGACAGAATGGAGTTGCCTAATTGTGCTCGGGCAACTGATGGGACTCCTGTACCCATAAGTTTGCCCTCCTCAAGGAGCGCATGAGTACATAAATTGCAAAGGGTACTACTCCATTGCTATGCAGAACCTCATGGACCACAGAGGACAATTTATGAATGTCAGCATGGGTTGCACTGGATAAGTTCATGATAGTTTTTTTGTCTGACTGGAAGTCTATATTCATGGGCGAGGCTACAATTTGGTCACGGAGGTCGTGGAAGTCACGGAATCCATAACTTCCGCAGACTCCATGACTTCAGTCCTCAGTGGCTGGGAGCTGCAGGGAACCCCTACCTCCCGTGGTGGCCAGAAGCTGTGAGGTATCCATACCACCTGGAGTGGTGGGGATCTCCTGCAGCTCCCCAGCCACTGCATGTGCGGCAGTCGCCTGCAGCTCCCAGTCCCTGCGGGTGTGGAGGGGTAAATCCCAGGCAGCTCCCCAGTCCCTGTGGGTGCTGGGGATTCCTGGCAGCTTTCCAGTCCCTGCAGGGGATGGGAGGTACACGGCAGCTTCCCAGCTGCTGCTGCCAGCAGGGGGAATCCCCTGGAGCTCCCACGAGCAGTGGGGGGATCCCCTGGCATCTCCGCAGTCCCGACAGATGCAGGGGACCCCTGCAGCTCCCCAGCTGCCACAGGTGGGGATCCCTCCCAGCCCTGGGACAGCTGCCACAGCTCCCAGCCACAGCAGTGCAGGGTGCTCGACCCTTCTCCCTGTTCAGTTTTGTCATGCACATTTTTAGTAAAAGTTGGGGCAGGTCCTGGCTTCTGTGAATTTTCATTGATTGCCCGTGACCTGTCCGTGAGTTTCACTAAAAATGTCCATGACAAAATCGTAGCCTTATTCATGAGCACTAGCCCCACCAAATGACATTGTCATAAATGAAGTTACTGTCCCCGCTGTCATTCTGGGAGATCCTGCATACCCCCTTTTACCTTGGCTTGTGAAACCGTACCCTGATTTCCAAGGCTCTGTCAAAAGATGATTTAATTACACTCTCAGTAGGTGCAGAATGGATGTTGAAGGTGCTTTTGGCAGAATGAAATCCTATTGGAGATGTCTACAGACCTGTTTGGATGTCAGTTTCACTAGTGCTATCTGCATTACTGAGGGTGCTGTGCTCTTCACAATCTTTATGAAGCCAGAGGCGAGTCATTTCCCCCTGAATGTACCTATGACAGCTAGGGGCCATTGAAATGGTAACCATAGCCAGAAAATGCACCTACCACAGCAGGAGCTGGATGCACCTGAGCAACAGAAGTCAGGGATGTTCTGTGCTCCCACATTATGGACATGCATGGCCCAAAGGAAAGGGGAATAATGCCTTTAAGAATGTGCTTGTGGGGAGTAGGGGGTGGAGCTAACAAGCAGGTCCAGTACCAAAACCAGAGGGATTTACAGCTGGAGAAAAGGCATGCCAAGAGACAAGAAGAAAGGCTGAGGTTGGCTGCACAGCTTGAGGACTGGGTTGCAGGGTGGGATCACGTACTTGCTTCGCAGTTCTTGGAACAGGAATGGCGGATGTGGAGTTATTACCTCTAATAGCGCAGTGCAGGAGCACAGAAGAAAATCCTTGTGGAAATTCAAGGACATAAAATGTTACTTTTCCAAGCTGAGTTTCAATATATTGTGAGAGGGATGCTTCAGGCCACAGAAATTCCCTGGACAGAGCCTGGTTAATCTTAGTGAAAGAATTGCAGAGACAATGGTAAGTTAAAAATGCAAAGCGACTTTTTTGATTTTAGAAAATTGCAAAATTGCTTGGTTTTTCTTTGGGAGGAGTGGGATGGTGCCATCAGTGGCTGTGCTATGACAGTTTTTTCTATCATTTCAGGCTTTCCATCTGTTGGAGGAAATAATAGTTCTTGTGGTGCCCTATTGACAGAAGGAAATGTCATGTCAAGCTGCTGGTGGGAAAGCTGAAGTTTATGCAACCTAAATATTCAAACATATAGTGCCTGAACAGCACACCTATGAGTGGGGTCAGCTACTGAAGTAACCCTAGAAAATATGCCCATCCCCAAAATGTGACTACCTATCTGGAGAGTTTGCAGCTATCAGCACCCACGATTGGGTCAGAATTCATGAGGGAATCAACAGGATGCTGCCTTGGCTTCCACATGGTTTAAGCTGTGTTATGGCTGCATGCAAACATGCAGAACTCCACAGCCAGCCTTCTCTCTGCCCCTATCCCCACACATTTCTGGACAAATTTCAAACCCCGGTTGTATTTGGGACAAATGATTTTGTCACCCATGGACTGTGTGGACTGCCTCTAACTAAAATGGACTAGATTTTGGAAATGGAAAATATTTTCCCAATCACACACACAGAGTTCACTGTTTCCAGGCAGCTTGATGGACTGTTGAATGCTTACAGGGTGGCATACTTACGTTACTTGAAATTGGGCCAGCTAGGAAGTTTAGGGAGGACTAATGACCCACCAGTGTTTGGCAGAAAGTAGCATGTCTATTATACTGATAGCTAAGCTCAAAAGAAGGGGGTGGGGTGGGTCACACTCACACTTGCATACTCATACTCCCAGGAGAGGCATATCACTGGAGATGTCAGGATCCTTCAAGGTAAGTGTCCCACAGCGCAGCGATGGATGGTGTGATGAAGGTAAGTCTTCCTGAGGCACGATGAAATGCAACGTGGTGAACCACTGGCCAGGCAGTCCAGGTGAAGGGCCTTAACGGGAGGTACAATCTTGTGAGTGCACTCCTGACCACATGGCCCCTTCCCCCTCTAAGGACCCGCTCTTCATGGCCTGTGACTAGAGATGACTTGGGCACATCTGGTTGGTCACACTTCTCCTCAGGCAGTGTCCATGCATTGGGCTTGTGATCACTGCCTAGTCAGAGTGCCAGACACCTTGTCTACCCGGGAGCTCTTCTGATCTGCTGTTCAAGTAGCCCATTCATCCCACAAGCATTCCAGGAGGGAGGGGGAGAGGGAAAGTCACTTCACAGGTATTCAAAGAGGGAGAGGAGACAAAAAAGGGGGGTGGGGGAAAGGTGTAACCTTTTGAACCTACAGGTTATACAGAGCATACAGATCACTGCTGTTCCTACAACAACTTACACGCAATATAGGGTTATTATTTTTAAGAAATGCCATAGCAAAATTCTGTGCCTTTCCAGTAAAAATACACATTAAAGGTGTTCTTTACTGTTTGCATTTCCTGGTTGCCATTTTGAACTCCATGTGGTGAGAGGAGTGGGTTGAGGTCACCAAGGCACTGGCACGCAATCTGCAGATGAATGCTGCTAGCCAGGGCTTCTGATAACTTTTGCATTGGTTCATAGAGCTCCCTTTACTGTATTAATAAACATTAAAATGGAGCCAGTCACTTACCAAGCCAGCAGAGGCTTCTGTCCCTTCTGTAGGTTCGGCAGTGGCTTGTTCCATGGGGGGCATCAATCAGTTCCTCTGAGTATGGACCCAGAATGAGCTGCTGCTCCTATTCCAAAGGCTGCTTTGGGAGTGATTTCAGCAACATGATTCTTACTGCTGGCTCCCGTCTGTCCCCATGCTGAGTTCAGAGGCCAGCAGGGCACCATCCCGACTGAGCAGGTCATCATGCATCACCTCTGGCTCCATGCTGGACTCTGTGCAAAGTATCAGTCAAACTTCTCATAAAATGAACATGATGTCGGTGAGTTGGCCCCAGTACATGTCCCTGGTTTTCCAGTACTGACTCTTGAACTGCTTAATCCACTCTCTGCACTGCTCACTGGTCCAGTGTATTTGCAAAGCTGTCAGTTTCTTTGCTATTTGCTGGTATGTTTGGTCATTCTTGCTACTCTTACTGAAGTCCACAGTTTTGTTGACCTGACCTCAGAGATTTACCAAAAACTGGCTGTGCTCCTATGACCATGAGGCAGTGTGCTTTGCAAAAGGCTTATTCTGGTTGGGCTCCATAACAGACACAGATGGTGTGTTCGTAGCTCAGTGAAGACAATGTAAGAGTTAATGCTGACTTAGTGAACTGCTGCTGTACGTCTAGGAGCATGGCTTCTATTTTCAACTGAGTCAACTGGAGATTCTTGGGATAGAGAGGACAAAAGAAGTTGGCCCATGGGATTGTGGGATACTTTTGGAGGACTCCCAGGACCTGATTTGGGGTGGCTGCATCTATTCTACAAAGCAATGGGGTTCTAACTCTGGGTCAGGGCATAGACCCTGCAGCTCCTCAGGGTCCTGGGATCCTGGGTTAGCATGATTTGTATGCAGACAGAAGGGAGATGGGTTAGGTTTGAGCCTGAGTCTGAGTTTGGGCTTACATTGCATTGTAGTCATATCTGTAGTCACAGATGAAAGGCTTCTTCTTTGTGTAAGGAAGGTGTCACTGATTTTTCCATTGTATGTTTTCACAGGGAACGTAATTTTGATAACATTGAGCTATATCATGCCCTCTCATGTCAAAAGCAGCAGGAGAGCCAAAGATCAGTAGAAAACTCCATGTCTTTGAGGATTATTTTGGTATGGGTATAGAAGCCCACGGGGATGGTAGTGTGTGTGATTTTCCAACCGTACAGCTATTCTGAGTTCCATGACAAAAATCTCTGGATCTTTGGACAATTGTAGATGGCCAGGGAATTCATATGGCGGGTCAGACACTCTGTAAATTCCTCAGACCACATGTATGGCTTTTTGAGGAGCCATCGATTCTTTTCTTTACCTAGTTCAAACCTCTGTGTGGATTTGAAGGCAAGGAGTGGGAAGCTTCAAGATACAAACATAGTCAACATTAATTGCCACAAGCATTTCTCTATGGATTTGCTCAGGACTGACACTGAAAAATAACTGTTTCCCAGATTTATCTTCAACTTTCACATCTGGTTAGTTAGTTTTAATTGGACTCATAGGCCACATTGTATATTTTTGTTTCCTGCTGTTAACCCTGTTGAAAAGTACAGTGTACCATTGTGTGGAAAAAATAGTCATGGGTGGATTGATAAGTAGTTCTCATCAGTTTGCAGATTCAGTTTGGTTTGCTTTGGATGAACATTCAACAATTTCACCATTGATCTAAAGCTTATGTGAAACAACATGGCCTAGAAATTGGCCTAACATAGCCATCCTTGTCTGGTTTGGGCCAAGTTATAAGTCCCGCAGAAGTCCGGTAGTAGGTATTTCATTGCCTCTGCTTCTGGTCCAAGCTAGATTAAAAAAGTGCAAAAGTTTAGTGATTATTTTTTAAAGGAAAAGTTTACCAAATATTTGGAAAAAAGTTTGGGTTAGTTCTTCTTTTATCTGAATCAGTTCATTAGCCTCCTTAGAGGCTCTCAGTCGATTAAAGGAAAGGAACTGTGTCTCTATTGAATTTGTTAATGTATTATGAACATTTGTATTAGTTAAGCTCTACTTTTTACAAAAGTGTGAGACCTTGTACAAAGGCCCATAGTATTATATTATTGATGTTAATTGTTTCTCTAAGTCTGCTCCAGTGTAATATAGTGTATTCTTAGTGATACCAATCAGTGATTAGTTTCTAGGGATTCCCTACAATATAAAAGCAGACAGATAAAAACTTCTAGGATTTAATTCTTCATACTACCTGTTGTTAAACTATCATCAGGATATCAACAAAATCAGGTGCAATGATGATAATACACTGAAAAATAGGGCTAGAGACTGTAGGCCTGGGGGAAAGGCTTCATTCATTCATAGAAAAATGTGTATAATTTTAATGTAATAGTTAACAAGCTGATGTGGAAATACAAAGACAGGTATGTATTATCTGCAGATCAGTCAATTTATAAAAGTATTTCTATTATACACCATTTCAAACACAGCAAGGCATAAAGGGTCAATTCGCTAGCTATAGCATGAGCTTACCGTGTTTAAATCGCTCATTTAACCTCTATTGTTAGTTCAACCATACCCAAATGAGTGCTGGCACTCTCTATTGTGACATTCCTGTAAATGCTACTCTCCTGCCTTCACTCATCATTCAGCTTTGATTTGGTACTTTAAGGACAATTTTCATTGGATAAGAGTCGGTGAATATGGCAATAGTATATGGAGGCACTGGGTTGGAACTCCTCAGAGCTGCCAGAGGTTGAACAAATGGATAGATGGCTGATGTACCCAGAAAGAGGGTATTACAGCTGCTCCACTCAAGGATTATGGTTGGGCAATAACATGCATGTATTAATAAAAAGTTTTGCAGAATTTGGCGAATAATACCAGTAAATAAATTTTAAAAATGCTGCAGATAGAAGAGGAGAAGATGCTGATATGCCTAATGTCCTCCTCTTCAAGCAGTCTGTTAGTTTCCAACTAAATATAACTGAAGTAGCTTAACTCATCCAAGGCCACTTTACACTTTCATACTGCGTCTGTCTTCTGTAATACACTGTTACATGATCTCGGTGGGTTAGCACAGTTGTGCAAAGTCCCTAGAATAATGACACTGTCATGATCTCAGTTTAACAACAGAACAACATCTACTTATTACTGTAAGACGGTATCAAGTATCAGAGGGGTAGCCGTGTTAGTCTGGATCTGTAAAAAGCGACAAAGAGTCCTGTGGCACCTTATAGACTAACAGACGTATTGGAGCATAAGTTTCGTGGCTGAATATCCACTTCATCAGACGCATGTAAGACGGTACAGACCCAGCTCTGTTGGCACAGACTGTTTCCCTCTCTCCCCAAGGCAGAAAGCACACGCCCCTCAGCATTCTCTCAGAGTTACTTCCTGAGACAGGGTCCTTCCTCCCTGGGAGAAGCTATCTGCATTGGCAGCTGTCTGTGGCTGTGCCACACACACAAAGCCAGCCAGCACAGTAACTGTTACTATATTTCAGTGCAAATGACCTCAGCGTCCAGTATGGTGAGTTCTTTGAAAATCTGACCACTCAGTTTGATGCCTAAGTGGAGCTACTAAGTCTTGAAAATCTGGCCCCAATTGTGGGTACCCAACCAATTTGGATATCTGGCCCCAGACACTTCTGAAAGGGAATGACTTGTACTATAGCAGGAGCGACTGCCAGGCAGATTGCATGCAGGTATTTTGTCAGCTTCCCTTTCATACTGCAGTCCTGACCTGAGATACTTTGTCTCATTTCTTTCTAATTGTTTTTTAAAGTGGCATAGCAATCTCCAAGCTTGGGCTGGGCTTGGGGAATATTGGGAAGCATCTCCAAGGAGAGAGACCACCAAGCTCATTTTCACTTGGCAAGCAAAGCAAAAGTTCAGCTCACATCTCCAGAGGTGAAAGGCCAGCGCCTTAACCCATGTCTACTATTCTAAACCATAAACCAAATGTCTGGTTACAGAACCAGCAGTCAAACATGATAAATCCACCATTCAGCTACGTTAAACATTTGTCAAACTCTCCCTTTTGATAGGTTGTGTAGTAGACAATGGAGGAAAAACTATACAACTGTCAGTCTGAATTAGAGAGGAGGGGGTTTTGCTGCACAGTTTTCTAACTTACCAATTACTGACTAACAGGCATGTCATTGTTTCCAGTGGATGTTTCTTGCTTCCTAATGAAGCAAGTACATGCTCACAAGCTCAAGGGTTTAGTGTACATGCAGGCACCAAGGTTTTCATGTCTCACAAAGTAGACAGGTACAAAAGCAGCCTCATTTCCAATGACAGACAGACACATGCACTTGTTTTTAACTGGAGGTTGCCCATGTTCATATAGTAGATAAACAGCAATGCACCTTTGCATACATTTACAAAACACTGAACCCAAGAGTGCCTCCCAGCAGATAATTTCTGAATGGAGTGCTGCCCAGAAAATCTGCAGAAGAATAGCTGTACTATCTTCTTTTTCTAAACCTCAGCCCCAAGTCAATAACAGCTATCTCGAGAGAGCTGGGAATCACAAAATGGGTTTTAGACAATGGGAGATAAAATGGTGATTTGCATACCATATTTCCAATCAGGAGATTATGTGGTAGTGAAATACTGAGTGCTTTTTTGTGTTGGTTGCCACAGTTCAAACGGAGTCCAAGCCAGGGCTAGAGCAGAAAATGCAGCTCTCCTTGCTAAAGCAATTATTTTAACACCAGTAGGAAGAACAGAGGGGGAGTTTCTCTTTGTTAGAACTTCCTATTCAAGTCCTATTCACAGCTGCTGAAAAAAGTTATACTAGGTGCAGATTAAAAAAATAAAATAAAATTGAAAAATGTGGTTCAGTGACCATAGGACTCACTAGTCACTTTAATACACATAGGAGAGGCAACATTGTCCAATGACTAGGGAGCTGGTTGAGGACTCAGGAGATCTAGAGTCTTTTTCTGGCTCTGCCACTGAGGCTGCAGAACCTTGGGCATGTCACTTCACCTCCTCATGCCTCAGTTTCCCTTCCTGCACTCTTGCCTCTTTAGATGGTGATCTTTTTGGAGAAGGGTCTTTGTCTCACTGTGTGTTTGTACAACTGGGGCATCTAGGTGCTACTATAATACAAATGATAATAAATCTTTCCACAAAAACTTTTGGGAAGGTGTTCAGCTGGCAATCAGGAAATGTAAGATATGGTGGAAATCACATTAAAAATAATCCTGTAGTTAAGTGACAGTGACCACTGCAAGGTGACCATATAGTAAATCATAGAATCATAGATGTGTAGGACTGGAAGGGACCTCAATAGTCATCTAGTCCAGTCCCCTATACTCAAGGCAAGACTGCATAATAACTAGACCATTCCTGACAGGTGTTTGTCTAACACATTCTTAAAAGCCTCAGGTGATGGAGATTCCACAACCTCCATAGGCAATTTCTTTTAGTGGTTAACCATCCTGACAGTTAGAAAGTTTTTCCTAATGTCCAACCTAAACTGCGCTTGCTGTAATTTAAGCCCATTTCTTCTTGTCCTATCCTCAGAGGTTAAGGAGAACAATTCTTCTCCCTCCTCCTTGTAATAACCTTTTATGTACTCAAAAACTGTTATCATGCCCCCCTCCCCTCAGTCTTCTCTCCTCCAAACTAAACAAACCCAGTTTTTTCATTCTTCCCTCAGAGGTTGTTTTCTAGACTTTTCATCATTTTTATTGCTCTTCTCTAGACTTTCTCCAATTTGTTCACATCTTTCCTGAAGTGTGGCACCCAGAACTGGATACAGTACTCTAGCCGAGGCCTAATCAGCTTAAATATGTACCAGCAAGTAGGGGAAGAAGGAACCAGTATTGGAAATGGAGAAAATTTAGGTTTGAGAAATTCAGTTGAAAATAATAGTGCCTTCTTCTACCCACCCTACATCCTTATGTTAACAGGAGGTTGCTCATCTAATAAACTGGACAGTTGTTGATGCTGGTGCTAATACAAAGCACTGGGCCTTCCCACTGGTGTTAGCAGATTATGACATAACTGATTTGCTCCAAAAAGTGATTCTTAGTTCATTCTAGTTACTGTGTATAAATCTGTATTCTCTTATTCTCTGTAAATGGGGAAGTGTTTTTAGTTGCAGTCTTAAGAAAGTGAGACACTAAGTGGCTCCTTCCAGTTGCTAGTTATTGGCTAGTAACAGTGCCACCTGCATAGCTAAAATACATATGTTGAGCTCTCCGTGTTTTCAGTATGTTTAAAGTTTTTGATCTTCCGTGCAGGTGGAAAAACCACCTGTGAAGAATGAAGAAACAGAAATATCCCGAGGCAGCAAGCAAGAAAAATATTTTTAGTCCTTTCTACTTGCTCTGAAACCTAAGATGCAATTGTGCTTAGAGCAGGGGTAGGCAACCTCTGTCACGTGTGCCGAAGGTGGCACGTGAGCTGATTTTCAGTGGCATTCACACTGCCCAGGTCCTGGCCACCAGTCTGGGGGGCTCTGCATTTTAATTTAGTTTCTAAAAGAAGCTTCTTAAACATTTTAAAAACCTTATTTACTTTACATACAACAATAGTTTAGTTATATATTATAGACTTATAGAAAGAGACCTTCTAAAAATGTTAAAATGTATTACTGGCATGTAAAACCTTAAATTAGAGTGAATAAATCAAGACTTGGCACAGCACTTCTGAAAGGTTGCCGAACTCTGGCTTAGAGTATCAGTTTTGCACATGGGAAGGATACTATTTTTGGTTGCAGGAGATCTTCTGAAATGGATATTTACTAGATATGGTCCTGAGGTCTGGAACTCTGACCCATGCCCCAACTTCCCTGAAGTTTGAGGTGGCTTCAGATATGGGATTATAGTTTAAACTTTCCAATGAAGTTAAATTATGCCTCAAAGAAGCAGAATTGCATAGGGAGTGGTAGGTCTGCTGGCCAATGGAGAGGATCGGGATTCAAACATAATCCCTGTTGGGGCTTGGAGCAGGACTGGTAGCACAGTGAAAAGTGGCTTTTGCTACACTTTTGAAAAGTTGTCATGCACTTAATCTTCTACTAGTGCTGTCTGCTATATAGGTGAGTGGGGCCATGGCATCACCATCCCTACCAAACACCGTCTTGGTTGCTAGTGTCACATGCAGCACAAGACTGCCTCCCTTTGTGCTACCAGTGCAGCCAGCCAAATTATGGCTTTGTCCGGGGTGGGAGTGCTTGCTGCTTGAATGGCTACCTATGTGCCCTGGTCCGTACCCTGTGCCTAAGCAGCATCAGCCATAAATTGACCTGAAGCATTTATTATTTGCTACTTGAGAGAGAGATATTTTGTGGAGAGCATAAGTAGTACACAGTTCTAATTTTTTTTAAAAATCAATAATTCTGCCGCTAGGCATCTGCTGGCATTGTCAGTGAAATTTAGGTGTATGGAGGCACAGAGTTTCTAAGAGCCTTTTTGAGGCCTTTTCTAGCTTTCTCTGCATGTTTATTTAGTACAGTGCTTAAGGCTTGCATTCAAGCTCTTTTAATGCTTATGAGAGATGTCAGATTAACATCCCCGGATATTGATAGCGTGCTTTAGCCCTCACAACAGAGGCAGCAAGGGCAGCATCATTGTAACCTTCCCACACTCCTCACATAACTATTTTGGATGGATCCCTGCTTGGGGTGAGATTGTAGATTAATCTCCACGCTCACAAAGGCCTTGACCTTTTTCCTGACAATACCAACCAGGGTGCCCTTTCAGTGACAGTTGTAGGAGCAGAGTAATTTTGTGGGACAGACCCCATCCAGTCGGATCTGGGCTGAAATCAACTCCTTTTCTCTAAGCCACTGAGTAGCTATCAGAAAGGTAACACATTTTGGCCAATAACAACTGCTCAGGGTTAGCATGTGTCACCTATAAATGAGGAGCTTAGATATCCTAATACCAGTTCCCCAAGCCATCCACTCCTCAGAACACATGCACACTTAAAAAAACAATTGCAAACAAATGTAAATGACCCGCTAGTGCCAAGTGATAGAGACGTGACCTTCATCTGGGCAGGGTGAGACAGAATGAACCTGCAGTAACCTGACACCTACAGTCATGTTGTGCTGGCAATTTGGAGAAACAGACTTTTCCCCCCAAGAGAACAAAAGTGAGACATAATACATCACTGCTCTGATGGGCCTATTTTCAACTGATGTGGGAGATCAGTATCCTGTAAGTATTCCTGAGATTTATATTCAACCACAGCGATGTTGCTAAGCTGTAATTCTGGTCACTTCAAAGTGTTTTTCTTTCATACAATGAGTCAGATCCTCAGATGGTATAAATCAGTGAAGTGCCTCTTAATTCAATAGAGCTGATTTACCCCAGCTGAGGATCTGGCTCAGTATCATTTGGCTGATTTTATTTTTTAAGCTAAAAATGTTATATTGCTGCTTAACACAGTGGGTCAGGCAGATACAATAGCCTCTGTAGGATTGAAGGAGACTGGGAAGTCCTTTTTCTGCCAGGCCCTTGCCCTTCCTTTATAAAGATATTTATAGGGAGTTATTACGATATAATGTATCCCTACATTTTCTTTGGATACAGCTCTGAGACTTTAATGAATATCCAGGAGATTTGCACAGTGAACACACTGCTCAGCACTTTGAAAGTCTGTCCCTTAGTACTTACTAAACAGTGATTGCACTGTCATATTACTTCTAGGAAGTTCTTTTTCCTTCTCTCTCCTTTGCCTCCTGGCCTCTGTCTCCTCTCTCATTCCTTATCTGTTGTTATTATCATTAGCTATTTGTATTATGGCACTGCCAAGAGACTCCCAACAGGGACCCAGTGTACAAGGTGCTGTATGAACATACAGTCAAAAGACAGTTCCTGCCCCAAAGAAGTGCTCCTTGTGATCCTAGCCACTCCTGTATTCACACCCTACACACTACTGCACTAATATTTGTACAAAATATGCTTTGTGAGGGATTATATGAAAGCTAACAACACACTGGTTATTAATATAATTGTAAAATGCACATGTTAATAGTGTATGTGAAGATATGAATTCCCTTTGTATGAAATTATTAGAATATATTTACATCCAGACAGCCTAGCTTAGGTAAAGGTGATCAACAGTCTGCCCTAGACAAGGAATGTGGGCTTATCTCAACTTAAGTATTAGCAGTGAAAAAGCCATTGAGCTAAAATGGTGGGGGTTATCCTTAGTGGAGGTTACCCTGAGCCTGAACTCGAGACAGAGAATTAACATGGCTCCTTCACCATGAGAGACGCAGGAGACCGAATGCCCAGGCCTCCCTGACTTGTAAGGCAAAGACATCCAAAGGGATATAAGGAACAGAAAGACACTCTGCCTTGATCCTTCACCTGAGGGGACAAAGGAACCAAGTGGCGTGATCTCCAGCAGGGCCATCCTTAGGATTTATGGGGCCCTAAGCAGTATTATTAAACTGGTGCCCCTATGCCGGATGGCAGCCCAAGCTCACAGCCTGGTGGGGGTGGGGGAGGGGGAGGAGGGACGAGACAGCAAAGGATAATGAGATGCCTGGCTTGCCTCATGGTGGTGGAGAGTCACAGTTCCCCGCAGAGACTCCCATACCGTCTCCCTCATACAGAATGGACATGATGAAAGTACCTAATTAAAAACACTAATATTTGGGAATAAAAAATGTCAGTCACAGGTTTTTTGATATGCCCTGAAGTTTGTCAGAGATTTATTTGCAAAAACTTCGTAGTAAAGGGTGCGTAGCTGGTCCTGCTGAATCAACATTACATATAATGGAGTACATGATGCAGCTCTTCTCTGTTTTCCCTTTTCTTAATCAGTATTTCTAGCTGAATTAATATTTTAAATGTAACTCAAACCTTAAGCCAGCATATCCAATTACTACATATTTAAACTCACTGAACAAAGACATTATTTTCAAATTAATCAGAGAGTTTAGTGTGTCAGAACAATGTTTCATATGCTTTTATAGAAAAGGGAAAGTAATTTAACTTTGTGTGATTATCATAACAAGGACATGGTTATATGAAATTTCACCAACTTAACAAAATGTTTGTTTCCAAAGATGTTAGGTATATACAAGAGAATTTTATGTCTTATAAGGAGTACTGATTTTTGCTGAAAGGGGTTTCTTTAAAAGTAGTTCATCGGATAGTCAGAAGTAAAGAAAAGGGAAACTCTTGTCCAGCCACTATTGGAAGGGAAGGACTGTGTCCCTTTAGGGCTCTCTTCAGTGAGGAGTGGGGGAGAGGAGGTAGAAGTGAAGACCAAAGACAGGGAAACTTGGAGCACTTTTTTTTACTATAGTAATTAAAATGTGTATTTTAAGATAAGGGAGGTCTTTTGAAGGATTATTTAAAAACTATCATGTCTGAAGATCCTGCATTTAAGGCTAAGTGATTGTTGCACTCCTAAAACTCTATGCAAGCATTTTAGAATGTTGGATTTTAGGTAATCTTCAACCAGCTCACGTAATGAATATATTTTTAAAGGAGCAAATTTTAAACTAAGGTCCTGGTAGACTGACATGTTCTGTGAAATATTACATTAATGCACAACTGTTATTTGTAGTAAAGTCAGAAATTGACAGTATAAAAATTATTTGGGCAATAAGCTTTCGTGGACCATCTGATGAAAATGGGTTCTAGCCACAAGCTTAATGCCCAAATGATTTGTTAGTCTCTGAGGTGCACAAGGACTTTTCTTTTTTTGCTGATACAGACTAACAGGACTACCACTCTGAAAACCTGTCAGTAATATACCGTTGGGGTTGCAAAGCCTGTTAAATGGCCTTTATTAACCCCTTGAATTGTCTTTTTTAACAGGTTCAATGTTGTGCTAATAGGTTTGGCAGGCTGGAGGTTTTTTACTTTTAAGTACCCAGATGTCCTTCAAAGGAAAGAAATCACCAGGCTAAGCCAGCAGCATCTGTGGGAGCCTGCAGAAGGGCAGAAAGGGATAGGAACAAGAGAAGTGGACACTAAGACCCAGTGGTAGCCCAATTTCAGAGGTGGCCCCTACGCAGCTGCCTAGTTGCCTATGCCTAAGGACGGCCCTGATCTCCAGGACTGGCCAGTAAAGAGCTAGAAAGGAGACTGTGAGTGAGAGAAAACTAGCTTAAGGGTTAGTCTTTTGTAGGTCTGTGTGGGTTTCACTTTTCTTTGCTTGCACACAATTTCTAATCCTACCTTTATCCCTTCTACATAAGCATCACTTAATCCGTGTCTTTTATTAATAAAACCTTTTTTTTCTCTCATTATAAGTGCTAGCGTAAGTTCAGTCAAGTGGTGATGCCAGAAACTGACAGGCAAAAGTGTTTTACTGTCTCCAGTAAAGGCAGTAACCTAATGTTTTCTCTGTGAGAATTTCAGTGAACCGAGGACTTGTCTCTGCAGCAGGATGATCTGGGGCTGGAAAACTAAGCTCATCCTGCAGGGTAACCACATTGGGCAAACCCAAGGTGATGTTGTTGGCAGCGGTAGAATTGGTGGAGTCAGAGCTTGAAACTGAGGGCTAGCACAGCCACATAACACCCAGGGTTACAAAGCAGACTGTGAAACCAACTCCCTTACTGCCCTGTGTGAACCCCAATATGTCACATCTTTGCTAGTGCACACATTACTTTATTAGCTGGAGCTGAGTAGCGCTCACCAGATTCCAACACAGCTTCTTGTGTTGTGTCCAGCTCCTACCACTGGTGAGCATGCTGCCCTTCTGAAATAGTTGCGGAATCACTTGTAATTTTCCCAAATCTGTGCTCTGCTTTGTATTTGATGGTTAGCTGTGGAAGAGGAACATGCTATTTTCCTCGAACACCTCATGGAACAATGGACTTCAGAAAAGTGAATTATACTGCTCTAGCAAGCCAATGCTTTTCTCTGAAATAAATGTAGTCAAACTTTACTAATTCTGGGTCACTAGGAACGAATGATGCTTAAAATTGATTTGATTGGCTCTAGTCTAGCTGTTGGAGCTCCAGACTACAGCAAGTGGAACTTGGCAGGTAGTTTTAGGGTTCCAATGTTACCGTGACCGTCAAAAGGATCTTGTCCCATTCTTCTTCATGGAAAAGGTGATCTTGTAGAACTGCAACAAAATGATGGTGTGGATGCAACCCTCAACATGTTCACGATCCCAGATGAGTGGAGACTGTTCATCGATTCATTGAAGATGAGTCTTATAAGCTGTTTGCTGCATAAGGCAACATGTTTGCCATCAATTCCAGTTGGTCCAATGCAGTCCATATGAAGGAAACCATGACAAACATGAACAACTTTTGAGGTCTATAAAAACTAAATGGCCAACATCAGTGGCAGGCTTTGTGGCGATTTGAAGGTTGTTGCTCTCTTGCTTGGTCTGCAGACTGGATACACAAAGTACGGTGTTTTCTCTAGCGAATGGGTAGTCGGCCAAAATTCAACTACATCAAGAAGATTGCCACTCCGAGACAAGTCATTGGAGCCTGGGAGGAAAAGTGTTCAGCATCCACCACTTGTTGAACAAAGGAAGATTTATGTTACACACCACTTACACAATCAACTGGTCTGAGAAGAACTTTGTCAAGGCCAATTGACAAAACACACAAGCAGCTTCAAGTACCATCGTGGATAATTTCACAAAAGGTTAAGTTGAAACGCTAAGTAAGGAAGGTGTCCATTTGTTGGTCCTCAATTCGTGAACTTCTTTGAGATGATGCATTTGACACTGCACTGCGTGGCAAGGAAAAGCGGCAGGAAACCTCCAGTTATGGCAATAAATTTTCTCGAAACAACAAGGCCAGACAACATAAGTTGTTGGTGGAAAAACCTCCCTCAAGGCTATCACCAAACCTTGGATTGAAAACAGTCACTAAAGATCCAATTTTTTGTTTTTATTGCACTATTATCTAGATTTTCCACACCGAACTGAGCGGAGCAGTGAAAGCGATGAACACGGCAAGTGATTTCACCCAGGAACATTCAACAATGAGAGAAAACGCTATCAGGGCAATGGATGCCCATCAATGCTTGCGACTATTACTGGACAGAGACACGAGAGACTCCCTTGAATGAATACAAGAGACAATGAAAAACAACTGGCGTCCAGGCACACAGGGGAAATCTGGCACGCCAGTGGATTTCGAGCGCCTGCCTGGGAAAAACACCCGACTGCCGCCTTGCAGAATTGCTGCCACAGCACAGGCTTGGGAATGCGGTGCCTGAGCCGGCCCTGACAGCCCAGTAACCGCTTTGCCATGTGTGCCCCTCCCAAGCCCCCGAACCGGCCTGCTGTCTGGGGAGCTTAGCCTTCCCGGCCTCTATTGCCACTGTCCATGGTGAATCCGTTGGAACACACTTGGCACTCCACTGTGCAGCATAGTTGCGAGCCTAGCCCCAAAGCTTCAATAAGTGCCATGCAAACGACTACCCATCCATGCAGAGCCCTTGCTTTAATGGGGGCTGGATGGAACACTCAGGGTCACACATGCCCTCATTGCAGGATGGGGTCTCCACCGGCACATCTCCAGACAGTATTGTTATTGAAGTTTCCAACAGCATGAATAAAATACAGCAAAACCTACACTCCAAGTATCTCTCAGCTACCTGATTAACCACAGTGCAAATTCATAAAGGATTGACCTCCACCATTTATTTATATACTTGAGTACCAATAAACAGGAAATGAACTTGCAAACATTACTGAGTACAGCCTATAAACATTCAGAAAGAAAACAAGAGGTGTGTTTGGCAATTGTCTGTTGTTATACTGGCCTTTGTCGGTGTTACGTGCTTCTAGAATAATGAAAGGAACCAGCTTAGTTGTGTTTATGGGATGTTTCCGGCTTCTGTCATGGACGGCGGGTATCATAGGCGGGGAGGCTGGGCCCACCAGCAGCCTGATGTCTGCCACGCTCCACCAGCCGCGCAGTAGACAACCGTGATCCCGTCTCTTAGGGCCCAGGCGGGGCTGGACCGGCCTGCCAGGATTGGGGAGCTGGGCTGAGTTCTGCCTGCACTTCCAGTCGGGGGTTGCTGCCAGACCACACCTGCGCGGGGTTGGGTGGGCAGTTCACGCTCCAGGGTGGGTTGCTGGGCTGGTGCTCTAGGGCTTGGGACTTTGGGCTGAGGTTGGACACGTCACCCGGGGTTGTGGTTGTTGGTGGCCTGGTGCTCTGGGCTGGGGTGCTCTGGGCTGAGTTGGGGGCATCTTGCTCCGGGGTTGGGTTTAGTGGTAAGCCGTGGCTTTGGGTGCTGAAGCGTCAGGGGCCTTGCTCGTCAGGCTTGACTGGGTGGCAGGTCCAGACAGCTGTGGTGTGACGATGTGGACTCAGAGGTGTGGTGGCAACCTGGCCATGCAAAGCCTTGGTTCCCAAACATGTCACTAAAGACCATTTTTGCACTCGTATTAATTTTCCCACCGAACTTGCGGAGCAGGAGCGGATGAGCACCGGCAAGTGATTCACCAGAATTCAACAATGGAGAAACGCTATCAGGGCAATGAAGCATCAATGCTGCAGACTATTGCTGGACCAGTGAAAGAGATGCTCCATTTAATGAATACAAAGAGACAATAAAAACTTAAATATCTTAGAAACAGTAGCCAATCAGTTGTTTTAATTGTCATATTTGAATTCAGCACATCAAAATACATAATAAATACCACATTTTATCTCTGAAGCAGACGACTTCTCAAAAATTGTAGACCAGTGTTATCTCTAGATATTTTGCACGTCATGGATGTAAAATTCTCAGAACAGGTTCTTACACCCAATGACATACAGCACTGAATCCAAAACCTTTATAATGAACTCCATCATACACAGCAACAAGGAGTAAACACGTGTATCATTAATAAAATCATAACACATTGTTATACTGCTCACAGAAGAAAAGCATCATCTCCAGGAATTTTTCAGTGTAGAACCAGAGGTATAGCCAGAATTCAAGGGACAGTTGGGTGGGGCTGGGGATTCACCTATAACTTTCAAAGGTGGAACATGTTTGTTAGCTGAGCAGACACTGGTATCGCCAACCCCAAATGTTCAAAAATCATGAGCCAGGCTCACTAAAAATCCTGAGATTGGCTTTAAAATCATGACATTATGTAAAAATAATAGATTTGTTTTTATTTGGCATCTGCTTTTTGAGCCTATAATGTTGACTGAAACAGGAGCTAAAATTACCAAAGGCCAGAAGTCTCGGTCTCAGGTTCACCTCCCTTCCCGTATCTATCACTGGGGGTTTACATTTCCAGATATGACTCAAACAGGATAAAGGTACAACAAATTTATTAATGGGGTGGTAAGGACTCCCCAGGTAGCAAGGTGAAACAATATAATAAAACAAGGCAGGCTGTATCAATAGGAATTTATACACAAAGATCAAAATGATGGTGACAATACCATTTCTGGCAGCTTGATTCAATGGTGTCTTCACCTCAGGATAGGCACTGCACTACAGGACAGATGAGGACAGAACCTCGAGGCAGGATCAGATGAGCATCTTCTCAGGTAAGATAAGAGTATTCAAGAAATTGAATCCCTCCCACTCCCTTCACCTGTGTCGTCGTGCATGGAGCAAGCGATCACTATAGGAGATGAATTAGTTGTGTGTAGGTAAGTATATCCCCTGCTTAGATGACCCTTGTGGGGTGAAGGGCCTACCCTAATAACTCTCAGCTACTTGTTCTGCTACAAACAGACAGCAACAAGACCCTGCCACTCTGGTGGGCAGTCCCGATCTAATCTGAGCACTTCCTTATATATAGGCATAGGGTTGCTAGGCAGATTAGCTGATTTACAGTAACTATCTTTTCCCACCTAAACATAAAAGAGTGCCAAAATCAGAGTGAGGAGGGGGACAAGAAGGACTTACAAAATGGATGTTAGTTGTCCTTTAGAGAATCCAAGATGGCCTTAGGATTTTTACCTCTACAATAGGATGCACTGGGGTCACACTTTGAAGCTTTCTCCACAGCCATGAGGGCTAGAAATGTACTTTTTCTTTAAGAATGAAGGCTGAAATCATCACATATCCACTTGATTCCAGGAGCTGGGCTTTAAGGAAAACAATATTTATCATGAGACTCATGACAAAATCATGAGAGTTGGTCTGGGCTACTCTTTAGTGGGAGTTGAGGGTACTGAGGACCTAAGAGAGGATGCTTAAGTAACTTTCAGGACTGAGCCCCCAGGGAATGCTGATTAAGTTATTTTTATATAGACTTAAAAGCAGGTTGAAAATGCCCATTTTTTGTCAGGCAGTTAAAAATTGTATTTTAAAAACAATTTATTTTAATTTTTTTAAAAGGAAAAATGTCTGGTTTTTAATTTTTCACCCTTCCTCTCCCTTTGTCCAGTGACAAAATTGGAAAAGGAAAAAAAGGGGGGATGATGGAAAAATCAAAATTATTTTGATTTTTGGCGGCTGAAAAAATGTGGTCATTTTTTTGGGGAAAAGCAAATTTTTAAAAAGAAATTAAAATGTTCATGTTGGGGGGAAAAAGAAAGAGGTCATTTCCTCTCAAAAATGTTTTTGATATAAGTTTTCTGATTAGCTGTAATAGGCACGTGGCATTTAGCTGCTGCTCACAATGTAAAACATCCATTTAAAATAAACAACAAGGCAACTCAGTCTTGCTACTTTTGCTGCTAAGTAGCTATGAAAAAACATTTCACTGGCATATCTGAAAGTTCAGCTAAAAGCCTGCTTGAGAAAATGTATCCTGAAGCCTTACAAATCTGTGATTCCACAAGAACCTGTCTTCTCTTCATCCCAAATCGTCAAAAAGTTCACGAAGCTAGAGGCCTGATTCAGGTCTCAAACTGTTTTACATTGGCATAACTTCATTGACTTCACTGGAACTACTCCCAATTTATGTCAGTGTGAAGAAATAATAAGGCCCTAGGTTTTTAACACAGAACTCGCATTGTTTCGGTGCTGGAGAACTACAAGTACCTCATTTACAAAATCTGCACCAGTCTCAATCTGGACATCAACTATTTTAGCTCCCTCTTTGGGGGCATATTATTATTTTCCTCTCCTTGGTACAGACTGGGAAAGTGAGACATGGACATGCTAAGTGGATTGTCTAACATCCCACAGCAAATTTGTGTCCAAGCTTGGACTAGAACCCAGGTTGCCTGATTCTGTGAATATACTGAAATAAGAGATACCCTTTTAAGCACCTTTATACCCATATAACCATGCCTGCATTAGAGGATTGCACTGATTTAAATGCGTCAGTTTCTGAACTTATATAGGTAAATCAGTACAAAAACGTGTAAGACCAGCCCTCAGTCCAATTTTTAACCACAATAACATGCTCCTACCACATGTCACACATTCTTCATTCACTTGATAGGCAGAACACCTTGTATTTGACTATTGCTCCCAGCTTATCTCCAGTGCATAGAGGAGAGTTTTCTATATTTGTGGCTATGCGCTTAGATTCACTTTTGCAGAACTTTTTATGTCCATCTGAACCCTTTTTAAAAATATATTCTTTTAGTACCATTAGAACAGCAGTACAGTGCCTTTTTTCTAGGGTCCTGAATGCTTACCTCTCTGGGTAGGGTTATTATGGAGATGATAGAATGATGTCTTTAGTCAAGTGTAGATCTTATCTTCCTATGTAACAAGGTAGCCTAATGAAATGAGTTTTATTCAAAGAACTTGCCGCATAACGCTTCAGGAAAACATGATAAATTGAATGATTCTTTTAGCAAATGCATCACACAAAGCACTGGCATATTGCTTATGAAGTTTAATTTTGTAATAATTCATGGGGGATAATATACCTGTAGCCATTTCAGTGGAATGAATCCTACAGACTCATTACAAAAGCAGAAGTGTTGTCCCAAAATATTGCTTTCCTTGTTGAACTGTAGCTGGGATGCAGAGCAATTTGCATGTTTAACCTCTGTGGAACCATTGTATCTCACTTTTTAATTTTTTTCTTTTATAGCACTGTTGTTATGAACTGGGGTAAAACATAATTTTATGTAAATGGTAGAAGTCTAGATATTATAGTGGTTCTACTGACAGAATTTGGCAGACCATATCTAAGGTTCAGACTATTTATTTAGATATTTTCAGCACACTAAGGAAGTGTTTGGTTGTTTACCAGTAATAGGAAAGCAAACTAAAACAAAAATAGAAATGTTGTGGTTTGGACACTTTCTTATGCTCTCATACCTCAAATCCAATATTGTTTACATTTTGTAAGTCACTCATTCACATTGTAGACTAGTTGCACAGTGCCATGGGGGCAAAAAATAAAAACAGATAAAAATAACTGAATAAACTGTATTAAAAATATGAGAAAAATATGCTGCACTGATGCATTTATTTTAGATACTTATATGGCTCCCATTTCTGTAACATCTGAGTGCCTAAAAATTGTTCATGTACGTTTCTTCACAATACCCCTGTGAGGTAGGGAAGTGCTATTATCCTCATTATACAGATGGGAAACTGAGGCACAGCGAGACAATGACTTGCTCAAGGTCATGCAGGAAGTCTGAGGCAGAACAAAGACCTGAAAGCAGGACTCCTAAGTCCTAGGCTAGTGGTGTAACTACTGGACCTTCCAGGCTGAGATTAAAGGATTTTGGGATGGTGCACATTATGGAAATCACCCCTCCTCCTTAAAGCACCCCCACCCTATACATTTCCCACCCCACACAGACTACCAAATGCCCCTTCCACCCCACATATATTCCAACAACCTTCCACCAGCTCCCACTTATCCTGATAGCCCTCACACATATCCTAGCAGCCCTTACATATACCTCCTATTCACCATCGCCCCCAACACCTCCCACCAGCCATAGCCCCCACTCACCCCTCAGCCTTTAGCCCCCTAACACTCCTCACTCACCTCATAGCCCACTCCGCAACTCAGCTCCAGCCCCTCATCCACTGCCCTGGGATCTTCCTGTCCACTCACTGGTGCCCCCCAGGCTCAGTACTCCACTCTTGTCTTGGGCTTGGGAAGCATCTCTTGATCCCAGCTGCCCAACTCCTCTTGCTCCCATTATCCACCTCACACTCACATGCCCCTGGTGTTGTGCAGGTTTGTCCCAGATGCCAGTCCAGCATGCACACTACTTAACCCTGGCCTGGGACCATGCTTGCTGTCTGATATGTGAGACTATATGACCTCTTTGATATTACTACTGTCTCCTGCGTTAAAAAAAAAACCAACAAAAGAAACAAAACGACACCTTCCCCTAAGTCCACTAATTTACCTCAGACATTTCCCCTGTTACATCCTCCTCACATCCCTGAAAGCAGAAAGAAGTAGAGCGTGAAGGATGAGGCCATGGAAACAGACAAGAAGGACTTGATCCAAAACCCACTGAAGTCACTGGGAGTTTTCTAGGCCCAGAAAGAGGAACCCACCCTATTTAAAGGGTGCTGGATATTATGAGATTATACTCATAAAATTCTTCTTAATTGTCTGACAGCATAGTACCAAGAGGCCCCAAATGAGACTGGGGTCTCAATGTGGTAAGCAGTGCGTATACACATAATAAGAGACACTGGGCCAGATCCTCAGCTGGAGTAAGTCAGTGTAGCTCCATTAACTTCACTGGAGCTCCACTAGTTTATATTAGCTGGCAATCTGGCTCAGTCCTTGCTGTGAAGAGTTTAAAAGTGGCTGTACAGCACCCAGCTTTATGGGTCAGAATCCTGTTGTGGTGTTTAGATGTTGCTTGTGATTATTAGAACTGGGAGCACTGGCTGTTGGGAGTCTGAAAGGACAGGAAACAGGAAGGAAGGGGGAGGAGTTGAGGAGGCAGAGTGAGAGTTACAGAGGGTGCAGCAGCAGCATGGTAAAGAGGTTTCCACTTGAAAAATAAAGTCCTGTTGAAGTTTGTTAGTACCTTGCTTGGTTGATACAACATTTTGGCGATGAGGATGGATCTTCTGCTTCTGAACCCACCTGCACCCTTTCTGCAAAGCCCAAGTGAGCCTCCAATTGCTTTTACTGCCTGGATCCATATGTTTGAGACTTATCTGCTTGCAATCAGTGCTACAGAGATTTCTGAAGTAAGAAAGCGTGCTCTGCTAATCCACTGCTTTGGAGCAGGAGGGCAGTGTACATTTTACACTTTTCCCCTTGCAGATGATAAATATGAGACTGCACTCACTGCATTAAAGAACTTTTTTGTGCCAAAAGTAAATGTAGTAACTAATTGCTACATATTTCGCCAGCGTGAGCAGAAACCGGGGGAGACTATAATGCAGTATATTGTTTCCCTGAGGAGTCTGATTGTAACTTGTGACTTTGGGAATATGACAAATGAGATGATTAGAGACCAGCTCACTGAGAAAACAACCATGCTTTGTGTAGGAGACCGCTTACTTCTAGAACCACAACTTACACTAGAAAAAGCAATAACCATTGCTACTCAGATTGAGTCAGCTACAGCTGACGCTAAAATAATGAGCAGGGATACAGGAGACACAGTCCAGGCTGTGACTCCTTTGCAGAAAAGTTCACTATTGCTGCAGACAAACAATTGCAGGAGGAAAACTAGTGAAAAGCCACTGAATCAGCAAATTCAAAATACAGTAAAACATGTTTTCACTGTGGATCCCCACAACACATTGCAAGCTACACAGGATGTCCAGCAAAAGTAGCTCAGTGCACTCGCTGCAAAAAGATTGGGCATTTTGCTAAAGTATGTCGCTGTAGCCAGTTCAATCAACAGGTGCATGCAGTTACAATAGCAGATGTTACTGTGCTGAGTGTGGACAAAACCGCTGCTGCACATATTCCAGAACAGATCAAGTGCACTGTAAAAGGTTCAACCATACCCTCAGGCAAATCACACTCTATTCAGCTAATGTTGGACACTGGCTCAGCAGTATCTATACTACCTGATTCCATCTATTTGCATTACTCTTACTGAACCCAAACTTCAGTTGGTGTGCAATTTGAAAAACCATATTCCAGTACATGGCTGCCTGCCAGCAATAGTTACTTTTGGTGATTGTTGTGTAACTGCAGAGTTCTACTTTGTCCACAAAGGCACTCCTATCCTTGGCAGAGATTTATTGGTTGCTTTAAATCTCAGGGTAGTTAATGGATGAATTGATCTTGCTCAGCAAAGCACTCTTGCGGCACAACACCAGTTTCAGCTGGGACCCAACACCAGGTTGAGGAGAAACTCGACTATGCTTATGGGTTTCTGCATAAAGTTAAAATGTAGAATAATGTGATGCCTGTATGACAGAAATTACAGCTCTTACCATTTTCAGTCAGGGAAGCTGTTTCAGAGGAATTTAGAAAACTTGTTCGAAAGGACATTATGGAAGAGATTAACTCCTCATAATGGGTTTCACCTATAGTAGTGACGCAGGAGAAGGGTGGAGGCATTCGCCTTTGTGTGGACTTAAGGGAGCCAAATAAAGCTATTGTGATTGACAGCCATCCTCTTCCTCACATAGAAGATGTATTTGCAGAACTCTGTGGAGCAAAGATGTTTTCTACTTTTGATTTGCAGAGCCATACCACCAGATTATTGTGCATGAAGATAGCAGAGACCTCACAGCATTTATTACACATGAGGGACTATTTCGTTTTAAACATGTTCCATACAGTCTCGCATCAGCCCCAAGTGCCTTCCAAAAAATGATGTCATTGATTCTGAAGAATCGACACGGAGTTCAGTGCTATTTGGATGATATTATTGTGTTTGGAAATACTACTGAGGAGCATGACAATAACTTGCAGTCTGTACTAAACTTCATCAGCAAAGTTGGCCTCAAGCTCAATAGGTCCAAATGCAAATTTAGACAAACTGAACTCTCCTTTCTGGGGCATACAATTTCAAAGGATGGACTAAAACCTGATCCAGATCATATCCTGGCAATTTCAAATGCTCCTCCTCCAACAGATTTGCAAACCTTACGTTCCTTCTTGGGTCTTACCTCCTGGTATGCAAAATTCAATCCCAATTACACTTCTGTCATTGAACCGTTAGGAGAATTACTATGGAGAAGTTAAACCTTAGTGTGGACAATGGATGCACAAGCTAGTTTTGAAATGGTGAAAGCAGGACCGGCGCTAGGGTTTTGAGCGCCCTAGGTGGACGGCAATTTCGCCGCCCCATGCGCTGGTCCCGCAGCTCCGGTGGAGCTGCTGCAGTGGTGCCTGCGAAGGGTCCGGTGTGCCTGCGGGTGGTCCACCGGAGCCGCGCAAGCAGCCGACCGTCCGCAGGCACGACTGCGGCAGCTCCATCCGAGCCACGGACCAGCAGACCGCCCGCAGGCACCATTGCGGCAGCTCCACGGGAGCTGCCTGCCGCCCCCTCTGGCGGCGCCCTGACCCACGGTCAAAGTGCCTCCGTGGCAGCTGGAAGCCCGGGGTTTCCCTGGGCCAGGGGACCCCTTGGGCTGCCGGCTGCCGTGGCGGCGCCCTGACCCAGGGGGCTCCTGGGCTGCTGGCTGCCGTGGCGGCGCCCTGACCCAGGGGACACCCTGGGCTGCCAGCTCCCGCCGGCAGCTCAGACTCCTTCTCTGTCCTAGCGGCAGCGGCTGCTCAACCATTTAAAAAAAAATTGGGGTGCGCTTTTTGGTGCCCCCAAATCTCGGCACCCTAGGCAACTGCCTAGTCCGCCTAAATGGTTGTACCAGCCCTGGGTGAAAGAGTTGACTGTACATAGTCCAGTACTTGCACTATTCAATCCTGCATTGCCCACAGTTGTAACTACTGATGCTTCTGATTATAGACTGGACACTGTCCTCACACAACTTCATGAGGACAACACAGAAAGGACTGTTGCATTTGCTTCAAGGACACTAAGTAATGCTGAGAGAAGATATTCTACAGTTGAAAAAGAAGCACTTACTTGTGTCTGGGCTACTGAAAAATGGAGAACTTACCTGTGAGGATGCACGTTCAAGTTGTGCACAGACCACAGCCCTTTGACGACATTGCTCACCACGAAAGGACTGGGAAGAGCAGGATATCTTTTTGCTGGATGGTCTGCAAGACTACTCTCTTTCAATTATAAACTGGAATATAAGCCTAGAAACAAAAATGTGGAAGCTGATTGCCTTTCTCACCTGCCTTTGCCTTCACCAGATGG
The DNA here is from genome assembly GCF_003597395.2 of Chelonoidis abingdonii. Taxonomy (NCBI): domain Eukaryota; kingdom Metazoa; phylum Chordata; order Testudines; family Testudinidae; genus Chelonoidis; species Chelonoidis abingdonii. Next base: position 245,426,081 of record NC_133769.1, on the reverse strand, counting down.
TCCACTGGAGGATGAGGATGTAGTAGTTGCATTTATTACAAGCACTCTTATTGCAGTTACAAGAGAACAATTTTGAGCTGTTTTTTCAGCGTGTCCAATTCAACAAAAACTATGGGAATTTCTGACAAAGAGATGGCCCAGTAATCCTAAAAACCTTGACCCAGTTTTGCTGCCTTAATTTAGAGTTCAGGATGAACTTTCTTTGCTCAGTGGCTGTGTGCTATGAGGTACATACTGGCTACTTGTGCCAGAAGAATTACAGTCAAAACTCATGCACCTGTCACACGATACTCATCAAGGAATTGTTAGAACCAAACAACGACTATGGGATCTCTTTTGGTGGCCAGGGGTGGACTCTCAAACTGAAGCACTCATAAAATATGGTATCACTTGCCAAATGCATGATAAGACAGCAGTGATATGTACCGCTCCATTACAATCTGTTCCTTCCTGAATCTGCATGGGAAAAAGTGGCAATTGACATTGTAGGCTCCTTTGATACTGCTCCAATTGACTGTCATTATGCCATCACTTTAATAGACTATTTCAGTAAATGGCCTGAGGTAGCGTTTACATCACAAATCTCTTCTGCTACAGTAATTAAATTCCTCTCTTCAGTTTTTAGCAGGGAAGGTAACCCCAAAGGACTGGTTTCAGATAATGGTAGTCAATTTACTTCCCTGGAGTTTGAAACTTTTCTAGCAGAGAGGAACATTTTACACAGAAGGTCATCCCTATATTATCCTCAAGCCAATGGGGAAATCGAACAGTTTAACAGAAGTTTGAAAGGGAGTTTGCAAATGGCTAAACTGGAAGGGCGGTTGTGGATACCCTTCACTACTGATTTCTTGCAAGCATACCGGGCTACGCAACATGCCACAACGTAAAGATCATCCACAGAATTATTGCATGGGAAACAGATGAATACTAAACTGAACATTGCTGGATTGTTAAAGGCACGACCTGAGGCTGCAACCGAGGATGATATGAGAAAAACAGTTGAACAGAACCAAGCAAAGTATAAGGCTTTCACAAAGAAGTGGCAGGATGGTAAGGAACCAAAGTTTGAGGGTGGTTCCTTCATTAGAACATGAAAACCTGGAATTTTATGCAAAGGGGACCATAAATTCACAGCTCCTCTTAAAACCATAGAGAAGAAGGGACCTTACACCTATCGACTTTCTGATAGGCAGGTATGGAATGCTTCTTATCTTGCACTTGCCTATGCACCAAGAGGAGATTATGCCAACACCCAGTCTGCATTGGATGACTTCACAGTAGTATCAACACAACAAGACATTGCACTGGAAGTGGGGCTTGAGAGACGGCCTGTCAGACCCAGAGGACCACCTGTCTGGACTAGAGACTGTGTTATGTAGTATCTACAGTGTTTTCAGTGTAATATTTCTGCCAATAGTATAGTGTGTTGTTTCCTATTTGTTCCTGTTATTAGAACAACAATGTTTATTTTAATTGGGAGAGTTTCTTAAGAGAGGAGGGAATGTGGTGTTTAGATGTTGCTTGTGATTATTAGAACTGGAAGCAGTGGCTGTTGGGAGTCTGAAAGGGTAGGAAACAGGAAGCAGGGAGGAGGAGTTGAGGATGCAGAGTGAGAGTTACAGAGGGTGCAGCAGCAGCTTGGTGAAGAGGTTTCCACTTTAAAAATAAAGTCCTGTCGAAGTTTGTTAGTACCTTGCCTGGTTGATACAACACCTATTTAGGGCTTTTTTCTACTAAGTCTGTATCCGCAAAAAGAGCAGTAGTACTTGTGGCAACTTAGAGACTAACAAATTTATTTGAGCATAAGCTTTCGTGGGCTACAGCCCATTTCATCGTATGCATAGAATGGAACATATAGTGAGGAGATATATATACATACAGAGAACGTGAAAAGGTGGAAGTTCCCCTACTAACTCTAAGAGGCTAAATAATTAAGATGAGCTATTGTCAGCAGGAGAAAAAAACGTTTGTAGTGATAATCAAGATAGTCCATTTAAGAGAGTTTGACAAGAAGATGTGAGGATACTTAACATGGGGAAATAGATTCAATGTGTGTAATGGCTCAGCCATTCCCAGTCTCTATTTAAGCCTAAATTGATAGTATGTAATTTGCATATTAATCTATTAATCATATTGCATATTAATCAATTAATATTGCATATTAATCTATGCATAAATATATGCATAATATTGCATATTAATCTATGGATAGATTAATATAACCATATTAATCTATTAATCATATTAATCTAATCTATTTAAGCCTAAGTTGATAGTATCTAATTTGCATATTAATTCAAGTTCAGCAGTTTCTCATTGGAGTCTGTTTTTGAAGTTTTTCTGTTGCAAAATTGCCACCTTTAAGTCTGTTACTGACTGGCCAGAGATGCTGAAGTGTTCTCCTAATGGTTTTTGAATGTTATGATTCCTGATGTCAGATTTGTGTCCATTTATTCTTTTGCATAGAGAATATTTTTGTGTATTCTTTTTTCTCTACTTTCTCTACTTTCAAAACATATTTCTTCATGGATTAAAAGATCTGTATCTTTTACAATTTGAAATCTATTTCTCCTGGTTTTCCAGAAGATTATTGGTTAAGATGTCCACAAGATTTAGCCTATAAATCTTTGTTAGTGAATTTTCAGTAGCACAAATTGTTGTTGAATTTATTGCATGATAAAGAAGTTCAAAGGGCTCTGCGAAATTGAATTTGCAATCTATATAATGCAAGTATAGTATTGTACATACATACCACAGTCAGTGTCTTTAATCACATTTGGTGTTTCTGTCAGTCTGCATATACTTCACAATTTTTTCTTCTGTAGCTTCAATTAGTGTTAATGAACTTAGAGAGAGTTAATTATTATAAAGTGACTTCAGGGGTCAATCCTTTTTTACCAAGATCCACAAAGAGTCTTCATGAATCCAGTTTTGCCTCTATAAAAACTGCAATGGAAAGTTGTTTTTTTTTAAAACAAGGAAAAAGGTAAACATTTCCCCATTTTATATTCTTGAACAGGGCTTAATTATACTACCAATATTAATTATTACTATATATATTTATAAGGCAACAATCCACAGTATCTGTGTGCCATTAATATAAACTTAGCTGCCAATGTTCATCTAAGGTTGACACCATGTTGAACTGTTCTCCTAAGTGTTCTCCTAATCTCCTTCTTGGTGATTTAAAAATGCCTTTAAATAAATGTAGATTTTGATTACTATAGTATATTATCTCAACAAGTAAAATGTGGTTTTAAATACTCTGCTTCAACAGCTGATTGTAACCAAATATTAGGAATGGAAGACAAATGGAATCATTTTTTGAACTACCTTATATATCCACAATATTCATTAGCAATGGGCCAGAGTCAAATCCCTGGACATGAAGTTTGGACTTTGAGTGGAGTACACTGATCAGTCCTCTGCTAGCTCAGAGAGCTCTCTGCTCTGTCAAGATCTGGTAATGTTTGTCATCAGATGCTCCATTCACTCCTCCTGACCATATATGAAATAAGAAGACGCTTTTACTTTGTCTGCTGTAGGGGCAAAGAAAAGCTCCTGTACTCCTCCCACATCTTTTCCATGAGAGGAAGGGAACATGCCAGCAGCTACATTCTCTGTTCCGTCTGTGGGAGAGGGAAAAAAAGACCCTCTGTTATCTCTTAACTCATCCCTGAAGTGGGGAAGTAGGAATGGAATGTTTCCTCTCCTCTGTCCTAGAGGTGAGGGAACATGAAGAATCTACTGCCCATCCACAACCACGGGGCTAGTGGAGATGGCAGGGAAAGAACAGGGTCATGTTATCTCATGAGAACCAGGTGTTAACATGTCAACCCTGTAACATTTTCCTTCTGTAAATGCCACCCTAGATGCTGGTGCAGAACAGGAATCTGACTCCTCCCCTTTTTCTTTAACATTTTAATTTGGGCATATTCAGACAGAGCCCTGTATTTCTCTACATTTTTCAATAACTAATTAATGACTGGATTGTGACTTGGACTATATGCCCACACAGGAGAGTAAGAATACTTCTACGCCCAACCACAAAATACCTGGGTCTTGGGTCTAGGCAGACAGCTGCAAGGAGGATTTGCATGGCTGCGAACTCCTTCCCCAGAACAGGTAAGCAGGGAAAGGGTGGGAAATGGGTGGAGCCAAGGTTCCACCCCACTATTTGCTTGCCATCACAGATGAGCTGGTGTAATTTGGCCATCCTTGAAGCAAGAAAGTGGGGAAGGCATTGTGACACATAGGTGCATCTCCTAGTCACAATGCCTCCCGGGGAGATGCAATTTAGCTACTGCCCTTTGTACAGGTATATGCCTAGAGTCACAATCTGACCCTAACAAAACAGGAAATGTTGTTTGGCCGGTAATAACATTTCAGACATTCAGATTTAGGTTACTGCTCTCTTGATATTCTGCTAGAAACAATAATATTATTGTACTGAATGTTAATATTGACTAGAGATATCTGCAACAATGAGCTGTGTGGCCTTGATATTCAAAAGGGTCAAGCTCTCGTTAATCTTTTGATGTCTTCACAGCTCTGTGTTGATCTCCATTTGAAAGACCTGCAGCTGATAAAGGCAGAAGCAAATAACTTCCACAACCAAAGAGCCATTTGGGTGATGCACAGAATTGAGACACTTACCTTTTACCCTTAGGTCACGTAAGTCACATTTCATCTCGAGTGTCCCAGTGATAAAAAAAAAGTCACATTTTGTTTTTATTATGATGTTGTGGGTGCAAGTCATTCAGAGGGATGGTATGTGTATTGTAACAACAGTGCCTCAGTAATTTGACATGAATTATTAAGCGCTGACAATAAATGAGCATCAATATGCAAACAATTAAATAATGACAAGAAAAGGAAAAAAAGGAAAAGAAAAATGGCAGGGCTTCCAAATCTTCCTGAGGAACAGACATTAGTGTTTCTCTGGGATTATTTTGACTGGTTTCTACTCTTCTTGTTATTTCGGATGCGATTAATATGAGAAAACTTCATATTTATTAACTGTTAATTTTACCCGTAGGCCTTTTGAGCTAAAATTTCAAAACACAACACAGGAAATACACAGGCTCCATCTGTTCATTTTCCACTGCATGCTTTGAAAATGTCACCCAAAGCTTTTATCATGATTAAAATGATCATTTCAGGTTTTGGTTGCTTGTTTCAATACATATAAAATGTGCACTAACTAAGTATGCATTCATTCACACTCATGCATTGTAGATCAGGGGCATCATACCATTCTACGGAGAGGGAACTCCATTAATAATTATACTTGTGGGCCAGAGTCTAAATTCAGGATTTTGTACTCCTCTCAAACCACAGCAGATCTCCCACTGGTATCACTGGGAGATAGGGTGCAAAGGTCAAAGCTAAAGAGCGTCCTTATGTAATAATTAAATTTGTAGCTGTTACCATTGTTTAAGAGTGGTATTGTGATGTTCAGCCCCAGTCAATGGGAAACATGCTCACAGTTAGGACCACCGCTCACTATGTCCTTTTGTTTCTCTTCCTGCCCCATTCTCCTTTCCCAGTGTCAGTCCCACCTCCTATTTTTTGTGCATTTCCTTATGTCTTCACTTTATATGTTCCTCTGGGCAGAAACTCTTAATTCCTACCTTAGTAGTGCTTCCAAACCTTCTCCATCCCATCTGCTTAAATGATCAGCAATAGAATAATGAATGCTGACATTTAAAGGATCTTTGTTAGGGGTTAGACCCAACACTCCCATGAAATCAATGGGACCTGGGAGAGTTCATAGCTCACAGAGCCATTGTCTGCAGACTTAGAAAGACAACACTGCAGGGATCACGTTTTTCTCATGTGTAGGAAGTTCCCTTTGTAATCATGAAGGCCATTTAAATCAGTGGTGCACAAACTTTTCCAGATGCATCCCTCCCTTACCATTAACTGAAACTGTCTCTGCCCCATCTCCATTATTGCACAGGCAAGGCTTCCTCAGCAGGAAAGTTTGAGAGTAGGAATGGAAGCTAGACACTCCCTCCCCACCCCTTGTGGGGGCTGGCCCAGGCCCCACCATGTGCCCCCCCAAATATTCCTCTGCACCCCCTTGGGTGGCACACCCTATCGTTTGAGGAACACTGATTTCAAGAGAAAGAGAGGTTACTTTCTGCAGACTCTTGATCTGTTATGCAGGCCACATAAATATACCAAGCAGATCAAATCTGATCTGTGGGCAGGGTGTTCCTCTTATTAATTGTTTTATAATGTTGGCAACGTTTTTCAAAATTGGGTGCCCCATTGCAGTAAATGGGAATGGTGGGTGCTTGGCACTTCTGAAAACCAGGCCATTGATTTAGTTGCCTAAATAAAGATTTAGGCCCCTAACTTTAGGTTCAGGAGTTTGAAAATATTGGCCTTAGCCTCCTTGTGCCTCTTCTTTTCTATCTGCAAAATGGGAATAATACCTTCCAACCTGCAGGGGATGTGACTGGTTGTGGATGTTTGAAATTATGTATATTCTTGGATTTTGCATATGGTGATAATCATTCTGTTTTAGAGATGGAAATCTTGAGATTCATTCCCACTGTTTAACTCAAACAGTGGGTCACACAGCTTCCTGGAAAATGGTACAGCAGAGCACAGAATGCACAATCCCTGCACCACTGGGAGGCCCGGAACTGCCAGCACCACCTCCAAGAGTGATCAGTACTGGCCAACCAAGGAGTATGGCTTGGGAACCAAGGATATGTGCTAACTGAGCCTCCACTAGTGGGCAGCAACCATCATATTGTAACCCGTGTTCCAATGGTGGAACTCAAGGAGAAGTGGCAGGCTAAATGCCATCACCTTCCATTGGAGCGTAGTTTACAATATGATCCCCATCTTCAGTGCTGCTTCCCCGTCCGATGCAGGGCTTATATGTGCAAATTTCACCTTCCAGCACCAGGAGGCTGAATCAGTCTCATTAGCTACTTCGTAAGAAAAGTGTCTTTTTGTTGGGGAGAACTTTGCTTTTGATTCGCAATATCCCTTTTTATAGTGTGCAGCACAATGTCGATAAGTCAGGTTCAGGTTATTGATAACTATTAATCATTTATATTGCAGTAGTGCCCAGAGGCTTCAGCCGGGCTGGGGCCACATTGTGCTAGATGCTATGAACACATATAAGGTTCATTTTTAACACCTTTTCTTTTGAAAATCTGGCCTTAAGAATCCAAACGGGAGCTGCAGGGCAAGGAACACTTAAAATTCTGGTCCTTATTTAAGTGTCTAAATGGGAATTATACATGAAGTCAGTGGTAGAACTGGGAACAGAATCCAGATTGCCTTATTCTGAGCCCATTGATTCAACCATAAGACCTTATTTCCATCTTCATCAATAACAACAACAACAATAAATATTTCATCATAATTTCGTCGTCAGAATCAGCAGTGAGAACATACAGGTGAAAAGATACAAGAACAGGTTACCATGACTGGGGGAAAAGGCTGCCTCAAAGCAGATTTTATTTAAGTACCAGGAAAGCAAACACATGTTTCTCTTGTATAAGAAAATATTTTATTTTATTAACAGAATTGTAGTAATGTGTATTTTATTTCTGGGTAAGGAAGCCTTTCTCTACTCCTCAATAACCATAAAGACACGACAATCTCGTTTTCTCTGCTGGACCTTTTCTGCCCCAGTACCACCCCTCCTTCTCTCCTCCCCGTGTGATGTGGTAGCATATTGAGTTACCAGTCAAGCTATTCAGCTGGCTGTAAGCATTTTTATCAAAATACCACAGACTGATAGAAAAAATATTTGAAGGATGATGATTTGATCGTTTTACATGTGTTAGAGATTCTGAACATGATGCACAAATGGTAAATTCTGAAAAGTGATCTTCCATATAATGTCATTTTTGTAGAGCTCTCTTGCCTCAGAGTTGTGAATTATTGTGCTGTGAACATTACAGGAGAGATTATTTTCAATAAATCGTGTAAAACCCCAAATGTTTTGCAATCAGAATATGTCAAATGCTGAAGAATGAGTCAAATGCTGAAGAATGAGAAACCCACTTTGGTTTATAACTTCCTTCAAGTATGAGCCAAGAAAACTACAGCACAGTACCTAATGGAAAACCATCCAGACCAATCTCCATAAATATTTACCACAATCCCATAAACTAACCTATTAGAAGTGTCTGATGTTTTCATTTATATCTGTAAAAAAAAGTTACAGAGGCTGAGTTCTTTAATGCTTTTTCACCATCTCTCATGTAGAAAATATCTTGTACTGTACTCTAAAGAATACAAGATAGTTTGACCAACTATCTAGTATCTGAAATACGGTTTATCTGAACAATGGGGGTTGTGATTCTCTGAGGTCCCAATCTGGTCTGTTATGTGAATGCCTCTTTATCTCCCTCTTGCAGTTTGGTGTGCTGCAGTTTAGTTTGGTGTGAAGCCTCCAGATTGAATGGGTGCACTAGGAGAGAGAGCCCACTGAGGACGTGGTAGGGGAGGCAGCTCCGCTCAGCATCCGGATCCAGCTGCTCAGAAGGGGCAGAGGCACTGCCCTGCTCCATTTCTCTGCTGCCTGGAGATGGGGGCTCAGAGGGCATTGTCCTGCCAGCTCTCTGGGTTCCCTCTGACAGATTTTGTTCTGTGTGTCTCCGTAGCAGCACATGACTCTGACATCGTTGTGCAGCAATATGGTCCAGAGCAGCACCACCATGACACAGGGATCAGGCTATATTGCTGTGCCCAGTTTCTCAGGTAAAGAAGTGACCACAACTTTCCTGTGAGGTGTTACTGCACCCTAGGGTTCATGATTTCTGAGTACAAATGAAACCCATGAACTCAGGCTAAAGCTGCCTCTAGTGTGCTGAATATACAGTAAAATCCTATAATGCCATTCCCAAGACATAATGTTCTGGGGGTATAATGTAATAACAACAATACCTCTCTCTTATATAGCGCTTTTCATCAGTAGATCTGAAAGAGCACTACAAAGGAGATCAATATCTTTATCCCCACTTTACAGACTGTAATATGTAACACGTCAGTCTTCCTAACTACGGTCTCATTCAAATAACACAGAAAGTTACATTAATGTCATGTTAAGGTTACTTTTACAAATATTCAAATGTCAGGAAATGAAAAAGTTACAGGTTCTCATTGTAATGGTAGTTCTGCCATGTTATACATCCCAAGCAGTTTATAGTGTGCATTCAACACAGATCATAGATTGTAAGGCCAGAAAGGATCACTGTGATCATCTAGTCTGTCCTTCTGCAGAACACAAGGACTTCCATAAACTCGTGTTTTATAGACTATAATACATAATATAATATGTAATATGAGTCCCGTTAATGCAAACATTCATGTTTATGTTATGTATTGACATACACATTGGAAAAGAGAAATAGAAAATAGGCTGTGCTGGAAAGGATATGGGCAAATAGGTCAGCACACATATATTTTCTTGGATTGCCCAAAGGTGCAAACGTTTTGGTCACACTTACATAAAACTTACACAAAGTCTTTGGGAGAGTTTTTGATAAAAAACCCAATATGTTATGTTCTTGGAGCAACACCCCCAAATCTCCAAAAAACAACAAAGACAGACATCAATTCAGAATATTAACATGAGCCGTAAAAAAGTGCATAACAATACACTGGCTCACAAATGACAACCTTGTGTTATTGTGTGCCTAAACAAAATATGAGAAATCTGACATACGGCACAGATCACAGCTCATATTATTAAACTTCAGAATCATTTTGGGGAGCATTGGGCTTTCAGCCAATATGCAAAAAAACCCCAAACAAACCCTGTTCTTCTGTGAGAACCCCCACTCCTGGGCTGTTCATGCACAGCCTCTGGCATGTAAGCTGCTTGGATTGTGCAAACGAATGACACTAGCCAATATCTCTGGTCCCAGACACAACTCTAGGAACCTCTGTCTTGCAGTGTCCAGTTATGCCTGCTGGCACTGCAAGCTTATATGAGTTTGTCAGTTTAACAAAGAAATTGATATGCACCAGGCTTGTTATCCTGAAGGGAGTCTCTGACATGCTTCAAACCAAAGGCACAACTTCAGTAGAATAAACAAATTTATTAACTACAAAGATAAATACTAAGTGATTATAAGTCAAAGCATCACAAATCAGATTTGATCAAATAAAATAAAAGCAAAACACATTCTAAGCTGATTTTAACACTTTCAGTGCCCTTACAAACCTGGATGCTTTTCACTACAGGCTGGCTGGTTGCCCTTCAGCCAGACTCTCCCCTTTGATCAGCGCTTCAGTCACTTGGTGGTGGTATCTGTAGATGGAGGTGGAAGAGAGAGGAAGAGCATGGCAAATGTCTCTCCTTTTTATCATGTTCTTTCTTCCCTCTTCGATTTGCATTGGATACCACACCATCATATTATAAGGATGAACACAGGAGTGCAGGATGTTCCCCTGAGATACAGAGTGTCATAATCACACGCATTGTTCTTATATTGGGATCAAGAAACTAAAATAGAAAGGAGACACTTTGACTTGTATATTCTGTGCTATTTGAATATCATTGTGTGTGCAAACATAGAAGGATATCTAAAGGAAGGGTCTGGGTGTTAATAGGTCAGACCCTTTTGCATAGTCTCTGGTTGCAACTTGGCCCAAAACACTCATTTGCAATACAATCTTTTATCTTAATCTTTCTCCGGATCTGCTAACACTAACTGGTTGGCTTGGCAGTGTGTTACACATGTTATTGTGCTACAGTACAATGAAAAGTGTCAATTTTTGGAGCACTGATAGTGGGCTCATCATGGAGTCTATATACCCCATGCTGTTTCAGCAGCCAAAGGGTTAAAAAGGCAACTGCCTGCCTGCTCAGCCAGAGTTGATTGACAGCCCTACAGCAGCTGTGAAGATAAAAGGGCTACAAGGCAGGAGGGTGAGGTGGCTGCCCTGCCAGAGAGACAAGGGGGATTGCAAAGAGAGGATCCTCCAGCAGAGGGGTGAGAAGCTGCCAGACCAACCAACCCACCAAAGAGGGAAAAGCAGGGCAAGAAGCTGGGGAAAACTACAGAGGTAAGCAGTAGCTGAAGGAACAGCAAGGAACTTAGGAGGATTGGATCTGGATGCTCTAAACAAGGGCCCTGAGCTGGAACCCAGCGCAGTGGGTGGACCTGGGCTCCTTCACCTACCCCAGAGACTCTTAGAGAAGAGGTTCCTATGCTCTGGAGAACTGATTCACCCCCACTGGAGCCACAGAACTGCTTCTCCATTATCCTAAAGGGGACACAGACTATTAAGGACCTGGCCAGGAGGGGTCAGTCTTTGACAAGGACTTGACAAATGCAGAGCCGGGGTGTGATGGCAAAATGTGGGGGTGGGGTTGGGGGAAGGGGAATGCAGCCAGGTTGGTGTGGCTTCCTGCCCTGCCAAAGGGCGACACTAACAGATAAAAACTCTCTCATCACAGTACCCTGTTTAATTTAGCATGCTGAATTCTTCATTTGAGTGCTCAAATTAGCTCCTGGATGCCGACACATGAGTATTCAGGCATGTAATTATCAATTTGAGCATCTAGATGCAGAACTGGGAGCTTCAAGTTAAGCATCCATTTTGGAAAAATAAGCTCACAATCTTTATTTATATTAATTTTGTATGGTTTCTAGTGAAATATTCAAAAATCAGGTTTGGTACGCATGTACGAGTCCATGCCTACTCTATGTACATATTCATGAATGCATTATGAATGAAACATAATTGCCAAATTGTACCCTCATTTGCCTCATACAATCCCATCTGATTTCAGTGGGTATAACTGAGACGAGTGTTTGGTTCAATATTTTTCAATTTCATGGCCTCTCTTTTGAGTCCTGCACTACAGACCCCTACTAATGAGCCAGTATAGAAAAATGTAATAAACATGCAATTAATTTGTTTTAGTAGAGGGCAGGAGCGCGCGCGCACACACACACACACACACACACACTCTAAGGTCCTGGTATATTGATTCCTCTTTGTACTGTTATTTCACATTACAAGCCAAAGGGCAAATTCCAGAATATGAACATATTTGAAAGAGAAGAGTACACTGTATATTGGCAGTTATTGCTGCATAGGTCAAAAGAGAGTTATTTCTGCTAGATACAGCCAATAATCACTAGAAAAAGATTTTGAAAGCATTCTAATAAAAGGAGATTGCCTCTGTTTTCACTTCTTTTCCTTTCCTTCCTGGACTGTACCATCCCAAAAGTAATCCAGGACAGAACTTTGGCATGATTCACAGATTTTAAAGCCAGAAAGAACCATTATGATCATCTAGTCTGATGTCCTGCATAACACAGGCCATAGACAGAATTTACTCAGTCGTTCCTGCATCAAGCACATAACTTTTGTTGTAACTGTAGCATTTTTTTAAAAGATATTCAGTCTTGATTTACAGACTTCAGGTGATGGAGAATTCACCATAACCCTTGATAAATTCATAGAAATGTAGGGATGGAAAGGACCTGGAAAGGTCAAGTGCCTTGTACTGAGGCTGGACCATATAGATCTAGAGCATCCCTGGCAGGTGTTTGCCCATCCTGTTCTTAAAAACTTCTAATGGTGGGGATTCCACAACCTTCTATGGAAGCCTATTCCAGAATTTAACTACCCTTATAGCTAGATATTAGGAAAAAATTCTAACCTAAATCTCCCTTCCTGCCTGTTAAACTGATTTGGCCAAATACATCCTTGTAGGTTCAGGTTATGCAGCTTAGACTCACCTCTACCTGTGGAGACAGCTGTAATGGAGGTGGGGATAGCCGTGGCTGTCTTCCCCTGGGTTTATGCCAAGGGAAGGCTGCTTTAAAATCCAGCCCTGTCAGTGGAGGCTCTCCAGGAGATGCATTGAATCAGCACATCTCTCAGCTTGCCTGATCCAATCCCCTCCTCAGCTCGGTCCTCCCACTTTTTGGGTAGCACAGGCTGACTCTAGCTCCCCTATTGGTGTTAAAGAAATTATATATATGAGATAGATGTGTTGTATATGCAGATAGTTAATCTAAAGAGCTCCATCTACTGGCATCTAAAATATGTTGCATTGTTTATAAGTTTGTAGGACTGATAAAGTTGTTGTTGTATACAGCAGAGAGGGTTTACAGATTACACAGTACTTAACTTGAGGAAAAGAGTTATAGGTGGCTTGTCCAACTAAGTCATCCTCTCCAAAAGAATTTCCAGAACTGTTGGCCCCAGGTTTGGCCTATCAACTCTTTTGCCAAAGCAAGAAAACATTACTTATTGTCTCTGCAGATTCTCTGTTATGGCTCTAAGTGATTTCTCTGGACTTGCTTTGAAAAATGGTTTCAGCCCTTTAAATCCTTTTTGAAAATGGTAGCGCAAATGCAAAGCTATGGTGTAAAAAACATACTTTACATTCTCTTATAAATATAACTGTTTTGAAGTTTATTCCAGAGACAAGATATTGTATTTTTGTGATGCAACCACATGCTGGGCTCTTAACATAAAACACATTTGATGGCTCAAGTTTACTTTTAGGAACAGCTTTCTTTTCTTTTCTTTTTTTGTGTGTTTTTTGTATCTTGTCCTTTTAAGAAACGTACACATCTTCTTCCAGCGACTACTGTTTATTTAATGTTTCATAGAAATATATAGATCAGGGGTCAGCAACCTTTCAGAAGTGGTGTGCTGAGTCTTCATTTATTCATTCTAATTTAAGCTTTCGCGTGCCAGTAATACACTTTAATCTTTCTATAAGTCTATAATATATAACTAAACTATGGTTGTACGTAAAGTAAATAAGGTTTTTAAAATGTTTAAGAAGCGTCATTTAAAATTAAATTAAAATGCAGAGCCCCCCAGACCGGTGGTCAGGACCCGGGCAATGTGAGTCCCACTGAAAATCAGCTCACGTGCCACCTTTGGCACGTATGCCATAGGTTGCCTACCCTTGATATAGATCATTGTCACTCAAATTCCATCAGTAACCTGTCTGGGTTGTCTTTGGCACCATAGCATTTAGTAGCATGATCTTGCTCATTAAGAGTTGACATAGTTTTGAGTCCTGAGTGTAGGGCTAAAAGGCGCAAACTCCTGAATTTTAATCCTGGCTCTGTAACTGGCTCATGAGGTGGCCTCATGCAGATCACTTAACTTCTCCATTGTTGTATGTCCATCTATCAACAGGATAATAAAACTTATCTGATCTGTAGGGGTTGTGAGGAGTAATCTGTTAACCTTTCAGCAGTGCTTTTCTACCGTGAAGCACTGTATAAGTGCTTCATATTCAAAATTATTTTTATTATATTATTATTATGACTGACAGTAACTTGGAAGGTAAACGTTGTTTGGAATAAGGCAGTTTGGAATAAGGTTCTGATCTAAAGCCTGTTGACATTAATCTGCTCTCCCTCTCCACACTAATTTACCTGTACTAGATACGTTTATTCACCACCTCTCATTTAACTACCCTGCTTCTAACAAGTAGGTGTTTGACCTTTTTGTGATTTTTATTCTGAAGTTGTCAAGAGATCGGCACTCAGAGCTGGCCCTAGCATTTTGGCACAGATCTGTGAAATGACTCTTTGGTGCTATCACACCAAAAGCAGCTGATACCTGTCCACCATCATCACAGCACTGTGCACAAATTTAAGCCTCAGGATCTGGGGAGAGTGATCTTTTAAAACACACCCCAACCTTAACTCATCTTATCTAAAATGTCTATGTTTTTTTGGAAGGGGGAGGGGTGGCCTCCAGCTTCCTGTGACAGAAGTGGAGCCAAGCTGCTAGTGATTGGTTTATATCATTAGGGTTAAAATTACTTTTTTATAATAACCTTGTCTCCACACAAACTTGCCCTGTTTAGTGAAACTGATGCAAACTGCAGTATAGACACGTGGATTTTGATTTAAGACTGGTTTATTGCAGTTTAGCTTGAACCTGTTCTTACCTGACTTCAGCTAAACCAGAATAGGCCTGGGTTTAAACTCAAATAAATTTGTTCCAACCACCTTTTATACCAATTTATCCCAAAAGGTGTGATTTTAAAAAAAAATTCTTTTAGTTAAACCAGAACAACTCTGCAAGCAGACAATCCCAATGAAAGCTCAGGAATCTCCTTTATATGTCTAGTTTCCCCACATCAGTATGCTTAAGGACAGAGCTGACCCTCCTGGAAGTCCAAACAGTTCTAATTCTGTTTTTCTTTCTCTAAACCGTAAGCACTATACAGTACTTGTTTTGCAGTTTCACTAGTCCAGATTCTTTTTTGTATTATAGATTCTCTCTTGGGATCAGCAAAGCAGCATGTGAGCAACATTTCTAGGAGCCTTAAAAGATATGGAAGGTTGCTGCAGGGATATTTCTTTGAGTATCTTAGTTGAACTGTACTAGCTGGGAACTAAAGCTGCCTTGTCTGAGAGCATCAGTACAAGACAAAGTGAAAATGTAGGCTTTCAAAATGACTTGTACTCTTTTTGTTCTAGAGACAGCAGCAAAGACAAACTAACGGAAATTCTGTTGTTGTTGCAACACAACTGACTTCACTGGAGTTGCACTGATGTAACTGAGAGCAGAATTTGGCCTCACATTCCTATTTTAAATGGTAAAATATAACACTGTGTATCTCATAGATAGGGCTTGATGTGAGGATGGTGAATTTTAGCTCTCAAGAGATGATACTGTCTGGAAGATAATATCTAAATAGCAATAAGCCTTTGAATTTTTCACTGATCACTTAGGTTCTTAGTTGAGTCCATGGCTATTTATAGTAATAATGATTTTAAAAAATAGATGAGTAAAGTTTAATTATAAAAATATTCTATAGGCAAGACTTAAAATTCAAGCCATTGATGTTCATTATATCCACCATGACAATTTTGCAAGGGCAGGGTTAATCCAATGCACTAACAAAATTCCAGCATGGGTAATTACTTTCTGGCTAGCTAAAATCCCCTCTGGGCCCATTTAGTTTCAGTGAGTGAAGCTAGTCTTCCCTTCCTCTTCTAAAAGTAGCGTTGATGGAGTAGAATAGATAAATGGTCCACCTCACAGCTCGTACCATTTTCAGTGACGGGTGAGTATATAAGTATAGTTGGTTGAAATGTATTAATTTAAATATCTTTTAAAATTAAAAATGGCTTTTTTGACCAAAATACAAAAATCTTCTTTTGGTTAAAATTTTCCACTTTTTCAATTAAACAAAATCTGAAAACATGTCAGTTTTTGAAGACCACATTTCCTGCCATTCTCTTTTCCCCTTTCTTTTCTAGTAGTTTTTACTTCTTTGAATAAAACAGGAAATTCCATGAAAAATTTTGCTCAAAATTAAAAATTGTCATTCCATATTAATTTTTTCATGATCTGCATGTAGCATTTTTTGACCAGAAATCTATATAAGGCATGACTTATACCAATTTTACTCTGGTTTAACTTCAGTTATTTGAATGGAATTACTCCTAATACAAAGTGGTGCGAGTTGAGAATCTGCCACAGAATGTGTGAAGTGTTTCAGGAGTCTTGTAGATGAAAAGTGCAATATTAATATAATTTATTATTGCGATTATCATCTTTCCATCATCATCCCAGGGATAACAAAACAATTAAAAAAGACCTTATGTAAGGACATGTATCAGGAGGATATTCTACCTATCAAGCATTAAAAAAAATATGAATACCAGGCCAGATTTTTAGCTGGTGTAAACTGGCAGAGTTCCACTGAAGCCAAAGGAAACATCCTAATTTACATCATCTGAGAATCTGAGGCATTTTTTTTCAACAAGCATACCTACAAAGAATGAAGTTCAGCCCTTTAAGATATAAAGCTCTTCAGGTGATTAGACCAGATATACTTCTCTGACAAAGTTCAAGTGTAGCATTTATTTAAAGTAAAACTTTATTTGATTTCAGGAATAGCTTGATATGTGAAATCCTTCACTAAGGCTTTGTCTACACTACAGATTAAAGTCGATTTAAATTAGGTCAACAATCATATGCCGCTTTAATTACATCTGTTGTGCACATCCACACAATGCGCCTTGCGTCGGTGGAGTGCATCCACACAGTGCTCTTGCATCAACTGAGAAAGCGTTGCATTGTGGATAGCTATCCCACTATACAACTCACCACCCTCTGCTGCTGGGAGATCTGGGAATGGATCTCAGTACATCATGGGGGCATGTTCAACATCCCATGATGCAGTTCTTTTTGATCCCATCATTCCATGTGCTTCTGACTTAATTTCATGCAGTTTTTGAACAGTCCCTGTAAACTGTGTGCTTGCCATCTCTGCCTGAAAGCATGGATCCTGAACTGCTGACGAGTCTGGTGATGAGCATTATGAACACAACGTGGCTGGTCCTGCAGTATTTCATGAGCTGGGAAATAGAAAGTGAACCTGTGATGCCTGCCATGCTGTGTGCAATGGAAAGGAACAATTCATTATTGCTGCTGGCATGCATGGAGCAGCTGCACATGGTGGACCGTTGGTACTGAGCTTGGGAAACAAGCACTGGGATTGTATTATTATGCAGGTATGGGATGATGAGCAGTGGCTGGAGAACTTTTGGATGCACAAAGCCATCTTCCTGGAACTGTGTGCAGAGCTCACCTCTGCCTTGAAGTGCACGGCCAACACAATGAGATCTGCCCTCACAGTGGAAAAGCAAGTGACGATCGCTTTGTGGAAGCTGGAAATCCAGGTGATTAATTGCAATTAGTTTGGAGTTGGAAAGGCCACTGTGGAACTTGTGGTGATGAAATTGTACAGGGTCATTAATTGTCTCCTGCTGTGAAGGACTGTGACTCTTGGTAATGTGCAGGAAATAATTGATGGCTTTGAGGCAATGGGATTCTCTAAATGCAGTGGGGTGATAGATGGCAAGCATATCCCAATTTTAGCCCCAGACCATCTTGTGATGGAGTACATCAACTGAAAAGGCTACTTCTCCAAGGTCTTTCAGGCACTGGTGGATCACTGGGGCCATTTCACTGATATCAATGTGGGTTGGTCAGGGAAAGTGCACGATGCACACATCTTTAGGAACACAGGACTGTATAGAAAACTGCATGCTGAGACTTTCTTTCCAGACCAGAAGATTCCAATTGGGCATGTGCAAATGTCCATAGTGATCCTAGGGAGATCCAGCCTAACCCTTACTCCTATGTCTCATGAAGCCTTACACTGGAAACCTAGACAGTAGCAAGGAGTGCTTCTACAATAGGCTCAGCAGGTGCAAAATGACCATTGAATGTGCCTTTGCCAGATTAAAAGGCCTCTGGTGCTGCCTTTTTTGGCTAACTACATCGCAAAAAGTTCTATGCCGCTCATTTACGTGGTTTTATTTTGTTGGTCTAGCCAGGAAGTTACATTGGTGGGAGGAGTATTTCAGTATGTACACCTCCACTGTTTTGTCGACGAAAGCTGACTTTTTTCTGACAAAACTGTAGTTTAGACAAGGCCTAGTTCTTTTTGTCCTTTAAGGTCCTGTACCACCAGGTTTGAAATTTTGTTGCTAACTTTATTTTCCATTTTCAGAGTAAATTTCAGATAACTGAATTAACAATTTGTACACTAGGCAACAGTCTGGGTTTTTCCCTTTTGTTCCTTCAATTAACTAACGCCACCCAATAAATTTTAGAGTTGTGTAAATAATAACTTATGAAGAACAGGTAACAAAAGCCGAGACAGCATCTGTGCTCACTAAAGAGTAGGATGAAACTAATTTGCATGTCTCATGAAGCAAGCCACCATATACACAAAGAAAAAATGTCTGAGGTGGCATGCATTATTTATTAGATCCAAAGCTGGATTTCTGCTAGGGAAGTCATGGATTCTGTGACTTCCATGTTCTAAAAAACTATGCATGACTTGATATATTTATATTATAAATTCTTCTGTGTGTGAGTGAGTGAATGTTGCACAAATTTTACTGAGGACTGCAGACTGAAATCCAAGGCCAGAAGAGACTCCAGTGGAGAGCAGGAGCTCAGCAGCAATACTGTGGCAACATTAAGAGAAACAGCAGCGGATTATCAGGGGCCAAAGATTCATATAAATGAGAAAGAGACAAAACCTTGTACTCTGAGGTAGGAATCTAGGGTAGCAGCAGCAGATTCCAGGAATCCAGAACCCAATGGGATGAAGTGATAACATCCTTCCTCTCCCAACCTGAGAATTTTGCTGCTGCTGGCTGTCACTCCTGTCCCCCCAGCTCTTGCAGGAGGGCTCCACCAATGATGGGGCCAGATTTTGCAGCCAGGGAGGATGGTCGTTGGGGTTGCCACTTTCAGATATCTCTATTGGTTTGCTAATTTCATCATGCCTGTGTATTATGACCACCAAATGGTGCATGGAGTCTCCCTAGTCAATGGGTATATTCATCCTCCTCCTTGACACATCAAAAGGGCATTGACTACCCACAGCAGCATCCTTCCTGCTGCACCAGAACCCTAATCCTGGCCCTGAGGGGAAGGTTGAGGGAAGGGAGGGGAAAGGCTGGAGAGTGAGCCACCCTGCTCTCATCTGGCAGCAGCGGCCCCTGTCCCATGGGGCTAGGCCCAGCCGGCTCCCCACTCCAGGTATTGTAACCTGCACACAGGGTCAGAGTGCCATTCAAGAGGGGTCGCTGGGCCAAATTTGAGTGTGTGGTGTTGCAACATGATGTGTGGGATAACAATGCCACATGACCTGTGTGCAATGTCACAACTAGGGTTACCAGCTTTCTGACTGAATAAAACTGAACACCCTTTTCCTGCCCCTTTTCTGAGGTCCCACGCCATTCACTCCATCCCTCCTCCTTCCGTCGCTCGCTCTCCCCAACCCTTATTCACTCGCTCATTTTCACCAGACTGAGAAGGGTTGGGGAGGGTCCTTTTTCGAGTAGGTGTTTGGTTGAAAACTGGACACCTGACAACTCTAGTCACAACACCTGGAATGGGGAGCCAGGCTCAGCCCTGAGTTGCAGGAGCCACCACTGCTGGGTGAATGGAGGGTGAGCACACTCTCCAGTTCCTCTCAGCCCTCTGGGGTGTTCCTTCCACACCAGGCTTGAATTAGGGTTGTGGTGCAGGGGCACAGGGTGCTGCCGTGGCTGATTGGTGCCCTCAGGTCATAATACTGGAGCATGTGAAGATTTGTGTCCTGAGCCTCCTTATTTTAATTGCATAATATGCTTGCAATGGTATCATGTATCTACCAAAAGGCTGCTGGGCGGGGGAACTGCCCTTCCCCTGCCCCCTCCTCTCCCGCCCCACCATGTTAGGACCAACATCCCTATTCTCCACATCATGTACCCTGTCTGGTGCTGCATGGTTATAAGTTCTTCTGTCTCCTACTGTTCCCTTGTAGATTCCCTGGTGAATTCCAGCTAACACCTGCAGAAACACTCTTCACTCACCTCTGCTTGCATAGCATGAATGGTCCAGGTGGGGGAACAAAGATGGACCTGATTCTTGGCAGCCACTCACTCACTCACTCCATCTATAGACGGAATAAATTCAAGTATGATGAGCCCACATGAGTACTTCTGGGATGGGGGTAGCTGTGCAGGCAGTAGAGTTGTAGAAAGAAGATGCCTACTTTCTATGGATCACATCCCCTTTTTTCACTGCACTTAGACAAATACAGATAAAAAGACAGATGTGAGAATTTGCTGTATTCTGTTTGTATAAATAAAATCAGACCATGCACAGCTTTGGAGACATGCCCTTCTCCAGAAGAAGTGCTTGGTTAGAATATGGTCTTCTGAAAGAGATTCCTCCAGAGAGAACATAGTAGAGAGTCAGGTTGGGTTTACTCAGTTGGAAACCTCACAAGCAAAACTGTTCACACAGACTATGCACACTGTTCCAGTTATCTCCATTGAATCCAAACTGTGTAATGATATAGTAATATTTACGTTGCCTACAAATCATGCTATCCACCTCGTGAGGCTGGAATCCTTTGCTGTGGGGATTATTTATTGAGTATGGTCATCTTCTTGACTGGACAATTCCCCACATCACTGTTTATACATAAAGCACTTGCCAGAAAGACTCTTCTGCTTTGGTATTCTGCTGTCATCTTCACATCAAAACATCTCTGCAAACATGCATTGCAGAACCCCTGAGTAAGGACCTGATCTTGTGTTGGTCATCCTCATGTTCCATTGAGTTAAACAGGAGTTGAGGATGCTCAGCAACTCACAGCATTGCAGTTAAAGAGTTCAGTTTAAATGAAAAAAAATCAGAACATTGAGAGATCGGGATGATCACCTACACACAATTAAGTCTTTTCCCCTAAATACAACACCGTGTGTTAAGAACCGGGGATCAATTTTCACACAGCCTTTATATTATTGAAACATAGGGCTTGGGGCTTTTATTTATAAACATAAGAAAAAGAGCTGCTAGTAACACACATAATGAAGCTGTCTCATGCTCTGAGTATTTGTCCATTGGCTGCCTTTTAAAGTGGTTGTTCATCATTTTTGTTTGTCTTGGTTGTTCCCAGGGTTGGGGTTTGGTTTTGTTTTAAGATGTCAATTCAACCAGATTCTGAAATCACCAATATTGTCCAGGACTAACCTGTACTTTGACTAATGATAGTCTGAAAATGGCCAGTGCTCCCAGGAACATGTGTTTTGTATTGAAGAACAATGATACGGGTTTGTTTGCTCTCATAAATAATGATTTTTTTCTCAGACCGCAAGTAAAGATTGTCTGTACTAGTCTCCCTAGTTCAGTAATTGATCTGAAGAGGATGCTGCGTTAGTGCTATCAGCATCCTGATGAGCACATGCCGCTTAGAGAGCGGAAGGGCATTATAAAAAAATAAAGAGGGGGTAGAAATTAGCTTTGTGGATTAGCTTCTGTTGATGGCAAGGCAAATGTTGTTTCGTGAACCTAGTTTACTGAACATTAATAATAGTACAGCTGCGGTAAATCATTCCACTGGCAAGATTTATGTGAATGGCCGTAGCACTGATTTACCAATGGAATTTACAAAATCCACTTAGGTCTCCCACAGAGGTGCTAAGTGGGTGCCATGACTTGGTTTTAGACTGACACTATCGCAGGAGCAGGATTGCCTTGTGTTTGTCCGTAGCAATAGCCAGAAGATGGGTTCAGCAATATCACTTTGATGTATCCCAGGTTAGTGTTGAAGGATCTTTTGGGTTTCTCAGTGCACATAGTCCATTCGATGAAAAGCAGCTGCCTGTGGATACGCTGATGGGAAGGGGGATCGCTTTGGGAAATTTGCCTCCTCTATAACATTCCTTCCCAATCAAAGGCACTTGCCCTTTGATTATTAAATTGGTCTGCAGCCTTGGACTCTTTTTGGACTTTCCAGCAGTACTGGAAGCTTAAAATAGCCATTGATGCAAGACACTCATTTCCATTTGACTGGCTAGAAAATCATGCTCTCTCCTGTCAGACACAGAACTGGCCATGGCATCCATAGTTTCATAATCCATGTCCAGGGCTTTATTCTTGCAACTTATTTTAGATGTAACTTCAGCTGTTGAAAATCAGTATTGTTCCACTGAACTATCTAGGAATGAAACCCTGAAACAGATATTCTGGTACAAAATACAGCAGCCCATCATCTTCGTAACACAGGTCACCATGAACTCATCACGCTGGTGCTCTGCATGGAGTCCAGATAGTGCAAGGTTTTTATCCTGGTACTGAAAGCCCTCCATTGGGTAAGTCCTAGCTAGCTGAGCGATCAGTTCTCCCCCTGTGATCATGACCTCGCATGACAGCTGCCTTCCACTGGAACAATGAAACTGTTCTCCAGTGGAGAGAAGAGGCAGTTCAGAGTGCAGGAAAGAGACTTTCCAAAGGAACTGGACTATGGAACTCACTTCCATAAGAGATAATGGATGACAAGGGAACTAACCATTTTCAGAACCAAAAGCAAGACTCCTTTCTTCAGCTTAGCTTTCCCGCAATCATTTCCATATGCACACAAACACAGAGACACAACTAAAATACTTATCCTTGCACACAAATATACACAACCAACCAACCTATAAACTAATCAAGCTGGTTTTCCTAGTGGCTGGGAAAAAGAAAGAAAAAATGTTGTTTCTATTTTTAAATACATGAAAATTCTCTGCATCTTATGGTGACGGGGACCACATTAGTAGAAGATAGATGTCTTCTGACAGGAAAAAAAAAAAAAAGCACACAATACAATTTGGCTAATCAGATATCCAAAGTAAGCATATACACTGATCAAAGAGACATTAACAATTATCAGTTTAAAAAGGATTACGTGAAGCATTGATTATTAAAGGAAAGCTATGGGCTCAGCTGAGTGTGAGATTTTTTGTGTCTCTGTTGGAACTGGTTGTTTATGCGACACTCTATAATGGTAACATGGAAAACAGCACAGTTCTGTGCCAGGATGTGGGAGGGTCATGGGGAAAATGCATATTTATGAGGCAAAATAAATACAAAGATGGAACTTCCACGGCCCATTCATTTTTTTTAAAAAATGCAAGGTAAATTACATGGGATTTATACAGGCATGTACTCATTAAGGAACAGATGGAACTTTAGACTCGGCCCTGATTATGAGGAGGCATGTAGATGCCCCACTCTTGGAGAAGTCCTGGAAAGAATTGCATCTCAGAGAGTGAACACTCTTGACCAGGGTGTGTTGGAGGCAGGGGCGGCTCTAGACATTTTGCCGCCCCAAGCAAGCCTGCAGGAGGTCCGCCAAAGCTGCAGGACCAGCGGACTCTCCGCAGGCAAGCCGTCAAAGGCAGCCTGCCTGCCGTCCTAGTGGCGACAGGCAGGGTGCCCCCCGTGGCTTGCTGCCCCAGGCACGCGCTTGGAGCGCTGGTGCCTGGAGCCGCCCCTGGTTGGAGGGATGGGAAGTGGGGGAATTATTTAATCTCCATCCCTTTATGAGGAATACATGTCCCCCCACACATGCAATGCTATATAAGAAGCTGTTTTTACAGAGCTAAAGCTCCATACAATCATCTATCTTAGGTAGGCTTATATGGATGCAGTACCATAACTTCTGAGCACCTCACAATCTTTAACATATTTATCCTCACAACACTCCTCCTCCCCACATGAGGTAGGGAAGTGCTATTGTCTTCATTTTACATAGCGGGAACTTAGGCACAAAGAGAAGAATCATCACACTTGACCCAGCAGTGATTTGAACCTAGATCTTCCAGGGTCCCAGCTAGCAGCCTGACTACCAGACCATCATTCCTCTCCATGAGAATGTTCTCTAAACAGGGACCACCCACTCCCTGCCCCTCCTCATCCATTTGCTGATGTGGGATAGGTTACTTTACACACAGCCCCTGCTACCCTGCCCAAACTCAGAGCCCTAATCTGGGCTGATTCTATGTGGCTCCACTGGAGGGTGAGTCTTTAATCTCCCCGGATACCCTGCATGGCCTTGTAGGACCAGGACACAATCTAGCACTGATGTACAAACAGAAATACTTTTTTAAAAAGTTAGTATGGTTAATGCAGGGGGACTTAGTACTGCTTAGACAGATTCATTTATGGAGCATTGTGCAGCTCTGCCAACACACATCAAAACAGACCTTCTCAAACTTGGCTTTTTCAATCCTGAGCAGGGACAGTTGCCAATTGTCTCAAATAATGAGGTGCTTTTTGTGATGTGCACAAATGAAGATGAGAAAAGACCTGTCCTTGTAAATACATTATCGGAGGGAAAGGAAACCAGCAGCCTGAGTGAGGCACAACACCTGAAAGCACTTAAACTGACTCATGTTACTCCAGCTCATCATCACCTTCCCCAATAAAATCAAGCTGCTTAAAAGTGTGTTGAATATTTCTTCCCAGAGAGGAACACACAAAGAACAATATCTCAGGTGAGACAGAGAGAAAGCAGTAGAAGAAGATTTCAGTCTGAGTGACAGATTACATTTCTACTCCAGCTTTCTCTTCAGTGCCACTTGGCTTCTTCTGCATTCCTTATTGGCTGCATTTCTAGGGAAATAAAAGCAAGAAGCAAACACATTTCAAAGACAATTTGATAAGTGACTTTTAAAGCAAGCAATAAGAAACAGACTCCACCTTGGAGTTCTGAATACATCTGGATGAGCAACATCTCTAGTCAGAGAGTTCCTACCCATTAGAAATAGTGCTCATGAAATCTCAAAGAGGAGACAAAGGACACATTCTGGAAAATGCTTGGACCCATACTGGCAAAGTCAAAAGCAACTCTTTTCTAAACAAGGTCCACTTCACTAGACTAAGAAACGCTCTTAACATACTATTTATCTATCTTTTGGTCCATTGGAGTTACCTATGTTTATAATGCTATTGAGAACCACCGTCAATACATCGTCATTTTATTTTCCCAACTGCATTTCAGCAGCTATGAAAATCACACCGTATAATAATTAAAAAGGTCCAGACTGTGACTGACTCATATGTAGATAGGCCAGAAGGAGACCTCTTTCTGTTTGCTCCCAACTACCTCCCGCAGAGAGGCAAGCACACTTGCACTGCCCAGAAGAACTGGCCATTTGAGCAGGGTAGTGAATGAATACTGCACTACGCTAGCCCTAACATAGGGTTGTGACTTAGGACTAGTCTACATTAGAAGAGCTACATTGGTGCAGCTGGTGAAGATGGTCTATGCCGACTGGAGAGCTCTCTCCCGTCAGCATAATAGCTTTCACCTCTCATGAAGGTGGAATAATGTCAGTGGGAGAGCATCTCCCATCAACATAGTGCTGGTGTGGACAGTGCTTAAGTGACTGTAACTTGTGACACTCAGGGGGGTGCCTGTTTCATACCCCTGAGCGACATAAGTGAGATTGACTTAAGTGGTAGCATAGACATGCCCTTAAACCCACAATAGAGCCCCACGTGTCTTCTATTTTGGTAGAAATATGGTCTGGGCCAGAATTAAGAGTAATATGGTACAATCTCACTTGGCAAAAACCTTCAGAAAAAACAAGGCAAGCAGGTGTGCAACACATGGTAGGTATTACTGTCAGGAGATAAGAAGGGTAATGAAGAGTTTTGTTTAAATGGGGATTACTCCATCCTTTGGAATGACCAAGGATAATTCACTCATGGCTTTGTTTTGTTCTGCCATCAATAAGCAACAATCACCTTAAGACATGGGTTCTCAAACGTCATTGCATCATGACCTCCTTCTGACAACAAAAATTACTACATAACTCCAGGAGGACGAACAGAAGCCTGAGCCTGCCTGAGCCCCACTGCCCTGGGGAGGATGCAGGGAAGCAAAGCCAAAGCTCAAGGGCTTCAGTTCGAGGCAGGGGGCCTGTAACATGAGCCCTGCAGCCCAGGGCTGAAGTGCTTGGCTTCAGCTCCAGGCAGTGGGACTTGTGCTTTAGCCCGAAACCCCAGCAAATATAAACGGGCTCTGGTGACCCCATTAAAATGAGGTCCTGACCCAATTTGGGGTCCTGATCCACAGTTTGAGAACCGCTGCCCTAAGACATAAAAAACAAAGGACATGGCTGTGTCCTCTTCATTGCACATTGGGCTATATGTACACAAAGGGCTTGGATACTGCAAGATGCTGAATGCTCTGTCCCCAGTACAGTGAGGCATGTAAGCATGAGCTTTAAGCATGTGCATAGTCCCACTGAAGCCATATGTTTAAATGATTCACTGGACTTGGGTCAGAGTGCCCAGCACCTTGCAGGACTGAGCCAATATTAAGCTAGGTTTAGGTCTGTTTGTTACATTAGAGTGGCTCAAAGCAGCCAGTGCCTAGTGATGTATCTGGCCCATTGTTTTCAATTCCACGTATACATTTAAGAATTTCATAGATGGAAAGATTATACAACAGAAAATCCTGGAGAGCATTAACATATTTTAGGGGAAATGACAATTACAGTTTAAAGAATGAAGGAAGGAAAAAAAATTGATAAACAATGTTAAACCAACAAGAGATGGAATCCCATGACATTAGCTATTAGTATAATTTATGTCATGCAAAAAATATAAGCACAGAGAAAAGCTACAATATAAACAAAAAAGTGGAGGAGGAGGGAGAACTATTGAAATTCTGTGTCAAAGAATAACTTTTGGGAAACTTAATGTCAACTGGATCTGTCAACACATCGTCCTTCTCTGCGTGAGCTTGAGAAGCAATATACTTAGCTTCTAAACATGTTTTTACTTCATCAAAATTAAGAGTAAATTGAAATTACCCTCAATTACTACTCATGATTTAACAGGATAGAATCCAGTGAGTATAACTCAGGGTAAGTATTGGTGACAGAAGTTAGAATTTTGGTTGTATATTTCAGTCATTTTGCACATCTGCTAAACACCAAGTTGTCACAAGTAGCACTTACCATCCGCACCCATTTATGCTGCTTTGTGTAACACACACCAATGCTTAAGTCACCAGTGTCTAGATTGACCCTTTGAAGCCACTGTCCATTGCAATGAGCTGTGTAAAGCTGCACATCCACAAGGGAAGCACAGGGAGGATTTATCTGCAAATCTGTTTTAGGGTTTTCCAAGGTCACTTACTGCAGTGTCTGACCACCTTCCATATAGAATCAATTACAGCAAAGTGCTGGGTGGACTTCATGGGGTGTCTGGCCCTTCTCTCTTTTTGGGGTCTGAAAACGCTGCTTGGGTTATCTTGTTGGTTGGCTGTTTTTTTTGTTTGTTTGTTTGTTTTCTGTTAGTTTTGGATCTCAGTCTCAGAGAGGCATAGTGCCTCCTGGAGATCTCTGAGTAACTTGCCATGTCCTGTGAAGGAGTGCAGCATGTCCCTCCTGTGAGGCTGGACAGCTATGCTGGTAGGTGTAGGGAACAATGGGTGTGCGGAGCTATGGCTCTTTCTATTCTCCAGAGTTCTTGCCCTCTCTTTTGGCAAATTGATCTCAGAGCAAGAATTTGAAAGCAGATCCTGTGCTGTCTTGGCAGCAGGGCCTGCTAGAGAGGATTTTCTGTGGGCTATGCAATGGGTGGGGGAAGGTTATGCATCTTACATCCTCCCCACTGTGGACTACATGAGATCAGGCCATGATCCTGTGAATCTGCTCCAGAGATTTCCATGGGAGCTGGATCGACTGCATTTGGCCAGGTATGTCTAGCCAAATCTTTTGATAAGAGATGGGGAACACAATTTTTAAATCCTAAACAATGATGGAAAAACCCTTGGTGTATCACAGCTCATTTTAAAACACTTCTAAAATACTCTTCATTCTGATTTATTATTATTATTATTTAATATTATTTTATTTATCACAGTGCAAAGCACTATAAAATCACATCACAATGAAAAGTAAAGGGGAGTAACTGGCCATCAATCTCTTCCTCCACACTTCATGGTCTTCTCACAGCCTTGAGAAGTGCGCCATGCCTCATCCTGTCCAGTCAGCCACATCAGTGACCCACACTTGCAGGGGGAAGGGGGGATAGAAGCATGAGGGGGAGGTTGGGGGAACCTGTCCTTATTACCTGGCACCAATCCCTTCAAAACTTGCTTTGGCAATCTTCCTGTGCTTATCCGACTCACAGGTCCCACAAATTCTCAATTTCTTTGTCTGGTTGTACTGATATCAGGTTTCACTCTGGTTATGCTGGAAATTTGTGTGATTACCTATTTGTTAGTTGTGTGCAAGGTATAGCTAATGTACAGCAATCACCTGCAGCATTTCAAATTGAAGACAGAAAGCTTCTTAATGTCCTGTTTCCTTAGCATCCATGTCTCACATGCACATAGCCAAATGCTGAAGAAATTTCATTTTACACTGCCTAGAAATGACTTTGCTTCTCCAAATATGGCCAAGTGTCACTAGAACAACAGTCACAAGTCCAATTCTATGTTGGAACTCTAAGGGAAGTTTAGCATCCCTTGTAATCATACTACCCAGGTATTTGAAATGCTCAATGCACTCTGATGCCTCTTCAGATTTGGGTATTCATCTTCATCTTGTCACCAGGCTTAGATGTCATCATTGTCTTTGACATTTCATGTGGTTGCTTTAGACTTATTTTCTCAGCTTCCAGTGCAGCTCTGTCTAGAATTTTTTGCACCTCTTTTTGTGATGGTCCAATCAGGCAAATATCATTAGCAAAGCACAGAATTTTTAGTTTTGGCCAATAGCTATATCTTCCTGTAGGTTGCCATCGGTTGTGCTTCTTAATTTATTCAAGATAATAGTTGAAGAGTCAATGACAGAATATAGGCCTGAGACCTGTCCTCAAGTCAAAGCAAATACTCATGCCCTACAAATGCCAAAGCCTTCACACTTCTATAGATATTTTGAATTAGCCTTGTTACATTTTCACCAACTTCATCCAGCTTCAGTATTGCCCAAAGAGATTTATTGCAGTATACTGCCAAATGCTGTAACAAAATCCATGAAGATGTTGATTGCCTTCCCATCATTCTCCAACACTTTCTTGCATAGTGCATACAGATCGAAAATTTGCTCCACTATACTGCTCTTGGGTCTAAACCTGGCTTGTTCTTCAGCCAAAAGAATTCTCTATCATAGGCACAATTCTCTCAATGATTATGTGCAGCAGTATTTTACTAGTGAGTGTCAATAATGAAATTGTGGGGCAGATTCCACAGACAGACAGATCCCCCTTTTTATAAATAGGGACTATCAGGGACTGACTCCAAGTTTTGGTCCATCTTTCAGACTCTCAAATCCTATTGACAAGCTTATGATATGCCTCGATGAGTTACTCCACCACTTTTAATTAGTTTTGTTTGTATGTTATCCACTGTAGGGGCTTTACTCCTTTTCAATGTCCGCACCACATCCTCAACTTCTTCAGTCACAGGAGGCAATTCATCAGGATAAGTAGAGCTCACATAGATGTCCTCTGCCTCTTTCACTTCCATCTTAGAATTTGTTTTGTTCACATTATACAGTTGTGATGGGTTGGATCAGAGAAACCCCCTTGGGGCTGCCAACTATTGTGCCAAGACTACCTCTGCCCCTGCTTTCTCTGCCAACTTGGGACTCCACCACCTTCTCTTGTTCAGCAAGACACGCCAGTCTGCTCCAACACAGACCCAGGGTCTGAACCACGTGCCTCAAAACTGCAGACTTAATTGGAAGCAGATTACAGAAGTGTTCCTATCTTTAACATTCAGATGCCCAACTCCCAATGGGGTCTAAACCCCATATAAATCTGTTTTACCCTGTATAAAGCTTATACAGATTATAAAGCTTATACAGGGTAAACTCATAAATTGTTCACCCTCTATAACACTGATAGAGAGATATGCACAACTGTTTGCTCTCCCCCCCCCCCCGCCGGGTATTACTACATACTCTGGGTTAATTAATAAGTAAAAAGTGATTTTATTAAATACAGAAAGTAGGATTTACGTGGTTCAAAGTAATAGCAGACCGAACAGGGTGAATTACCAAGGAAAATAAAATAAAACATGCAAATCTAAGCTTAATACAGTAATAAAACTGAATACAGATAAAAACCTCACCTTAGAGGAATTCCGGTAAGCTTTCTTTTACAGACTAGTCTCCTTCTAGTCTGGGTCCAGAAATCACTCACCACTCCTGTAGTTACTGTCCTTTGTTCCAGTTTCTTTCAGGTATCCTTGGGGGCAGAGAGGTTATCCCTTTAGCCAACTGAAGACAAAATGGAGGGGTATCTCACAGGTTTAAATAGACTTTCACTTGTGGGTGGATTTCAGAGTAGCAGTCGTGTTAGTCTGTATCCGCAAAAAGAACAGGAGTACTTGTGGCACCTTAGAGACTAACAAATTTATTTCAGCATGAGCTTTAGTGAGCTACAGCTCACTTCTTCGGATGCATAGAATGGATGAATTGTTGGATGAAATGCTAATCTCCCTGCCAGAGAAACCTTTCAAAAGAGGGTTGATGGTGTAGGCCATAAGTAGCCCTTCCTAACAGTATATGCAGCAAAAGAGTTTTGTACATAGATGCACTGTTGTTCAAGCCCCTCTTCTTTTGCCTTTTTAATCAGTGCATTTTGTGTTGTAAGAGGATTTTGATCTTGCAGTTTCATCAGTCTTCCTTTGTATTTGTAGTACCCTTTGTTAATCAGATAATTCAATAATCTTCTCTGTGATCCAAGTCATCTTCAGGATCTGTTTCCCCAGGATTTCATTCATGGTCTCTGTAATGCAGCAGGGAATGTTGTGCTCTGTCTGATCTACGCTACCCTTGCAAAGGTCCACAGCCTCCATCTTTTGTTCAATCGTCTTCTCAAATTCAATTACATTTCACAAACTTTCAGTTTGTCATTGCTACAATGGACTCTGAAGGTACTTGCTTATTGTTTCTTACTTAAACAAGGTATTAATTAATACTAAGTAGTTTTCAGTCACAAGTTGCATAAATCTCAGTCCTCTGTCTTACCAAAATCCCAAACTCCCCAACACAGTTGCTCTGTTTTAGGTAACTCTTGTGACCAATACATACATTCCAGTCATCTTGTGCAATTAAGGCTTGTCTACATGGAGGATTAAATTAGCCTGAGGTGAGTTAAACTGGTTTGAAAATGCTAGTGTACGTACAATGCAATTCATTATTATGCACTAATGCCATATCTATCACAAACTCTGGGATAGTTCAAAGTGAACTATGTTTGAATGCGAATTGAGTTAGTTTGGTCACTTTTCATGTGCATGCAAAATTGCTGCATGTTACTTTGGCAGCCCTCCAACTGCTATCCCACACTGCTTTGTGAGAGACTATTACTGATCTGTCACCTGTGTGCTCTCCACTGCTCTGATGTCAAGTTGACTGGATGTTCCCTTCCCCATTTAAAAGCTGGTGGGGGCCAGAATTTGCCTATTTGCTCCTGGATTCAAGTATATCAGCATTGCTGTGATAGTTATCTAGAAGCCGTTCAACAGGTTTTAAGATGCTGCTTGAAGCTGTGCTGAGACCCTGGATCTCATTGCCCTCTGGGGAGAAGCTTTAAACTACAGCGTAGGAAGCTCTTGTGAGTAGCCACTGGAATAAAGATCCTTTTGTGGGCACTGCAAAGCAGATGACTGTGATGGGCCACAACTGCAATGCTGATCAGTGCAGGATAAAGAGCAAAGAGCTCAGGAGGATTTGCATTCAAATCAGGAATGCCTGGAAAAATTCCAGCAGCGGAATGCAACCTATATCCTGGAGGAGCTGGACAGGATTTTGATTAAATAACCATCACTTAACCCAGGAAGCTTGTGGACCCTGCTGCCTGCTCTGCATCTGCTTGGTGATATGGAAGGTGAAGCCTAAAACCAAATTCATCCAACTTTGAGTGCAACCTCTGTGAATTCACAGTTGCCAGCATAACAGAGCAGAGCATTGTCAGGTTCATGCTTGCTGACATCAATTCAAAAAAGGTGCTAGCCCACCCAGAAAGGAAGCATGGGGAGAAGACAGCAGAAACATGGGATTTTAAAATAAAATTTGAACCCACTTGACTTCTAGTATGCATCCCAGAATGCAGAGCGAGAACCATCTGTGTAAACAACCCCTAACATGTTCATATGGTGAACAACTGTAACTCCTTGACGTTGCCATAGAATTTTTCAACTTCTTCATCACTGTCACTAGTTGGGGTGTAGCGCTGGAAAACAGTTACATTATAGAGATGATTTGCCAATCTGAGGGTCATCAACCTGCTGCTGACACGTCTGCACGTAATTACTAGGGGCTGATCTACTTTCTGATCCGCAGCGCAACCCCATCCTGTCTTTTGTTGTAGCCACTCTAGATCAGAGTGTTTCCTTCCACAGTAATCATCATTCCATTCCCAGTCTCTCTGGAGTCACACAAACCAATCATATCTAACATATCTGATGAAAGGCTCATTTTTTATTGGTTGGAGATATCCTGCTTTCAAGGTACAAACATTCCATGTGCTGATGGAAAGCATTTGTGTGGTCATTTTGATTTGCTCAGGGTCCAGTCACCCCTCTCAAATGCATTGCTGGAACTACCCATGCGAGTATGTTGGCTTCCCCAAATATGCCAGCCAATGTGTCACTTCTATGCTGAAAACTTTACTTGTCATCATGAGTAATTACGGGCGATAATCCTGATAGCATCCACTGCTGTTGTCATCCAAGAATGACTATCTGCCTTGAGGGGCATCATACCCCTGATTTGAATTTGGAGTTTCATTTTCCTTGCTGGCTGCCTGCCAAGGCTGAAGAACACCACCTGCCCTGAGCAGTCGGTTTCTTTTAAAAGGTGCCAGATATTCGTCTTTCACACCTCCATTTTTGATAGAAACATCTCTGCTCAGTGAAGGCAAGTGATGGGGAGTTTTGCTGTCAGAGGTGGTTGGTTTAGCTGGCCACTCGGGGCATTTTATAGGAGATGGGAACACCTCCCCATCCCCACCATGGCCATAACAGCCCGTTTCAGAGGCACATTCTGGTTAGACAAGGTAATTTGTTTAAAAATGGATGAACTTTGTCTTCTGTTTGGCTGTGAAAGCAATGGGAGTTTGCCATTAAAAAGAAGCCTGTATTACTCATGTACTAAACAACAGGCTGAACTGAGGCATTGCCCCAGCTAGGAGCAGTGTGTTGTTACACTTCCCTGGAGCACACTGAGGCTACTTCTTGGGTTCCCTCTTGTGTCAGGCTGATACCTGGCACAGCTTATGTCCCCAGGAGTGCTTCCACATCTATGCTGGCTCTCTCTCTCTATGCACTGGCCAATGCTACACGGATGCACCAGGGGGGAAGGTGGGGAATATCGCAGCTCTGCAGAGGCGGCCACTCCCTCTGTGCTGCTACCCATGAGATGCCGTACACCTTCATATTCCTCTGTGTGTCCACAGAAGCTGGTCCAGGATTCGGTCCTATGTATGTGTACTATATTTCCATCATTTTAAGGAGTGCAAGCTCTGGTTGGACATTTTAAACTGATAACACAATAGTGTTATTTGTTATTTAAAATAATTATTAAAAAATTTAGAAAAGTGTAATGAAATTGAAAGTAGTTGCTTTCTAGATGCTGCCTCAAGTCTTTGAAACAACTGTGGTAACCTGATGTGAAGAGCAAAGTATGCACCAAGAATGCAATACAAGTCAAACAAACATGCAGAGATGACATCTGTAAAGAAGGGGCAATTTAAATAATAGCTGCAGAGTTCACTGCTCTTGATGGTTCTTTATTCATAATCCTTACTTTTAGATGGGTAGGAAACTGATTAAAGATGCATTTTAAAATTAAAAAGACAGAGCAAAAAAAGTCACCAATCCACTGTGTTAATGCTTATTGCATATTCACTGAAAGGTAAATCACCCTTATTATTAGGTGCTCTACAGGATATCAAAATTATATATCATCTTAATGAGCCACTTTGATTGACCATGGGGCTGTATAACTTAAGGGACCTGAATTCAAAATGACATTTAGCTCCTCTATATTTGTATGGTCAGGTGTGGTGTGGACAATGCTTGTAAGCCTGTGCAGGGATGGATCCATTGGCCATTCCTCCTTTAGTAGCAGGGTGAATTTAATCTAATATTGCACATTCAGTCTTCCGATTACTAATCAAGACAGATAGTGACGGACACAAAGGGTTAAATTCCCCATTGGCATAAGCAGGGAGAGCACCACTGAAGTGAAGGAATTGTTCATGTTTAGGCTATGGGTGAATTAGACTCTTATCAGCATATTATTATTTATTTAATTTATATTATTTTATTTATAGGCTTTGCAGTTGTGCTCATCTCTGTAATATCTAAGTTCCTGAGTGTGGGTAGAATCACCGCAGGTTCAGGAAGGAAATCCTTGTGGAAATAGAGTTGGCAAAGGTGTTTTCTCCACTGAGAGCTGAACACAGGTCTTTAGAGCATGTATGATGTATAATATGGAATTGATTATTTCTATCATTATTTGAAGAGAAAGAAAATTCTGGGATGCACCTTATAAACCTTTTATGGACTGAGAAAGTCAATAATGTTGCAGATAGGAGAATATGACATAATTTCAGTTCCTATTCTGTATTGTTTCTATGTTTTTGTGTCCCTATGAGATACTTATTTTGTGGTCATGAATGCATTAAGTATTATGCATGATGCTATTTTCATTGTAAGTATTCTTTCCTGTGTGGTGGATAATTGCTCTGTATATATTTGGAAATTAAATTTTAATGCAACTTTTACCTTCATTGGTAAAATAATAATACAAATAAAATTAGTGCTTCCTTTTTGCCTTAATCATGGGATAGTATTTCCAAAACACTTATTCCAGTGTATGATATCTAGATTATGTTTATTACTCTAACCGTCTGCAGTTGTAATAACATTAAAATTGAATTCTATTAATAGATATCCCTGTGTTCTCTGCTACTCATGGTGTACTCTACTATGGTATCTAGTGTATCTACTACTGTGTGCCCTTGTTGCCAAAAAGGCTTAACAGCATTTTGGTTTGTATAAATAGGAGCATTGCCAGCAGATTGAGGGAGGTGATCGTTTCCCTCTGTTCAACATTGGTGAGGCCTCATCTGGACTCCTGTGTATTTTTGGGCCCCACACTACAAGAAGGATGTGGAAAAATTGGAAAGAGTCCAGAGAAGGGCAACAAAAATGATTAGGGGCTGGAGCACATGACTTATGAGGAGAGGCTGAGGGAACTGGGATTATTTAGTATACAGAAGAGAAGAATGAGGGGGGATTTGATAGCTGCTTTCAACTACCTGAAAGGGGGTTCCAAAAAGGATGGATCTAGACAGTTCTCAGTGGTGCCAGATGACAGAACAAGGAGTAATGGTCTCAAGTTGCAGTGGGGGAGGT
This sequence comes from Chelonoidis abingdonii, assembly GCF_003597395.2. Taxonomy (NCBI): domain Eukaryota; kingdom Metazoa; phylum Chordata; order Testudines; family Testudinidae; genus Chelonoidis; species Chelonoidis abingdonii. The sequence goes on along the minus strand of NC_133769.1, from coordinate 245,390,359 downwards.
TTAAGTTGGATATTAGGAAAAACTTTTCCATTAGGAGGGTGGTGAAGCACTGGAATGGGTTACCTAGGAAGGTGGTGGAATCTCCTTCCTTAGAGGTTTTTAAGGTCCATCTTGAAAATGCCCTAGCTGGGATGATTTAGTTGGGGATTGGTCCTGCTTTGAGCACTGGGTTGGACTAGATGACCTCGTGAGGCCCCTTCCAATCCTGATATTCTATGATTCTATAATCTATTCAAACAGGAACTAGTACTATGTGTTTCTAGCTGGTAAAATAACAGAACAAATACCTTTGGATAAACCCATGAGTGGTATAAGGTAGCTAGAACACATCAGTGAATCAGGCTGATTGATATTTCTATTCGTAAGTACTCAATATACACTCAGTTTCTACTGAGATGGAGGTCATATAAATACCTAGTTACATCTAGCTGCAATGTGGCAAGGTTTTGACACAATGATGGTTTTTCATTGAAATGCCATCACCACAATGGAGCACGTGGACTTGATATCACAGTATGCTGGGTTTGGTCTGTTGGACCATTTCTCATAAAAATGTCATATAATTCCCTATTGTGACCCAGGCAGAAACCTTGTAACTAACACACAGTGCACCAAGCAGTCATTCATTCACTTTGCTTGTCTGTGGCGCTTCATTCTCTGCCTTTTGAATTTGTCTGCTTAGCTTGTACGCTCTTCAGGGCAGGGACTTTGGGTTCATACATGCCTGTAAAGTGCCTGCACACCAATGATGCTATACAAATAAAGTACACTCTCTTCAATTCTATTTGCAGCCTCAGACCACACCTCTCTCTAGGGAATTACAAACCAAAACTGAGTTTCCTTCACTGCAGCAAAGAGCAATACTGAAAGGTTAGCTGCTTTTTATTTTTTATATTCCCTGCCTCTCTCACGCACACTTTAGAGAACCCAGCAGGATATTCCTTCTTTTGTCTAATTTCAGGGTCTGCAAAACAATCTGTCAGGTGAGGATACAGGTAATTTTGGCAAGCCTCAGAACCGCTCAGAACCCCTGTGTGAGCTCTTTTACCTCTTATCACTTCTAAGTCTTCAACAGTTAATACAGTGGAGAATGAGGAGGCCTATGGGACAGGCTGCATCTTGGTGCTGTTCAGTAATATCACTACTTATTTTTAGATTAATAACTCGCACTTCTTTAGCGTTCCTTAGGGAATGTCCTAGTGAGATACAGTCCCACATTCACCATGATAATAACCAAGGTCTGGATCTTATCTCCCATAAACATCTGCTCTGTACCTCTAGGATCTAAATCCCCATCTGACTTCAAAGAAGTTGAGAGGGCTCAGTAATGCTAAAACTCTGGTCACTTATTCTGTCCAAGACCCCAGTTACCATAGCATCAGAGCACCTCATAATCTTTACAACACCCCAGCAAAGTCAGTGAGTGCTATGGTCCCTATTTTACTGGCAGGGAAGAGAGGCACAGACAGACTAGTTGTGACTATCCCAACCAAGTCACACGGAAGTTATGTCAGAACCAGGAGCGGCGCCAGGGTTTTTGGCGCCCTAGGCAGGGGTCCTTCCGCGCTCCTGGTCGTTGGCGGCAATTCTGCGGTGGGGGGGTCCTTCTGCACTCCCGATCTTCAGGGCACTTCAGCGGCAGGTCCCGGAGTGAGTGAGGGACCCGCCGCAGAATTGCCACAGACGACCTAGAGCGCGGAAGGATCCCCCGCCGCCGAATTGCCGCTGAGGGCGGCAAAATGCTGCCCTCCCAAATCCTGGCACCCTAGACAACCGCCTAGGTCGCCTAAATGGAAGCGCCGGCCCTGGTCAGAACAGGGACTTGAACCCACTTTTCCCAGGACTTTGGCTAGTGTCCTAGCACTGGACCACCAGGTGCTTAAATATGGTATTAGAGGCCTAACCTGAGGTTCAAAATTGTAGCTAGTTTAATTTAATACTCCCTTCTCCCCATTCCCATCAACCCCTCCATCCTCATGTGGATCCATCCCACAAGAAACATACCTGAGCACATAAAGCTTAATTTTGCCCTTATCTACTTGGGGTGCAACTCCTAGAGTTGGACCCATATTGCTTGTAAGTAGAGTAGATTCGATTCAATTCGATTCCATCCCATCCCATCCCCCCAAATTCCCACCACTCTTGCTAGAGATAATCCAACCTCTTTTATATCCTGGTTGGAGTTAACAAGCTGCACCTGCCTCTTTGACTCAGAAGTAATCATCCTGCTCAGTTATGCAGTGTTCAAGCACCTGACACCAGGATGACTCAGTAGACAAGTGCTGCATTCCCATGCAAGGTCCCAGAACCCACTCCCATGTTATAGTTCCCAGTAACTTTCTAAATCTGACTTAAGTTATCTTTAGGGTACTCACTTATGTTTCCTAATAAATATTCTATTTGTGACCTCCTAATTAATAGGATTAAGGGAATTTAGCCTGGCAATCTGACAAAAGGCAGTATTCTAGGACCCTTACTGAATATTAATATCCATCTTGTAGCAAAAGCAGAACACTTGTTTGTGTATATTGGAGCCCCACTGGTTTAGGTCTTTAACAGGAAAACAACAAAGAAGAGAAAAAAATTACAAATTACAGCTGAAATAAATCATTGGCATAGCTGTTTTCAAATTATTATATTTCAGGGGAATTTCAGTCAGTTACATGAAAAAGAAGACACCAGATTCAATGGAGCTTTGATAGTCAGGTTATGTTAATAATGGGGACTCATGTAAAATGCATAAGGTATACCTTACAGATGAAGAAGATTGCTAATAATTATTCTGTATGCTAAGAGTGTAGCTCTTTCTGAACTGATACATAAAGACTCCTTTACATTCTAGCCTAATTACTTATAGACAGTTGAGTACAAAATTACTTTCATGTGTTTGAACATGTGGAAGGAAAGAGATTAGAGATGTACCTTTCAAAACAGCTGGTTGGCATGTTAAAGAAGAAAACCTACTGGTTCTTTGGTACTGATTGAAAAAGTGCATTTCCTTGTAATTAGACCTATTAAAGTAAATGTCATGCAGGGGGATTTTCAAAGGAGGCATCTGGGGTATGCAGCAGGAAACTCAGGCACTCTTGGCTGCTCTGGAAATTAGAAGGATTTTCAAAGCTGAGGAAGGGTGGTACTAGACTTTTGAGAATTTGGTTGCCTCTCTAGCCATTCACACTTTCTTGGTGCTCTGGCTCCAGCATAATACCCAGACTTTGGGGTTTTCAGAGAGTAGCAAACATTATCAGGCTCTTGTATTCAGCCATTTCTATGCCCACTTGTTTGCATATACCAGAGCATTCCCCCATTGCTCAGGGCTACTAGCATTCAGGAAGAAGCCATGCTTGGCCATGTGGTGAACCTGGGGTTATTGGAAGAGATCCAGTAATGATGCAAGACATCGCAAATAGCTGTTATGCATGTATTTGCTCTGTGAGAGTAAAAAAGGACTGTAAAACCTATGCCTGGGGACAGTGCATACAGATGGGGAATATTGTTTTGATATAGCTAGTGAACTATAGGTGGGAAGTGACTGGGAAGTAGCTGAGCTCTATAAATAGCTGACAGCAAGTCATGCAAAATGGAGCTCTTATTACTGCAGAGAATAGCATATGTCAGAAACCAAAGCTGAAAAAACACTGCATTCACTGTCTTAGCAAATACATCAGGATGAGGTGGCAGAAGTTTCCCCTCACAAAGCACCCTTACGCTGCACCCAATCTACAATGCTATTCCATCTTACCTCTGGGTCATACCCCTCCTCCCCCCTAAACATTCAGCAGGCATGTTCCAGGATGCTTTATAACAAGCAGAAGTAAGAGCTACCAGGCAGGACTGCATACAGCTCTCCTGCCTCCAATCCACCCATAATCTCCCTCTCTCTGAGGCAAGGCAAGATTCCTTTTCCTCACTTGCTTCTAGCCATAACAGTGTAGCATGTTTGGGTGTTGAGCTGCAGCCAATAGCAGATGCAGCCCCATCCTATATGGCAAAACTCTAAAAGCATTGTCCTTTTGGCCCCATCCCATCCCTCCCTGTTCTTTTCTTGTAACTGTCCTGCCAACCTCCTCCAACCCCGCCTTAACCCCAAAGGCCCCTAGCAAATGTTAGCTCTCTCTTTCTCTCTCACTGATTGTCAACACTGCTCTTTCACTCTCTCTCCCTCCTGCTCTCTAACACACACAGTCTCCTGTGTTTGGGAGCTTTTTATTCAGTTAGGAGTGGGTCACTGGATGCACACTGTGCAGTGCAACCAGTGAATGGCCACTGCCTAAGTGGCCTAATTTAAGCCTACTGAGGTAGCTGTGCCACTGACATGACTCAGTAAGATGCACCTAGCTGAATATGTAGGGAGTTTTGAAAACCCAGATTGAATGGCTAGTCTCAACCATGTCCCTGACCCACCTTATTGCAGCAGTCAGCCCCAAGAGTGCTCAGAGGATTTGGCTGAGATGCACCACCTGTTTGGAAAATCCCTTCAGCAATGAACTATGCAGTGAGCACCAGCTGGCCTGTGCAAGACCCACCTGTGTCCACAGAGGCTTTTGAACATTCCAGAATTAGTCTCAATTTTTCAGCCTTAAAAATGACACTCTGCTGAGTTACATGCACATAGTTTCTTCACAAAAGAATGCCATGCAAAAAAGGACAGCGCCTGCTGCATGAAGTTTTTGATATCTTAGTGTTTTGCTTGCCATAGGGATTCTACTACATCGCAAATTAAGTTTGCAGTGAGACATAAATGAAGTACAGAGCAAGTGTATTCTTAGAGTGATTCTGTACTGCAAGCAGAGGTGTGACTGCAGCAAGCATAGATATACCATTGCAGTACAAATATAAAACAATAATGATAAATGCTGTAGGGAGGACATTAACACAATCTCTGAATGGGCTGAGCTTTGTTTTTGTTTCTAAACCAGTTTGGACTTGAACCAATTCTGAAGTCTTTATAGAAGATACTTCCGATTAAAAGATACATCTTGATTTAAAGGATAGCTAGTGTGTTATACACATAATGCATGGTTACCAGGAGCTCCACTGATTTCTAATAATTTAATTTCTATAACAGACTAGAGAAAGTTTATTAACTGGCAGCCAGTATTCAATTACTATTTTCCAAAATAAATAGCCTATAGGACAACTAACTAGAGAAAAAGCAGCCACAACAGCCTTCATTTTGTGTATTTTTAAATGTAATATACTGTACTAACACAGACATCCTAAAAGCCATCTCCTTGTTAATCCTACTCAGTGGCTTTTTCCTGTACTTGTGGCATGGCTATTTAAGTAAATGATATTGTTACATTCATGTTAAAACCTGATGTATGGGCTAAGTAACATAGAATAAAAGGATTTGAAACATAGTAAAAGGTCATCTTAGATGTTACATTCATGAGGTTCATGGATGGATTTTAGAGAATGGCTCATATTTAAACAGTCACTGATACAACTAATTATCTTCTCCTGCCTGGTTTGTCACCTAAAGCCAAGAGGATTTCCCAACGCACTCCTCCAACAGCAAAACACATAAAGAAGGCCAGCATTACAGAATTCATAGTGATCCCTTGAAATGTGTCCAGTAAAATATAAAGCCTTAGCACACAGATTTACTGGACATATGTTAGCCTTTTTTCAGAATACTCCTTTGGTTCAGTGAGCTCCCTTTTGTCTGATCCTGTCGTTCATGCTTAGAGCAAAGAGTTTGCTCCCAGTTATGTACTGTGACTCTGGTAGATCAGGTGCCATCTCTTGTCAAGGCTGTAGATGTCAGCTGAGCATCGACACATTCATAGCTGGAAACCAGACCAGCTCACTTGTATGTTAGTTCAAGACAGGTATTGGACTTGCAAGGATGTATTTAGATGCAATAAAATGCTTATAAGTTGCTGCATGCATTAATCTTACTTGCAATGTCTGTATCCCATGCTATAAGGTAATATAAGTTTTGCTTTATAGCTGTAAAAATGTCTACTCTGAACTTGTGAACCCAGGCAAGAGAAGTGGTTTCTCCACCCATCCAGGAGGACTGTCAAACTAAGTGGGCCATTTGGTATCGTGATGTTTCACAGATTGGGTTAATGGCCCTCTCACACCCATAAAGGTGCTGTGTGCAAGGATTAGCCTGGATTGTGGAAGAAGGCAATAAAGATAGCTGACATGAAAATTCTTCATCTCTTTGCTGTTTAGATTCTCACAGGTCTGGAGCTAGGAAACAGACTATGAAGAACTTCAAAAAGATCTCACAAAACTAAGTGATTGGGCAACAAAATGGCAAATGAAATTTAATGTAGATAAATGTAAAGTAATGCACATTGGAAAAAATAATCCCAACTATACATACAATATGATGGGGGCTAATTTAGCTACAATGACGTCAGGAGAAAGATCTTGAAGTCATGGTGGACAGTCTCTGAAGATGTCCACGCAGTGTGCAGAGGCGTCAAAAAAGTAAACAGGATGTTAGGAATAATTAAAAAGAGAATAGAGAATAAGACTGAAAATATATTATTGCCCTTATATAATCCATGTACGCACAATCTTGAATACTGTGTACAGATGTGGTCTCTCACTCCAAAAAGATATACTGGCACTAGAAAAGGTTCAGAAAAGGGAACTAAATGATTAGGGTTTGGAGATGGTCCCATATGTGAAAAATAAAAGAGGCTAGGACTTTCAGCTTGGAAAAGAGGAGACTAAGGGGGATATGATAGAGGTATATAACATGAGTGATGTGGAGAAAGTGGATAAGAAAAAGTTATTTACTTATTCCCATAATACAAGACTAGGGGTCACCAATGAAATAATAGGCAGCAGGTTTAACAAATAAGAGAAATTCTTCTTCAACAGCGCACAGTCAACTTGTGGAACTCCTTACGTGAGGAGGTTGTGAAGGCTAGAACTATAACAGCGTTTAAAAGAGAACTGGATAAATTCATGGTGGTTAAGTCCATTAATGGCTATTAGCCAGGATGGGTAAAGAAAGGTGTCCCTAGCCTCTGTTTGTCAGATGGTGGAGATGGATGGCAGGAGAGAGATCACATGATCATTGCCTGTTAGATTCACTCCCTTTGGGGCACCTGGCATTGGCCACTGTCAATAGACAGATACTGGGCTAGATGGACCTTTGGGCTGACCCAGTAAGGCCGTTCTTATGTTCTTATGCAGGAAACAAAAGTCGAGATCCCCAGCGTCAACTTGGGTTAGCTCTAAAAGACATTCAGTTCTGACAGATTTAAACATTTTATTAAAGTTAATGTTTAAAATTAAATATATACAAGTTAAGAGGGAAGGTACTGTACATCTGGTGTCTGGCTTGAGTTATGAGGGATTACAGGTATCAGTTACAAGGATGAAGAGATACATATATATCACGTAATCAGCATAGACCCAGATTTGGGTCTGGGAGTTTTTAGTGCATCAGTGGATAAGTGGGCTTGGGTACGCCACCCATGGAATGTATTAAGCGTCCAATTCAGTATTGATGTAGTGAATAAGTACGTGGGTGGGGCGCATCCCTTGGTTCATCAGGGAAGGAAGTGGGTTATTTCCCTGGTCGGCATTCTCGGTTACTTGACCTGGTACTGGCGGTGTCCTGTGATGTGTTCCATGTAGATGTCTCTGGACCACCTGATGGTGTCAGACACCATAAGCTGTCTCATGAGCCGAGTGTAGCGTTGACCAACTCCGCATACTCTCAGAACTGGCTCATTGTGGGGGTCCCATGAGCCCAGGGCTCCCAGAGTCAGGGTGTGTATCTGGGCCTCATAGCCCTGGGCTCTCAAGATGTTGGTCAGTGGGGTGTACTTCAACGTCTTCCATGCTCGAGCATTGTGGAAGGCCAATGACCTGTTTTCAACAACTCAGTCACCTTTTGGAACCCTAGACTATGATTCACTTGTAATATATGTTGCCTGCTTTAATCTGTAAATAACGCTCTCATTTCTTTTTCCTAGTTAATAAACCTTTAATCAATTTATTACAGGATCAGCTACAAGTGTTGTCTTTGGTGTGTGCTCTAAGGTACAAATTGACCTGAGGTAAGTGACTGGTCTCTTGAAACTGGGAGCAGCCTGAATATTTGGTGATATTTGGAATAAGTGACCATTCATCACTAAGTCCAGTTTGGCTGAGTGGCAAGATAGACTGGAGTGTCCCAGGGGACTGTCTCTGAATCCCTGGTAAGACTGTCACAGTGCTTCAGGAACTCGTGTTTGTTACTTGGTTGGTGAAATTTAATTATAGAACACACCACCAGTTTGGGGTGTCTGCCTTGCTTTTTGACATTCTGCCCCATGGTTGGCACTCATGGTCTTGAGCCATTCCAGACAGTGTGACACGTACATTTACATTTCTCCTCACTTATTTACACAAATGACTGTACAGAATTGCTCTTTGCTTCATTTTGCTGCTATCCTTAACCCCTCTCCCTAAACCTTTGATGTGAGGTGAATTAATATAGGGACTCCAGAATGACAAAGAATAATAAACTGCCCCAAGTGTTTACATAACTTGCAAGTTTCCAAAGTACAATGCATGTTGCTTACTCATGACCAGTCTGCCAGTGAAGATGCCCCTCCAGCAAATAGGTAAATTACAGCTGGATTATGTAATTCATGACAAATAGCCAATTTTGCTTCTTTTCCTGTTTGCAAATTGTTCTTGAACAAATAGCAATTTTCTTGAATGTATTCATTATTTCACATTACTTATCCAACAATTTCTGCAAATGATTCTTGGCCTGAAACTTGTTCATGAGCTGCAGTTCACTGCCAATTTTCAACATTTGAAATTCAAGCCCTTGTGACTAGGCTCATGTGTCATGTACAGTATGTTTCAAGACTGTAAAAGGTAACTCTTAAAGCCTCACTAATCCTGGATTAACATTGGTCTAATTATTGACTACAATGCAATTATTCCTGCTTTACAATGATGTAGCATTAAGGGTATGTCTCCACTGAGGCTGGGAGGGAGAGTTCCAGCCCAGGCAGACAGACTCATGATAGCTTTGCTTCAGCTAGTGCACTAAAAATAGTGGCATGGAGTCTGCAGCATAGACTAGCTGCCCTAGTGCAAGCCCACCTGAATCCCTTAGTCTGAGCTCAGGCCACTAATTTGAGCTGATGCACCTGAGTTGCAATTTCCACACTGCTATTTTTAGCATGCTAGCTCAAGCCAAGCTAGCACAAGTCTGTGTACTCATGCAGGGAATTACACTTCCCAGCTGCAGTGGAGACGTACCCCAAGTGAAAGGAGAATCAAGTCCTTTGAAACAGGTTTCAGGTATGAAATCTCATGCTTTTGAAATTCAGAATCCACTAATATTCTAGTACAGTTCTCTGTTTCTATTATAATTACTTCTGGTAAACTCCCTTGCTAGGATAGTCCTGCAAAATTAACACAAAGGGATATGGATGTAAAAGAAGAAGCAAATTTATTTAAAAATGTGAATGGATATTTGTGGGGAAATGTTTGTAGTGTGCTCTAAACAAAATAATTTATAGAAATAAATGAGTTCTACTGTCTGACCTTATTATCATTATTCTTTATACTGTAGTAGCAGCCAGAGGCCTCAATAAGGGATCAAAGCCCCATTGTCCTGGGCAGTTTACTAAAACATAATCAAAATGTTGGTTCTCTGTCCCAGAGAACTCAGTCTAGGATTATGACAAAACACAACAGGTGAATAAGCAGATATATGGAGGTGAAGTGAGGGAGAAGATAACAATAAAGATGGTATTTGCATTAATTAATAATCAAATTGTAGCAGATCTATGAAATAGATAACAGTCAATTTATTTGTGTTTCTCACCTGTCGGGAGATCAATCATACCTCATGGCATTGAGGCTATAGGTCAAATACAATGTGGCTGGGAATTTTCCATCAAAACATTTTTTCTAAGGAAAATGAAGTTTCTGCACAATCAAATTTTTGATATTAAACTGTGTCCACATGGGCTGCTGTGGTGCTTCACTGGATTGTTGTTTGGGTACCTCAGGCTCCCATTCTCTCCAACATTCTGTACCTCACTGGACTACATTTCCCATGATGCATCACTGTCTCCCCTCTAGCTGAATTGCCATGGTGTATTATGAGATATGTAGTTCAACCAAAGCGCCCTTATTAAAAATCTAGAGACATTTAACTTTACAGTGAAGTATGTCATGAACTTCAATTGCTGATTCCCTAGGAATTCAATTCCAATGATTTGACTTTATAATTTTTGCTCATTTTATAGTATGCACAAGTTATGTACAATGAGAATGCACAAATTTGCCTCTCCTATTCTTGAAACTACTGAAGTGTTGTGGGTTTGAAAGTTGGACTTGAAGTCAAACATTAGGGGGGTTGTGTCCTGCTTACAAGAGTCAATGAGTAAATAGAGAAGAAAAATTGGACAAGAGAAAGGCATAGAGAGGTAGGAAAAAAACAAATAGAGACATGCTATGGGTTAGGTAGTAGGAGGCTCCCATATGGGTATATAAAATCAGATAGGGGTCCAGTCATCTTCTTCCTTTTGCTCCTGCCCCTCGATTCAAGGTCTGCTTGAGGCTAGTGTCCCAAATGTGCTAACAAACTCTAAACATAGCTGAGAGAAAATTAGGTCAAGATCCCAATCCCCAGGGCCGGATTTATGGCAGACTACCCAGGTGATCACTCTGGGGTACTGGGCTTGGGGGGCACTGGACTTGGGGTGCTGTTTTTGTTGTTAGCGACAAAAGGGAAAATAGAATGTTTGAAGTAAAATGTTTCAGGTATTCAGTATGTGGATTGATTTTTCACTAACCTCCTAGATGTTCTGGACTTTTATAGAATCTTGTGGAACCTTCCAGACTTTTTGAGAACTTTATTTTCCTTGAACCTCCTAGAATGTTGTTAGCCAGGCCTTCACAGGTATATAAGGGGCAAGACATTGCCAGTCAGTCAGTGAGATAAATGAATGGAGTAAGAGCTCAGCAGCGATATTGTGAACCCTGTTTTATTGTGTAAATGGGGATAAATCATACATGCAAATCTGGCATCAAAGCCATGAAATGGGCGACAAATGCAATACAAAATAAGATATTCAAAATTTTATCAAATGGGTGGGGGGCGCCGAAGATGCTCCTTGCCTGGGGTATCATTTGGTCTAGGTCTGGCCCTGCTAATCTCCTCCTCACTCATCAACAAAGCTGATCAGTTACAGAAGGAGCACATGCAACACTCTCCTAAGAAAGGCAGCTGCCAGCTATACCTCTTGTATACTGGGTGATGTGACTCCACAGAGTTCCTATTGTCCTTTATTGCACCGTCTAGCCCTATCCAAGACCAGACCAGGACAGAAAGAAAAGTTCTAATGAGAAAACAGAGTCAGCATATATACGGTATTATAGTACATTAAAAACAAACTAACAAACAAACAAAACCCCAAGTTAAAAGAACATTACGGTTGAGAAGTCAAGGACTGTAACTTTAGGAAATGCCTGAACTGAGGTTGTCTGTGCAATCTGAATTCACCCCCTTATGTGTATATATTACGATACAGTTGTTATCTACATGATCACATACTATTTTTTTCCAAAGGATCCATGCCTCATTCAGTGAATGAGTAGTTATTCAATGTTTTTGTTTATCCTTCTCTATCAATGTGTGGCCCCAGACCTTATGTACTGCACACCATTCAAACTGCTCTGAATTCAGAATAATTAATTTCTTTATGGTCTTTTCTGTGGTGCTCAGCACTGTATTATCTGAGTGCTTCACAACATTAAGAGATTTATCTTTACAGCACTTCTGTGAAATGAGGGGATTATATTATCCTAATCATAATTCAGCTGGGTCTAGGGGAGAGCGAGACATTAATTTGGTAAGAAACACTATATTATTTTACAGAGCATTTATCTGAACTAGATGGAGACATTTTACTACCTTGGGCTTTATAGAGTGTTTGTAGATCAAAAGTGCTCTTGTTCTGAATCAAATCATTCCAATAGGTCTCTGAATAGGGCTCCAGCGGCAATTTAAAGGGCCCGGCGCTCCAGCTGCTGGAGTGGTAAGGGTAGCAGCAGCCAGAAGCCCTGGGCCCTTTAAATCACCACCGGAGCCCCTGGATAGCAGCGGTGGCAGCCGGGAGCCCTAAGGCTCTGGCAGCGATTTAAAGGACCAGGGGCTCTGGCTGCTGCCAGGAGCCCCGGGCCTTTAAAATCACCAGGCCCCGAGGCAGCTGCCCCTTTTGTCCCCCCTATCAGCAGCCCTGCTGGTACTGTCGGCTGTGTACTGGCTTTCTTATCGGTATACCATACCGTACCGTAACGGCTTACTTTCACTTGTGTTAGGCGCAGAACTACCTGACTAGGTAGTTTGGTGGATGCTGATAACTGCAATCAATATTCTATGCCTCCATTTACATGCATTTGCATAATAACAGTAAGAAAAATCTGTATGATCTGTGACTGTATTTATAAACATATCACAGACAAGGAAGATGATAGTCTCTCTTTATACAGGTCTGTTGAGGCAGAACCTGGAATAATGTGTGCACTTCTCCAGAGCTCAGTTCCAGAAACACATCAAGAAACTGACAGCAATTTAAAGAGCAACAAGGAATGGTTAAAGATTTGGAAGAACTGTAATAAGTAGGGGAAGGTAACCCCCAAACCATTTTGATTTGGTTTGTGTCTTTGTTGAAAAATTCACTAAAACCAATGATATAATGATATGGACATTATTTCGTAGTGATGGTGGGTCACAATGTCACACCAAAAATATGTTTACTTTGGGCCAGCTTGTTGCTCTTAATCAAATTGAATAGTACCTCAGACCATGAGTAGACCCACTGAAATCAATTAGGCTATTTATGGAGTAAGGTACTATTCACTGCGGGCTTCCCTTCATTTACCGGGAGATCGATGTGTGGTGATCGATTCCACTGGGGGTCAATTTAGCGGTATAATGAAGATCCACTAAATCAACTGCCAATCACTCTCCTGTCAACTCCGGTACTCCACCGGAACAAGAAGCATAAGATAAGTCAACAGGCGAGTTTCTCCTGTCGATCCAGCATGATGTAGACGCCACAAAAGGTTGACCTAAGCTAAGTCAACTCCAACTACATTATTCACATAGCTGGAGTTGTGTAACTTAGGTTGACTGAGCCCCGTAGTGTAGACCTGCCCTATGAGTATCACGATTTGCTCCATAGTGATGCTAGTTCAGGAGATCCAGTGTTCTAGTAATCAAGTTCAAGTAGCTGGAGAGAACCAACCAAATGTGTAAGCAGCCAGCCTGCTCTTATCCTTTAGATGCTTTCAGAGCACTGTGCTCTTCAGGAACATCCTCATGACATGCCATCATAACAAAAATGCAATCCTGGTTCAAGGGTGTTTTTTCCCAAAAGTTGGGCCAGCCCAAATTAATAACAAAAAATATTTAGCAAAAACAGCTATCTATTGTTTTGCTGGCCAACTAAGGATGGGAATGAAATTGTAACTATCTAAAAGTATAAGCAGCAAAGCGTCCTGTGGCACCTTATAGACTAACAGATGTATTGGAGCATGAGCTTTCGTGGGTGAATATCCACTTCGTTGGATGCATGATATTCAACCACGAAAGCTCATGCTCCAATACATCTGTTAGTCTATAAGGTGCCACAGGACTCTTTGCTGCTTTTACAGATCCAGACTAACACGGCTACCCCTCTGATACTATCTAAAAGTAGTTTAGATTTATGCCCTTGAAGAAGGGAGAGGAATTACATAGGGTTGACTGGCTATAGTTGAGTGGTGGCATATTAGGTTGTATAGAAAGTGCCTGACTCTCCTTTGTGCCTTTGAAAATCTCCCCTGTAACTGATTAGACTGGGGAATAATCACAAAGGAAGTGGTAGAAGGCTCCTGGCTTGTGTCATTTAAAGCTGGACTGAACAAAGCACTGGAGAATGTACTGCAGGGAATGGCCTTTTGCTGGCAGGTTGGGAGGGGCTAGAGAACCTAATAGTTCTTTTCTATCTCTAACATCTTTGAGTCTGTGATTAAGAATTCCTCAAATTATGGCACATGTTTACACAAATATTGATCTTCCAGCTTATGCTTTATAACATCCTTGAAGAAAAGTCCTGCAAACAGAAATTTGCTCCAAATTAGAAGGATAGTAACGGACGGAGAAACGGCTGCCTTTTTGGCCAATACTGCAGACAAAGTAAATATTGATTACAAGGTTTTATATGCAAATACTCTGAAAGAGTTAAATAGGAACTTTATTCAATAGGAATATGTAGCCTAATCCCCTTTTTATGTTGTGATTAGTTGCTACACTTTTATTTAATGTGTTTTATAATAATAAGTTTTTTATGTAGGTTGCATAGCAATGCTTCCAAATACTCACATGAAAGGCATGACCCCTAAAAAGGAGGCAAGAGGGGCAGAATGGTTGAATTGTTAGGAGAGGAATAATTTGTTCTGAAAAATGTCATGCAGAGCCTGGCAGTCTATACTACAGCCATTGCAAAAGAGGGAAACAGAGGCAGTCTCTTTGCTGCAATTATACTTACAACATTCAGAGAGAACGTTCCAGGCAAATAATTTGCACATCTAAGGTCCACAAGCCAGTAGTAGGGAGGGGACCAAGGCTGATGCTATGAATTCAATGATGCACTGCACAGGATTTATTAATCTTTTCAATGACTATATTTGATTAAAATAAGAATGTCCCTGAAACAGAACCCTCATCCTGAACACCCTCCAAATTTGGGAAAGTTCGGCTTTGGATCTTAACTTTGTTTCTTGGACCCATTTCTAATTTGATTACGTATAGAGAAAAAACAATAGCACACATATAATGTTTGTGTGCCCACTTAACTCCAGCTATTAATGTAAAGCACTAGTCACTTTTTTTATTATTATGGTAATACTTTGAGTCCCCATTGAGATCAGAGCCTCACTATGTTAGGGACACATAGACACAAAGTCCCTATTCCAAAAAGCTTACAGTCTACTTTGACAAGACAAATAAAAGGTGGAAGGGGAAACAGAAACGTGAAGTAGCTTGCCTGCATTCACACAGCAGAACTGGGAAGAAATCACCTAGCGCGTTGTCCCAGTGAGTTACACCACACCCAACTAATTACCTTGAATGTAGCTAAGGATGCAACACAGAGAAAAGAAATTTGGATTACAGAACTCAGCATTTACACTGCTTCTTCAGCTACCAAACCTTTCTGAGGTCTCAAGACCTCCTCTCTTCCTGCTCAGCTTCCCTCTCTCTTTGCCCCTGAAATAAGTTTCCCTTGGCTTGTTCTGGACTGGTGGTCAACAGATTCCCCCTAGCTCAGAGACCATGTCCTATTTTAACAGCAGCTTCTATACCTCCCTCTTTGCTCTGTTTTTCTGCTTGAGAGTTTCCATTACTACAATCCTCTTCCCTGCAGACAACCAGGGGAGAACCAGCTTCCTTTAGCTTGGCCAATATCTTTAGCATAATCATTGTTCTGCTGTAGCAGAGTGATTCAATGTTAACTATTGATTATCCTCTGGCTGCTCCCAGACAGGTTTTGTAATATAACCTGGCTAGTCCTTGCTAGCAAATGACTGATTCAATACACATTGAGCGTTAGAGTTATACACAGAGTTCATAAAATCAATCAGAATTCATAAACTATACACAGCTTCCCCAAAGCGTCCCAGGGATAAACATAACTTCCATGACAGGACCCATGTAAAGAAACTCCGCAGCATTTCTGTGCCTTCCTTCACCCTGACAAGAGGAAAGCAGACATGCAAGCATGTGTGTCTAGTCATGATTATTATTTATTGCCCGTTTGATGCTATCTACCAATTTCCCTTAGGAATATTGCATTATTCTTTCATAGTGTTGGAAATGGGATCTTTGTTACCTTTTCTGTATTTCTGTTAGGAATTACTGCTACATACATAAAAGAAAGAAATTGTACATTTAAGTTCATTGAGATTTTACTAGCTGTGCAATAAATATAGCAGCTACAGATGTCCTGAAGTGCTTGGAAATTATTTGACTACACAGAAAAGTGTGTTTTATCCAGTGGCAGATTACCACATGGGCCCATGTGTCCTGTGCCCAGGGGCTGTGGCCAGTTTGGAACTCCCCCCCGCCCCAAATCTCTCTGCCATGGTCCCAGGGCTGGAGGAACTCTCACTCCACACTGTGGCACCAGGGCTGGACCGCCATGGCCTTTTCCAGTCTCGGGGCTGCAGCGAGGGAACACGAACAGGGAGAAACTAAAATTCCATCTATTTCTCTTGCTTGTTTGGACCTCTCAATTTTTGATTTCCCATTCACTCTTCCATAAACATATAGTCTCCTTCTGTACACTTACGCTTTTATTAGAAATATGTCTCCCACTTATGTCAATGGGAGGAATGGTTTGCAGGTTGGCAGTGTTAATATCTCCATCAGAGCTCGAAAAACTGGCTGAAACTAATAGTTCAGTCTCTAATTATTATAGTATTCTTCCAAAGTTCAGATACTTCATGGCATTTTCAGTTTTCTGTTTCCTAAGAAAGATGACCAAAATATTGGATATAACTGAAGGACCTAATATTAAATGTCCCTTCTTTCACTGTTATTTATTACTCACTGTCATCACAAAATAAGGCCAATATGATGTTATATTTCGTAAGTCTAAAATAGCATTCAGTGTTATATATATAAAGGATGTATAATAACTGCAGCTGAAAACTACATCCTGATGATTTCTGGATTTAAAGAAATAAAAGGAAAAATAAAGGTGATATGAGTCATTTGGAAAATATGTGGAAGATTCTGGATTATGGGGGTTTTAGATGCTCATACGTAGGACAAATATACAACCTTTTAGCTTATACTTTCTATGAAGAATAATCAGGACCTCTGTTTTGTTTAAACTAGATTTTTTTATGTTGTATTTTTAAAACCAGGGTACAATAGACATTAGTAAACAAAGAAATATAAACACTGATCCTGCCCTGGTTGTATAAACACTTAAACATATGCACAAATTTACTCAAGTGAGTAACCTCATTGATTTAAATTGAACTACATATGTGAGTAAAGTTACACGTGTCTAGGTATTTGCACTATCAGGACCATATAGAACAATTTAGTACACTTTCCCACTCTTACCAAACACATTGCGATTTGAAAGAGATTGTAAGTTCAGTCATATTCAAATGAAATTAGCAAAACCTCAAATAGCTAGAGGTCAAAATATTGTCTACATGACACATTTTGTATTTGTAGGCCCTAATAATTTTTATATTAACCAACAGAGCAACAAAAGAGCTATGTCATGAAGTCAGTAAAGCACAAATATGTTCTAGTTCTGATATTGAAAAGCCACAAACAGAAAGGTCTGGCCTTCAGTGTTCCTTGAGTGTTATTATTGTCTTCACTTCTGGGGTTATGAGGTGAGGGGAACAAGATTGAGTCATATTAACAAAGTTGAACAGCGTCGTTTAAGTGTTCTAATCTTATTGGTCAGGGCACTGTGATTTTCTCTGTCAGGGCACTCTGATTTTCTCAAGCCATTCATTGTGGCCATCAAGTTCCAAAAGGAAATAATGCTTGGTAGCATTTCTATAATAAAGTTAGAGTCTAGAATAAAGCTATTGCTATTTGGGAGTTAATTTCCTCTCCCAAACTGATCCTGTCTGCCCCCACCTTCTCCTTTAACTAATTCCTCTTCCAGACTCGCTTCTTCTGTAATGTCTCAAAAAGAATTTGGCCAGCTAATAATGAAAAGGTTTTGGGACAGTTTAGTGTAACTGGCTGAGGAACAGAAAACAGGAAGACAAATATCATACTGATTGCCTGTGATGGGATGAAATTAGATCCCTGCCTATTGTATCTGGGATGCACAGATTATCAAGCCTGTTCCACGGTCTACATCACAGCCTTACAGTAACACAAATATTGTCCCGTTACTCTACCAAATGGTTTTCACTCCAACTCATGGCTGTAAAGCATGGTCCAAAAAGAAGCTCTATCAAAAGTCAAGTGTAATGAAAAAAGGCAAATATATATCTAAAAAGAAAGTGAATGGCTAAAACTATTCATTGCCTCCTAAAGGCTTTTTGGGCTTGTGAACCACTAAATCTCAGTTAGGGTCAGAGTTCTTATCAGGGCTTTCCATTGACTTCAATGAACTTTAGATCAGGCCCTTAGAGAGGGAGGATATTGTTTATATTTCCTCTGCCATTCATGTATATCTAGAGTTGGTGAGATCATTTCTGCTGAAATTAAATTTCATGAAAATAAGCTGTTTTTTTGAAGCTGAAATGTATTGCAGAGATGTATCGATTTCAACAAAGTTTTTCTCAGAAGGTTTTCATGGGCCAGGGCGATGAGAAAGGGAGAGTTCAAAAACTTGAATTTTCCATCTGCAAACAGCCATTTCAACACAATTCCACTTTACAAAAACATTTGAAAGATTTTATTTTCATTCCAATGCAGAATTAAAACAAATTTTGTACTGTAACAAATTTGATAGTTGTCAGAAAGCGGAATTGTCATTCTCCGGACACCTCCATAAATATCATTAGGGTACTGTCCAGAAAATGGAAATCTCTTGGAGCAGAGCATAATACCAGTGTTACTTTACAGCCCCATTAGAGGTGCATGTATGAGTGCAACCTATTGTTCAGTTGGTGTTACTCATCCCCCTCTGTACATGATCCTACTAGGGGACTTGTTTTTTTAGCACAAGCTATAGAAGCTTATGTTTTAGCATTGGAACAAAGCCTACACCAATCTAATTCCAATTAAGACAATCACCTGCATGTTTGCAAAGGACAGAGAACTGATCATTGTTTCATGTTGGGAGGAAGAACAGAAGCTCTGGCTCAAGAAATATTATTAGACATATTAGTTTCAAAGGCTACTCTCCCCATCCCTTCCTCTTCTCTTGCTTTGTAGATTTCCTTCCCCTCTCCTAAAGTCGTCCTAGTTGCTTCTAGATAGTTTTCGTGTCCAAAATCAAACTTTCATACCATATCGGACTGACCCCAAACTCACTGAAGTTTCTTGAAGTTTTGCCATTGACTTCAGTTCTCTATATACTATAGCACATCCATCTACAAAACATACCACTTTCTTTAGTTAGAGAATAGTTGTGTGTGTGTGTGTGTAGTGGTCACTCTGGTGGTAAAGTTGGGGGCCCTAGAGAGAATGTTCACCTCCCATGCAATTTTCTTTTCTTTCATTACAGCTTTTCTTTGGTGTCTCCTCTAGTTTATGCTCTTTCCTTCTTGTCATCTGACTTTGTTTTAGGTCTGCTAAGCTAGTGGGTTTGTCTCTGCTCATCTAGTTATCACAGCTTATCTAGTTATTTAATTATCTCTTTGTGCCATGCCACATGAGATGAGACCATACCTCATTGTGTTAGACATGTTACATGGAGAAGCTAAAGCTAGACTATGGAGAAACAGGTGATTTAATACACAGGTGTCTTGAATACAGAAGTGATATGTGGCAAAGTATCTCCATATTGCTTAAGCAAATGTCCTGTTCTTGATTTAACATTCTTATCCTGTCAGAAATGAGTTACATTGCTGAATCCATGTTCTTTGCATGTGAACTCTGAAATGCCATTGGTAATGATTTCTGCCAAATCATATTAAAAATTATGCATGAAAAATATAAAAGACCTACAGATCAACTACAGGCACATGATCCTGCACTATTCACTGTGATCCCAAGCTCTTGATGATTTGAGTGGGAGTTTTGCATGCACAGTGAATGCACGTTTGGGTCCTCAAAGGGCTTCCATGAATTTAAGATGGGGCTTTTGAAAGCACCCAAGTGACTTAAGAGCACAGTCCTATTGAAAGTCAAGAGGATGCTGGCTCCATAGTCACTTCAGTGCATTTGAAAATCACACCCTTGATTTAAAGGTCTTTAACATATGTTGTACTTACTGGTGTTCAGAATAGCTAATTATTTGCTAGAGCACTCTGACCCTGAACTGCTGGTTGGTTTATTTGTTTTTGACAGTGGATCTAATGCATATGAAATATGGCTACTAGCACTGGTTTGAGCCAGGAACAGCATTGGCAGCCACTGCGAAAATTTCCTTGCACATCAGGAAATGCATCTCAGTTCTGATTTGAAAATCTGCCACGTCTCACTCATTTGGAGAGATACTGTCTCATTTGGGAATAGTTTTAAGGCTCTTTAAAGAAGTATATCCTTCTTGGGATGAAATATTTTGCCGTGCATCAACGTAATATACAAAATCCTACTCTGAACACTAGATTCATCTCTGGTGTAACTTCAGGGGAATTCCCAGTATGCTTTGAAATCTTTCTCATTCAAAATTATCATAGCTCGAGAATCCTGAATACTTCTTTAGCTCCATCCCCAGATCTTCAGCACAGAGCGCCAACCTTGTATTGAGCAACAAACAGTCCTGTGGCACCTTATAAACTAACAGAAGTATTGGAGCATAAGCTTTTGTGGGTGAATACCACTTCACCCAAGAAAGCTTATGCTCCAATACATTTATTAGTCTATAACGGGGTCAGTGACCTTTCAGAAGTCCTGTGCTGAGTCTTCATTTTTTCACTCTGATTCAAGGTTTCGCGTGCTGGTAATCCATTTTAACATTTTTAGAAGGTCTCTTTCTATAAGTCTACAATATATAACTAAACTATTGTTGTATGTAAAGTAAAATGTTTAAGAAGCTTCATTTAAAATTAAATTAAAATGCAGAGCCCCCTAGACCAGTGGCCAGGACCTGGGCAGTGTGAGTGCCACTGAAAATCAGCTCCCGTGCTGCCTTCGGCACCCGTGCCATAGGTTGCCTACCCCTGGTCTATAAGGTGCCACAGGACTCTTTGTCGCTTTTTACAGATCCCGACTAACACGGCTACCCCTCTGATACTTAACCCTGTATTGGTTTTCTGATGCATTCATGTGCCAGGGATGAAAAATCTTTTTAATTTTTTACCTAAGCCAGGATTTAATCTTAATGTCTAGAGGTGAAAAGTATGTGACTTAGATCCCAACTATTCATACACCTAATAGTTAATATCACTCTTTTCTCCAGGGCTGGGGCTATTGTGTACTTTTAATACCTAACAGACCTACAATTTTGTGCATGTTTAGTAATTTCCTAATATCCTAAGTGACAAATCAAATAGCTGTGAAAATATTCACCTTCCTTCCTTGCTTTCTTTCTATAACATGTAACTTGTTTTAAAAAAAAAATCAGAAGAGTTAGCTAAGAGGTGCAATGCTCCAGAACAAAGTTCGTACAGTCAATGTAAATAAGACATACTACCTATCTGAAAAACAAAAAGAACTCTTCGTATTAAATGATAGTATCACTCAGAGCCAAAGACTCCTTTTGACTTCTGTATAATGCTAAAAAACTCTGAGAGTGATAAAATCAGCAAGGACAGGACAATCGTCATTGCTCACTTTATGACCTCAGGCATTGCTACAGTGCCTCAGACTGCCTTGGCACCATTAATCCCTAGACTGCTTCTGCTGATTTTAAAGAGGCTTTTGCTGGTAATCAGTACAGACTTTGGAATCCCAGGACACCCATACTAGCCACCCTGAGCTAAACTCATAAGGAGTGCAAGCAGTAACAAGCAACCTGGCCTACGTTGACCCTTAGCAGTTGTTTATATGTAATCATAACTGAGCAAATGACTTCCAAATGAAAAGTCATGTTTTTGGAACTGATAATAAATCAATCTTTGAAGAACTAGAAATATTTATTAGTTTTATTCTCTGCAGATTGTAAAAAAACCCAAATAAGTACCCCGGCTTTAGAGCCAGATGACTTTCACATCTATAGAGAGATTTAAAGGGGTTGTACATCAAAAGGGGACATTTTTAATAGCATTCACATGACAAAGGAACACTTCATTTTTGAAAGTGATATTCCAGTTTAATGAAAACTAACTTTTGGAAAAGTAGCTAAAAAAAGCTGTAGTAATGAGTAAAAATAAAATCTATGTATTCTTAACAGGGATAAGGAATAATACACAATGTAACTCTGATAGTATGAATGTCAACAGGATGAAAAAAATATTAAGATTGTTCACAAAAGGTCTGAATATAATTATTAACACCACTGAAGGAAACTAATCTGTTATTTTGTTTAGTTGCCGGCAAAAGCAAGGAGAAAGAACCCTGAGGATTCTATGAAATTAAAATACTATGCTACAAAAAATATAATGCTACAAAACCTGCAGTCACACAAGGCCCAGGCCAGCTCCTACTGGGGAAAGACTTTTGTTGACTTCAATGAGGATTGGTATAGGCCAAGAAATAATCGTTATTCCCCCCCCCAAATTGGGGTGATGCACACAGCTGTGAAAGAGAATGATAGCTCAGTGGTTTAGGTATTGACTTACTAACCCTAGGGATGTGAGTTCAATCCTTGAGGGGGTCACTTAGAGATCTAGAGCAAAATCAGTACTTGGTCCTGCTAATGAAGGCAGGGGGCTAGACTCCATAACCTTTCTGGGTCCCTTCCAGTTCTAGGAAATAGGCTATCTCCATTTATTTATAAAAGGCAGTCCCACTGACCATCCTAACTACTGCCAGCTATTTTTGGTGAGAATCTACAGTCACACCTCCAAAATGTGCAGAAATAACTGTATCCCCTACAAAAATTGGCTGCTAAGCAAATGGAATTTATGAGGGCCGGGCATAAAGAGGCCATCCTCATTGTTTGTTCACTCCACACACGCTCTCCCTGGTTACATGCCAGGGTGGAAGACATAGGTGGGGAGTATTTGCTCAGAATAAACAGTGATAGGACCGTACCTATGGTGTCCCTTTAAACACCTGCTGTGGTATGCAAAGCCAGTCTTCTCCTTCCATAGAAATGCTGACTGATGCAGAATTGGCACAATAACCAAAATAAGTCTGATTTGGTGTCAGTCCTTTTGATAAAGCAAACAAGGAGTTACTCAGATATTTGACTTTTGAAGAATTTCAAAAACTGGTGAAATTAATCTCCTAGGAATTACTATTTTTATAATTAATGATGAGGCTTAACTAAAACCCTGGATCTGATAACCCTAAAGAGAATAGCAACAACACTTTGCATTTCTATAGCTCTATCTATTTAAAGATGTCAAAGTGCCATACAAATGTTGCCTGATCCTGATAATACCACAGTGATTTAGGGTATGTTCTTATCTCATTTTACAGATCGGGCAACCGGGGCAAACAGAGGTACAGACTGAATTTCCAAAAACTTGTGTAGCTGCTAAGGGCCATTTTCATGCTTATTGTGGTGTATAAGTAAGAAAAGGACATGCTCACAGTTTGCAGAAAGGGTGGCTTGGTTCACCCAGAGCATGTGCACACTGAAGCATGGGTGCATAAAGATTGGCAGGGATAACAGGGGTTATCCTATATCCTTATGACAGGGATAAACACACAAAGCCTCTGTTCTGAATCCCTGAAGACCAGCATAAATTGAGTACATGCAAGCTAGTTATGGGTTGGGTTAGGTGGAAACCAGGAGGTAGTTTTTGCAGGGAAACTGGTATGTGTTTTCCCTAAAGTGAATGATGAGAGGAGGCAGAGAGAGCGGGAGAATCACTGGGAGCACCAATGGAGTCAGCTGGGCAGCTGAATACACTTACTTTTTCCCTGGTAGAGTTTGCTGTGGGCACTTCTTGATGCACAGCAACAGTTAGGATATATTAACTAACAATGGGGTATGCTAATGATCTACTAGCACATGCTAATAAGACTGGTAGGGATGTGGCCACATAGCTGCGCAAGTACAGTTGGACTAGTGACACAACTTTTGAACATTTCTCTACCATGAAGCCATGCAGAGACACAGAACAAAGGAATAGATATGTGTACCCCTTGCTATGCTAGTCTAAATGGTTTATTCCAGTCACTGGTTCTGGCCTGCCTGGGGAGGCATACATGCATCCTGAGGGACTATGCCCTCACAACACCAGACAGCCACTATGGCCTAGAAGGGATGTCTCCCAGCTGTTGAGGGGCATGAAAGCCTGGCCCCTGCTGCATTGAGAACAGCCATTTCAGAGTGGTGGTGTGGTCCATGTGAGAGGTGCCATGTTTTCAACTTTTACAACAGTTATTAACACTGTGTTCTTTTTTCATTTTTCTGAGTTGAGGCCAGGCTTTTCAAATAGACACTTTCTATTGGTTATTTTTACCCATCTTGTAGAATTAATTGGAGAATTAAGCTCTGCCATAGTCTCTATAGATGGCTGCAAATAAATATGAAAATTAAACCATTCTTTATTAGATTTTCAAAAGCACATAAGGGACTAAGGAGACTTTTAATGGGAGACATGGGACATAGCTTAGCACAGTGTATACATCCTTCTACTTGCTGTTTTCAGGGTGATTTTTGTGAACACACTAATGTTTTTCCCCCTCTGCTCTTTCTTGCAGGGATCCAGCACCTGAGAGTCTGAGCTCTAGCAGCTGCCAGAGGGTGATGCCAACTGAGCTCCATGATAGAGTAGATACTCTAATTTAGCAGTTTAGGTCTAGTACAAATGTTAACAGTTAAAATATGTATCATTGTCTAAAGACCTTTTTCCTGTGTGTGTTCTTTTTGCTGCAGCTGAGAAAAACTGTCCCACCAGATTTTACATTTTAGTTACTTATTGTTTCTTTAGTTAGAATGTATTGGATGACTTGTACAGTGTCTCAGCAGAAGTGTGTGACAGAACCAGAAGATCATTCTGACACCCCACCTTGGAGGTATTCAAAATCTGGAAACTGAGGAATATTGTAGATAGGTTAAATAACTTGCCCAAAGTTTTTTTTAACAAGTCAGTTGTGGAGTAAAGAACAGACCACAGACTACAGTAGGTCTTCTTATTCCAATCATACTCTGCTGTTTATTACTAGTCTTCTTATCGTGGAAAAGTTTACCAAATTCATAAAAAAGAAAAGAAATAGAGTTTGAAATATTAAAAAACTCATTAAATAATATAACTTTTAATTATTTGTATATATATTATGTTTTGGGCAAAATAACTTTTAATTCTGACAATTATAGGTCAAGCTGAATTCAAGAAAAAGATTCTGGTAGTTGAAAACTGAAAAGATACACTCTCATTGATAGATCACTGGAGTATAGTTTGGAGGGCTTTCCTTACTTCTTATTGTGTTAGTGGTTAGTATGAATATCATGTTTTTGCAGTATTATGTATCCGAGAAAATGTAATTTTTTTCTATTCCTTTTAAAATCAAATTATAATGTGACATTCAATAAAATATCTTTTGTGCAGCTAATAAAAAAGAGCTCCCATCTCACTGCTTTGACAAATAAACCCCACAAGTCAAAATACTGCCTCTGATACAGTTTATAGCTTAAGCTTTCATGTCAGCCTTTCCTATAAAAAAGCCCCATTATTTATTAATAGCCTTCTATGTTTTAAAAGTTTCTTTTTCTTGTGTGGAGAAAAAAATCATTTGCCTTTTAATGGGGTGTCAGATTTGTTTTCCAAACCTTCTAAAAGGTTATCGTTGTTACATATGGACAAGTGCTTTTTTCAGAATCAATGTAAACTCTGTTACCAGGGTAATTTACTGTGGTCCCCTGGTAGCTGTACGGAAAACTTAATTTCACCATTTTGCAAAGTGGAGGGGTGGAATCCTTTCCATGTGGTTAACTATTTTCACATGGAGCAAAAAAGAAAATGCATGCTTCTAGCACATACTAAATAACTGATGGGCTCTTACCCTGTATTTGAGTTCAGGGCATACTGGCAGTCTGGTTGGGTTTATGGTACAGAAAGATGACTGAACCAATTAGGTGTATCATAAAACCTTTTGGCAATTAACTCCCAACAAGCCAAGAGATTCAGGCTAATGCTAACAGTGAATGATAAAAACTTATTAAATTGCAATCCAATACATACTGATAACTGAGACATATTTTTGATGTCAGGGAAATCTGTATTGAGAGTGGGGAAAATTATGCTATGAAAGATCCAAAGGTGTCTGGTTTGAAGCTGTCTTGCAGTTTGAGCTCAAAAACAGACTTGTACATTTAATTAGGACTTGTATTAGCATCTAGTTTCATATTTCCAAACAGCTAAAATAGGCATGTTTTTCTCAAATACATGACACTTGTCTTTATTTAAAAAAAGTCAAAACAGACATGATTGTTTCTTTTCCTGCTCTCTGCCTAAGTTAAGTTTATGTATATAAATTATATTTTTATTGACATTTTCATATAAATGGCATAAGCAAGTAACCTATTAAAGATAGGGGGTGCAGAGTGATTCAGTAGCTAAGGTTCTGCTTTGGAATTCAGGATATCCTGGGTTCCAGAACTGGCTCTACTAGTGGCCTATTGGTAGATCTTGGAAAAGTCATTTCACGATTTTGTGCCTCAGTTTCTCTATTTGTAAACTGAGGACAAATGATTCCTTCCTTCTTTGGAAAGTGCTTTGAGTTTGTGGGTGAAAAACAGACTTCATAAGAGCTAGGTCTTCCAAACAGACAAATCCAAATCATGGATAGAATCCTAACTCCTTAGACAATAACGGAAAGATTCTTTTCTTTGGAAGTTTGTCGAGGAAGTTTTATACTAATGTTTTATTGTTTTTAATGTACTAATATACAGCACCAAGAGCACCCTTAGAAGAGGGTGTTTTATAAATAAAATAATTGTGGGAGTATTATTATTTTAAAAAGAAAAAGCAGAATGACAAAAAAACCAAACCAACCAAACAAAAAAAACCTGCTGAAATTTCCTATTTGGTAGCTGCTACAGTGTTGTCAACTCACAAGTCTGGCAATATTTGGTACTTTTCTTAAAGCTCCAGATTCTGGGATCATGTGATTAGATAAGACTCTCAGCTGTATTTAAATAAGACTAAGTTTCCAGCCCTCATGTTACAGAGGAAAGCTTGAAAACATGAAATCTAAAGACTATGATCCCAGATGGCAAATGATAAGAACCCTAAAGTTATTATTTGATAAAATATCATGATTTTTAAACTAGTCTCATCAATTTGGGCACCCAACTCATTATTTTTGAATGTTTGGGGCTGGCAAAATTGTATTTGTGCCACTAGGAGTTCCCTGCTTGGTCCATAGCTACACACAAAGGGTGGGCTTTTAAAAAGTGTTCTTTGTTGGTTCAGTTGTGCTCCCTTTGAAATCAACAAGTAGGTATATAGTTTTGAACCATTAGGCAAGTGCTTTGCAAAATCACATGGCAAGGGACTGCTCCTGCTCATATCAAAGTCAATGGCAAAACTCCCATTGACTTAAATGAGGCAGGCTTTGGCTTTAGGAAGATAGAGGGTGGAAGCTCTGGACTGAAGATTAAACTCCCATGGGGTTTTGTGCTTTATGACCTGCTGGTTTTAAAGGTGAGCATATTGGTAATACTGGTGGCTTTGCATCATGCCACTCTTCGAAGCACAAGTGTGTTCTCAATGCCACTGGCTTGGGAGAGCTTGGGAGACGAGAGAAGATGCTTCACAGGCTCAACTCCGCTCTTCTGTATTTACTTGGCTCTTTTCAGACAGCATTTCCGCTCCTTCCTACCCTTAGCACCAGGACGTGGAGAAAGCACAGGGCCTCACAAGGTATGTCTACTCTGCCATTAGACACGTGCGGCTGACCCAGGCCAGCTGACTCAGGCTAGCAAGGCTCAGGCTGCAGGCCCGTTTAATTGCTGTGCAGAAATTTGGACTTGAGCTGCAGCCTGTACTCTGGGACCCTTCTACTTCGCAGGTTCTAGAGCCCAAGCCTGATCATCTGTACCACAATTAAATAGTGCCTTAGCCCGAGCCAGCTGGCACAGGCCAGACGTACGTGTCTTATGGCAGTGCAGACATACCCATAGCTTCATTCCTAAGTAAATTTTACAAACCTAACAAAAACCTCCCTTGTTCTACATGCTATGATGTGGAATTTCACTGTGGTCAGGCCTTATTCTCTCTGAACACTATAACTGGTAATGCTAGGAACCCACTCAAAGAAAGTAAAACTGGGAAATGTTTTTCAACAGGCAATGGAACATCAGCTCATAACCACTAGCCATCAGAGCCCTATACTGTAGATGAGTTCACATCTTTTAAAAAAGTATTCAAGCAAAGGCTAAGCAAACAGGAGACACCAATCAAAGAGTTTTGCATTTGGTCTTTCCACAAGTTCAAATAAACAAGGCCCCATGTTCTCAGTGACATTCTGGACCTAATTTCTGTGACCAGATTCCTGACTTCAATGTCACTTTGGTACTTCAGGATGGAAATTTTGGAGACGCTTTATGCTTAGACTATAAACTCTCTGAGACAGGGACGATCTTTTTGTCCTGTATTTATACAGTGTCTAGCACAATGGGGTTCTGATCCAGGACTGAGGCTCCTCGGTAGTACAATATTATGTCATTATTAATAGCAATTGAAAAATGAATTTTTTAATTTTTTTAAATATGAAAAATCAAACAGTCTGCACAAGTGTTATGTATTGTTGCTGTGATTTTCAAAAGTGACTAGTGATCTCAGGTACTTCAGTTTTTGGGTATCTAACTTTTTGATGCTCAGTATGTGCTGAAAATCAAGTTGGCACCCTGAAACAGTGGTTCTCAACCTTCCCAGACTACTGTACCCCTTTCAGGAATTTGATTTGTCTTGCGTACCCCAAGTTTCACCTCACTTAAACACTTGGGCCTCGGCTTCAGCCCTGTGAGGCTGGGCTTGGGCTTCAACTTTCTGCTCTGTGCCCCAGAGAGTCTGACCCCTCTTTAAAATAAACTCACCCACGGTTTGAGAACTGCTGATCAAGTATATAGAATGGTATAAACAAGTGATTGTCTGTATGAAATTTTAGTTTGTACTCACTTTGCTTTTTATGTAGCCCATTGTAAAACTAGGCAAATATCTAGATGAGTAGATGTACCTCCTGGAAGACCTCTGAGTACCCCCATGGATACCCCCGGTTGAGAACCACTGCCCTAAAATATAGGCATGCAAAATAACTAATCTCTTTTGAAAATCTTAATCTTTGATATTAAAATCCCCTTCAGATTCACAGCACAGATCTCTACTACCTAAACTAACTGACTAACTGGTAACAGTGAAGGCTGTTGTACTGTACATGGAACCATCACTGGAGAGGGGATGAGACATATCCAGCATCAGCTGGTTTCAGTCACAACTATTTGCTGACAGCCAAGGGGTGGCACCACCATGTTGTGCAATGGACACTTGACAAAATTACTGTACTTAGTGATGGACTTTGGTGGGGTTATGTAATTCAGTCATTCAATTTTTTGAAAAATTACCACAGGCCTCAAAATTTTTACCACGGACACTTTTCTCCATGTATAGACATGTTGCTGACCCCTGCTGACAGCAGAGGATCGTAGAGACTGAGGACTGTGGGTTCAGTTTCAGGTTCTGCAGGAGTTTGTACTCTAGTGGTTGTAGACCTTTCTGCCCCTGTGCCCTTAGCTTGTCTCTCTCCTTCTGCTTGCATGCAAGCTCCGACTCTGCCTGCTCCACCCCTCTCCGCCTCTGTTCTTATCCGTCCTCCACCACCTGACTCCTTCCCCCACATCTCCCAAGTCCTACTCCTCTTCTTTTCTACCTCAAGGTTCTCACTTCATATTAATATAGTCCTCTTTGAAGAAGACTTTTTAGTAAAAACTGGGAAACTTCTAGTTTGTACCGGCAGCATCTGCGTGGTGGATGTACAGCACAGCACTTTGATACGCACTGCCATTCACAGCCTTGTAGTCCGAAGTGTGGGGCAGCGTAGACATGCCCTTAGGTATATCTTCTCTCAGCTTCTATTATGTTTCTAATCTCTCTCCACTATAGTAATGAATGATAATGAGTTGCAATCTTTTCTCTGGGTTCTTGCTAGTGCATCAGTGACAGTCATTGTTATAATAATGATCTAAGCAGAGAAGAATTGTACTAAGTGATATCACACATAAGTAAACATAAATAACTTGCAAAAAGAACAATAGCTGCAATAACTTGCAAAAAGAACAGTCTTACTCAGTGGTTCCTTATCAGGCAGGATACTCTGTGTGGAATTGAAAATACAGGAAATACAAGCTGGACCTGACTGCAACCTTTACTGAGATCAGTAATTCTTACTCATGCAAGCAGCCAGTATTCATGGAAGAGATTGCACAGTCAGCTACATAACTGGCCTGATGATGTTTACTGTGCAAAATCAGAAAATTAGCTATGCCAATCACCATGGAACAGACTGCTAGGAGCCATTTTAGTTTTTATCCTGGTGATTATTAAGCAGTTTAGACTCATAGAGCCCAATTTGCAAAAGTGCTGAGCACCCGCAATCTAGGCTGCATTTTCAAAAGAGCTCATCTCCCATTCCAGCATATGAATGGACTGATTTTCAACTGTACATAGAGCAGCTCCCACTGGGATGTTCTCCATGGCAGCTGCTGGGTGCTGAGCTCTTTTGAAAAGCTGATCTATATTATTTAAAAATAGTAGTGAAGTTCACACATGAAAGTTTGCCCTCTGATGCAGCACTGTTCAGAGCATAAAACACATTTATTAGGAATGTCAAGTGTTTCAGGATCACAGGACATCCGCTATGCCAGGACGCTTTGTCTCACATTTTCAAAGATACACACAGTCTCTTAATGGGACCCTATAGCAGGGTGGTCACCCCACTCCTGCCTGGAGGGGTTAAAAACAGCCCTACAGAGGGCTGTAGCTGGGGAAATGTTGATTGGGGAAGCAGCCTCAGCTGGGGCCACACCCCAATTAGGGCCCAGCTAGCCCTTATAAGAGGGCCATGGGCCAGGAGCTGGGAGTGTCTCTAGAGGGAGAAGGCCCTGGCTGCTGGGAAGCTGAATCAAGTACCTACAGGAGAGCGGGGCGGGGCGGGGCGGGGCGGGGCTGGGCTGGGCTGAGGAAAGGCCAGATGAGCTGAGGGGGGCTCCAGCCTGGAAAACCCTCAGGCTGCAGGCTTTGTTAAGGGCTGAAAAGATACTGGGGTTGCAATGTGGCAGCCCAAGGGTAGGCAGAGGCAGCAGGTCCAAACCCTCCTTGCCAGTGATGAGTAGCAATTATACTGCAGTCTGCCCCAGTGAGCAGGGGCTAGATGGTGACTCGCAGTAGCCAAAGACTGAGGTGAGGTGGGGATAGGGGGTTGGGAGTTCCCTGGGAAGGAGAGACCCACAGAGACTATAGGGTACTGCAGGGGGCAGAACTCCAGCAGAAGGGGCACCGGGGTCTGGGAGGGACATGGGGGCCAGCAGCAAGGTAAGACACTGGCCTGCAGAGGGTGCTCATGGATCAAAGAGCTAATTCCCAGGACGACCGACAGGAGGCGCTGCAGGGGTGAGTCCCACTCCATGACAGACCCTCATCTGGGTATATCTCATTTAATCAGTTCCCTGTCATTGAAGGATGCTAGGGCATTGGTGCACCTCAGTCCCTCTTATTCTCTGCTTGTAGCACATAATAGTTTAGTATTCTGAGGGCTAACTTCAGTTGTTGGGTTTAGTCTGTGGGTTCGGCCTAGTCAGACTAGACCATCTGCTGATCGCTTCTGGAGTTAGACTCTGTTACTCTGATCATTACATTTGCTTTACTTTTCCAACAATGTAGCATACAAACATAAATATGAAATCATAATATAGAAGATATAATACATGTAGCTCAATTCATATATGCATATCCTCCTACATTCCCTGCAACCCACTTATCTCTCTATTTACAGAGATGCTGTAAATGCATTATAACCATGTGCATACAGACTGGCTTCCTGGATCCTCCTCCAAACGCTTCCCATCTGCAACCTGTGTTCTTCTCTTCAAGTTCCATGCAGGTTGCTGCAGTGAACATTCTGGTATAAACTGGAACATTCTAAGGAAATGAGCGTGAAAGGGGCATGAACACAGCTGAAGTAAAATATTTAATTTGAGATAATATTCAACTCAATTTTTGGAGGCTATTAGTTGAGCAACGGTCAGCTGCTTAGAGATTATTTATTTGCTTTAAACAACTTTATGAGAAAAATAAACCATCAGTTTTTATGGAACACTCACTTCTAATCCCTTTTCCATGGAACCGGAGGATTAATAATGCTGTTCATTCAGCATGCTGGTTGTGTTTGTTTTGTTTCTGCATGCCACAATAAAACATGCAAAGCATTGCATATCTCTCTTTGAGGCCCATTCTTTGTATTATTAACATAGCACTTTCTCATTTTTAGTTTATCACCATTCCTCCTTTCCTTAGATCCAGTAGTTATCCCTTTCCTGCAGTCCTGCTGGTACAGATGGCTAGATGAAGGCAGCCTCCCTGTTTGACTATATCGACACAGCAACAGCTGTCTGATGTCATATTGGTAATCCAGGATATGCCTCTCTCTTCTGCTGTCTCTCAACTTTTAGTATCTTCAGTAGTTGCACACCTCTGGAGAGGGTGAATATTTGCAGCCAGCACCTTTACATACCCTGGGGTAAGCAGCCATGTTTTTCAACCTTATTTCAGCAAGAAAGTAGGACTTTCAGGACTACAAAGTCCCAGTCCTATTTTGATGGAGCTGTCACCAGCCATTTGAAACAATTCTTCTGGGAATGTCATCAGATTGTGGCCGTTTGCAGAGGTGCAGAGGGTCACTGAAGTATCTGTGGATGCACCATGCAAATAGCATGATAATCATAATACTTCTATATTGTCATCATTATATGCTTGGTTCTGAAGAGAATTTCAGTAACATTGTGCATTACTAATACTTTTTTTTTGGAAGAAATCTGGTTATTCCTGCAATCTTAAAATACATCATTTGTCTGATGTGAATTTTGGTCCAATTCCAACCAACAGAGCTCCTGTTCCATTGTGTTATTTAATTACATATTTAGTCACACTTCCCAGCCACTAAGAATCTTAATATATGGCCACTTAATCTAATACTCATCTATTAAAAACTACACACACCATTTTAAAGTGTTAGACAACAGATGGAATTGACAGTTTTAATAGGTAGCAACTAACATCATCTCCCAATATACACCTCTGTATTGGATTTCAAGCAACTGATATCAGTGTGGACATGTGTAGATATGGGGTTTGCATTTAAAGTCAGAAATTCAATCAATAGCCTGTCTCTCAACAGACTTTTACTAGATTATATCAGTTAGAAGTGACCATCTGGCCCAATCTTGGGAGTTCTGAGGTATCATGTAGATCTTTTTCACTAATGTCATTTTTATTTGGTTAACATTAATAAACTGTAGAAAACATTGCAAATCTTGCACTCTGAAGATGTAACTCAATTTTATCTTTTACATGAGACAAGTCAAACATCTGGTGAGAGAGAGGGAGCACATGGGAAAGACACAATAGCTCTGAAAATTTTACTGACTTTCTGATGTTACAAAATGATTAAAAAGTGGCAGCCTTTTTTATTTTCTAAAAAAGGATTTGACTAAAAGGCACTCCATCTCTAACTTAATCATTTTGAAAATAACCAATATAAAGGAAAATATGTAGAAAGCATTTTGAGAGAAAATGTTTAGAGCATTCTATTCCTGTGGTTTAAAAAAAAGAATGTACATTACATATTCATCTACTAGATTTATGCTACAAATAAACTTTAACTTTTAATCTGTTACAGTTAATATATATCACAAATCCGTAATCAGCATTTTAACCTCATCATATCCTGAGCGTTTATTAACAGCTGAATGATTTTTTTTAATAGATAAATCAAGAACATTTTCTTCGCTTTCATTTGTTTCAGCTTCAAAAATTTCATTTCATATTTTTCTTTGTATTTGGCTGACCCTGAGATGTATTAGAGGAGCTCTTTTCACAAAGAGAAGGGGGAGGGTAAACATTCCAGATCAGATTATGAATCTGATTACTAAATGGTAGGAAAGTGGTTTAGTTATGCAAATTCATGTCACTGGGTTTTGATATTGCAAATAAAAATCAGAAGTGATTTAGAAATGAGTTTGATATTAATGGAACTCTAAGAGTTCAGGTGATAAATGTTTCTGGCGTTGATTCATTTCTAATCATTTGCAATATTTTTTTCAGGGGGTGGGAGAAAACAGTCTTTGTTGCTCAGGAAATTTGGATCAGCTGGTTTTGTTCACCCCCTGAGAGCCCCGTGCCACAGCCACAGTGCTGTTTGATGAAAATGCTGGTTGGGACTCTCTTTACACACCAGTCCTTATGCAGTAGAAGGGAATTACCACAGGGTCACTTCTTATCTGGGGTTAACTTTGCAGCTTACATAGCACTCATATCTTCTTGTGGCTAAGAAAATGAGACTAGTATGGGAACCTTATTAAATATGCAGCTATTATTGTGCTTTTGAGTAAAGCATTGCTCTGTGGTATAGCAGGTAAGAGTTGGACTGGGCATCAGGAGATATTGGTTCTGTCCCTGGCTCTGCAACTCATCTGGTGTGTAACCATAGACAAGTCACTTCATCTTTCTGTGCTTCAGTTTTTCCTCCCATCAAATGGTAATAATGATTCTTAACTTCTTTGGTTACATGCCTGAGATCCGTGGAAGAGGAGCAGTGCACAAGTGATGCTTTATTATATTTAAAAGTTTCACATATAAAGGGACAATAGCAAAATTTGGGTATTTATTTATTTTTGTGAAAAGGTACCAGAATGCTAAAGCATTAGACAGCATTAAGAGATTTTTAAGAGAAGGTTATATAAATACCTGTCAGGGATGGTCTAGATGATAATTAGTCCTGCCATGAGTACAGGAGACTGGACTAGATGACCTCTCAAGGTCTTTTCCAGTCCTATGGTTCTATAATTAAAAATAATAATTTTCTTTTCACTTGTGCTGTACATTTTTTGCCACCAAAAGAAGGTAATTTAAAAAACACCAAGAAAATGTCTGAAAATGTTAAAATTATACAGAACTAAATGAAATGGCTACTGGTTGAAAACTGGCCTAGTTTGGAAAGAATTTTTTTCCCAGAAAATGTTTGTTTACTGGATAAATTTCCTGTTTTTTACTAAAAAACAAACAAACAAACAAACAAAACCTTTCCAGGTTTTTTTGTAAGAAGAAAAAAATTTTTTTCAAAAGTTTTTCTTTCAAAAATATTCAGAAAATACTTACTAGTTTCTGTCTAGCTCTAGAAATGGGATGAAACTTTGCACAGCAAACTTTTTCTAAAAGAGCCTGCAACATTTCTTCATTTTTCACCATGAAAATCTGGCTGCAGCCTGAAGTTCTAGCGGATCAGTTCTAATCTTGAGCAAAAGACTGAAAAACATTTACAAGTGATTTGTAAACTCTGGAAATTTATTTTATTTTTTAAAAAATCAAGAAACTCCTTGTAAGCAGTCTCTTGGCTAGCTGCTAGACATAGCTAACAACTTCTTCTCCTCTGGCATGGGATGACTGTACAGTATTTTTTTTTTACTTTCTGTTTTTCACTGTAGTTAATAAATCAGAATGCAGATAAGAGATTCATAGTTAATTTTCAACAGCTAGTGCAGCATGTCTCAGTCTATAAAGTGCTGGAAGTCTGGGGCTATGAATTCCTTGACAAGCCAAACAGCTTAGAAATTATAAGTTACAAGTGTCTTAAGGGTTGTTCTTCTGACATAAAACTAATTTCATGGTTTTATTCATAATATGAAAGAGATGAGACGATAAGGCCTTATTTAGGTTGAGCTCCTAGAAATATCACAAGCTCTGTCTACTGATTATAATGGGAAGAGATCACGTACTTCACTCTGTAGCTGGCTGATTCTTTCTGTGTGCTCTTTTTGACAATCATGCTCCTGTAAGGAGAATTTGTTTGCCTTTTTCACCCCAGCCTTGTTTAAGCTCCCAGGCAAACATCTACTGGTTCCTGTTGTTTTTTCCTTGGTGGCAGTCATCTAAAGATATAAAGATATAATAGATTGAAATACCATTCAATTTTGTAAGAGCTGCATTTAATAATGAGAACATATTCCAATTGATTTTTAATATCTTTCACTCCTGTTGCATTTTATATCATGTCCAGGCTTCCCCAGAATTACCCCCTTTTTTGAGGTAGCTGTCCTGGGAAATCTGCCAGGGTGCTCAGAATATACTGCCAGCTGTCCAGTTTTATGGCCTCAGGATCACCTGGAATGTTCTGGATTTTTTTGTTTCTCAGAAGTGACAACCCTCATATAGCTGCCTAAGCCTGTTCAGGCTGTACTCTGGTTTTCACTTCTGTAGCTATAATTTTCTGAGGCAATGCGATTTGTTGAGTGAAGAAGCAGGACAGTAGTGGAGCTGGCTAGAGAAAAGGAAGAATGTAGCATGTGATGTTCAGGAGAAACATGCTCCACCCATTCTCAGAAAAGGAAAACATGAAATCACAGGGTCAGTTTGAAGGCAGAAACTACCCAATGACTCAATCATGCAAACACACAAATGTTTGGCTGAAATTCTGGTCCTGTGTGTTCAATGGGAGTTTTACCATTGACTTCAATAGTAATTATTATTTTTGTATATTTATTATTTATTAAACTTTTTCAATCTGTGTTTTTATAACAAACTGAACAAATTATAGGTACCAACATACAGAACACATATAAAAATATTATACATCACAAATGATTAAAGAACAAGATATTTACACTATGCTTGGATTCTCATTAACCACAGTATATCCAGCATGTAGCTTTTTTGGCACGTGTGTGTGCGTGCGCACACATACACACACAATAATAAAGAAATCATAGTCAAGAGGAAAAAAGGTGGGAGGGGAAGAGAAAAAAGGAGAGGAAACAGCGAGAGAGTGTCTGGATTTATCTTCTACCTTTCATCCAGACTTCATCTGGGATAATTTCCAAGAACTGATCAACTAAAGATCCCTGCAGGAACTCTTTTTTTTCTTCTTTTTTTTTTCTGGGGTTTGCTGTCTATTGTATGTGATCCTTTCCTTCACAGCTAGGTCAGCTAGTCCATTACACCAGCATTAGTGCTTTGGAGGTGATTTACTTTTCCAGTGTAGCAAACTCTGACATCTTGCATCCAGTAAATCTCTATGTAGCCACCCCATTCATTATGGTGTTAGCCTCCATTTGATCCAGTCTGAAGGTATCTGCTTTAAGGTCAAGTTAAGTTTCTAGGATCATGTTAATTCTGGTTTTAATATCATGCCCCCCCCCAGCTTGAAAAAACAGGGCCTGACCAAAATTTGTGCAAAATATTAATTATTAATAATATTTATTTGTATTGCATTAGCACCTAGGAGCCCCAATATTGGAACATAAACCCATTGTACGAGGCACTGTACAAACACACAAAGTTCTTATGATGTAAGTATCAGATGAGCAAGAATGAGTGGGTATAGGCAGCAGGCCAGGGAACAAGAGGAAACAGTAAAATGATAGAGGCAGGTTTTTACCCCTTAAATTTGAGAATGTGAGTAGTCTCCCTGAAGCCATGTATGTAGACGTAGGTGCTGATTGGGGTCTACCATTTCCAACCTTATGTCAATAGCCGCCTTCAGAGTCTTGGAGCCCCATTTTTGTTTCACTTACACTGGTGAGAATCAAGAGTAACTCCATTAATGATAATTGAGCTACACCAGTGCAAAACTTGTGTTAGTGAGAGCAGAATCAGGCCCTGAATAGCTGGTCTCCAAATTTACAGGACTAAATGTTCAAAAGAGCTTTGAAAATTGTCCCTGTAGATGCTGCATGCTCATTGGTATACTTAAATCAGGTAGCTGAATTCTCAAATACCAGATCTATATATGCAAATACAAAGTTTGCATAGGCAAAAGGGTACACATCCAAAAGTTTCAGGAGCAGTTTTAGAGGCTGATTAGACAATTTTAGCCCAGAGATTTGGAAGGTCCACGATAACTCTTTTCATTAATTAGATCACAGAGTTTTGTATTTGCTGGCAACAGCCAGGCACTAATTCAAAGAGAAATAATCTGTGATTGGAATATTTGTTTCTAAACTCTTTGTAATTAAAATACTTTGGTCCTTGTTTGTGCCCTCAAAACACTTTTATAAGCCAATGCAAAGTAAAACTGCAGACTGCGATGTCACTTCTAGCAATATCTTTCTAGCTCGTTTATTTGTTGTACCTTTAGATTTGTCTCTTTTTCTCTCCATCCAAAATATGGAGGAAGAAACCATCATGGAAGCGTAGGGCTGAAGGGGACCTTGAAAAGTCATCTAGTCCAGCCCCCTGTGCTGAGGCAGGACCAAGTAAACCTAGTCCATTCTTGACAGGTCTAACCTGTTAAAATCCTCCAATGATGAGGATTTTACAGCCTCCCTTGGAAGCCTATTCCAGAGCTTAACTACCCTTATAGCAGAAAACTTTTCCTAACATCTAACTTAAATCTTCCTTGCTGCAGATCAAGCCCATTTCTTCTTGTCCTACTTCCAGTGGGCATGGAGAACAATTGATCACCATCTTCTTTATAACAGGCCTTATCACAACTGAAGACTATTATCAGGTCCCTCACTCAGTGTTCTTTTCTTGAGACTATACATGCCCAGGTTTTTCAGCCTTTCCTCATAGGTTAATATTAAGGTTAATATCACTAGATGGAATCATCAGTGTTTAGGAAACATGCAGCTGAAAATCTTGTGCTTTGTTCCATTTCTCTTGTATGTATCTTGCTTAATGTATACATTCTTGCTATTGTGTGTATAACAAAATGTTATTGGTTATCAGTTGAAAGAATTTCATTGTGGTTCGTTAGTTTTGCAGGAGGGTAATTAAGTCTCCTTTCTCCACACTCAGAGACTGACCAATGATTTGAACATTACATGGCTTGCCTTGGTTTTCTAGTACACCTCTACCCCGATATAATGTGACTCGATATAACACGAATTTGAATATAACGTGGTAAAGCAGTGCTCTGGAGGGGTGGGGCTGTGCACTCCGGTGGATCAAAGCAAGTTTGATATAACGCAGTTTCACCTACAACGTGGTAAGATTTTTTGGCTCCCGAGGACATTGTTATATTGGGGTAGAGATGTATTTCACATTGGCTTTATAGATTAAAAGAACTGGCTAATTGCTAGATCAATATGGCACTCAA
Organism: Chelonoidis abingdonii; assembly: GCF_003597395.2. NCBI lineage: Eukaryota > Metazoa > Chordata > Testudines > Testudinidae > Chelonoidis > Chelonoidis abingdonii. The sequence goes on along the minus strand of NC_133769.1, from coordinate 245,351,361 downwards.
AGAGACACCCTCTCTCAAGTATGAAATGACCTAGTGTAAGGAAGAGAGCAAGTGACATCTGCCATTCTTCATAGGAGTTTCCACAATGGTCCCAAAGATTGCAAAATCTCCAAGATGTAGTCTTCCAGGTCAGGGTTGTGTATTACACTGGCAGAAAAGTGAGCTGAGATTTGCACCATGGCTGCCTGTGCTGTAGTCGTTTCTTGTGGATGAATAAATAACTTAACTCTTTGTACTCAGCCCTCATCTTCCTTCATCATTAATCTAGTTAAAATAGGAAACTTCCCTCAGTTTGTGTAGTCATCTGAAATAAGGAGGTGAAGATTATCGCATTCACTTAAAATGATCTGCAAGAATGCCTCTGAGGTTTGATTTCTTTGATGTAAGGGATGCATTAGTGGGATGTAGAGAGGCAGCCTGACTCAGCAGATAGGGCACTGAACTGGATCTCAGGAGACCTGGATACTAATTCTGCTTCTGCCACTAGCCTACTGTGAGATCACAAGCAAACCACTTTGTCTGTTTCATCTCCCACACCTTGTCTGACCTGTCTGTTTAGACCAGTAGTTGTTAACCTGTGGCCCTGGGCTGCTTATGGCCCACAGCACACAGCTGCGGACCATGTGACATCCTCAGGGCCATACAAGTAGTGTATATATTGTGTGGATGCAGCTCACATAACACATAGAGAGCTGCATTTGGGGCCCGCAGTGGTAAATAGGTTGAGAACCACTAATTGAGACTATAAACTCTTTGGGACAAGGACTGTCTTTTAAAATCATACATTTACCTAGAAAATCCATTTCTTCGTGATCACTTGGGCAAGAAACAGGGTGTTGTGGAGGAAAACTTTATAAAATCAAAGGTTAAAAAATGTTGAGCAAATAGACTAGTGTTTATTTTCATTCAGATAAGTAATTCATCACAAATCCACAAAACAATTAGTAATGAATTAATGATATTGCTTAACAACTGTATTTTTGATTAACATATAAATAATTTAACTGAGTATTTCTTTAGTCTTCCCAGTTTCTGCTATTATTTACTGGCCCTGTCATGGCTGCTCCTCGCTCACATGCCTTATAAAACATTTCCCAGTCTATTGCAAGGACCAGTTTGTTTTAATGCTCTGAGTTAACACCACTAGAGCTATTAACAAGCTTATTAGCATAACCCATTGTGATATATCATCATATAAAAGTTCAGCTCCACAACTGAATGGGACTGGGAAATGGCTTTGAAGATTTTATGATACAATAACTATCCATTTGATAAGCAATTAAAAAAATATCTTGAGACACTAAGGGTGAAGACAATGGGAACAAGAGGAAAGGCAGAGGGTGGAAGAGCACAAGTCAGCTAGCCAGAATGCAAACCTTGTGAGTTGCATTGCTTCTACTCCTTAGTCAACAATTTCATGTTACTGAGGTTTATGTAAAGCTCTGATAACAACTTGTTCCTGATTTTGCCCTTTGACTCTAGACCAGAAAACAGCCTCGGGTACAGTATCTTCTACTAACCCTTCCATGCTCAATTTCTTAGCCTTTTCAAAGAACACAGAAATACACATTTGAACTCTTGCTTTTATCATGGCTTTTCTACTTTTCTTAAATTTCACATTCCTTTTTTAGTTGCATGCATTATCCTTAGTGAACTGCTTCAGAGAGAATCAGAATAAAGGTTACTGGACACATTTTCAGGCATTACATTCCAAATGCTGGCCCTGTATAATACAATAGTATCATGGTTTAAAAATGAGCACGGAACAAAAAGGGGAACATCTATATAGTGCAAAAGAGTCGATTTTAGAAAAGTGTTGCTTGCTGTAATGTACCATAGCTCTGATATGATAATATTTCTCCTGTGTAGTTCAATCCTCACTCTCCAGAGATTGTCTGACCAAAGCATCCACTGTCCATATCATGGAAAACGTTCATAATATCTCATGGCTATGTAGATTTTTTTTTCCACCAGCTATCTCAGTGTTTTACAAACATTAATTTATTAATACTCAGTACCACAATGGAAGGCTGACACCTATAAGGTGGCAGTGTGGTCTAGTGCTTACAGCAGTGAACTAAGACTCAGGAAACTTGGGTTCTATTTCTAACTCATTGCTGTACTGTGCTACCTTGGACAAATCTTTTTGTCTTTATAAGCCTCTTGTTTCCTCATTTTTAAAATTGGGATAATAATACCCAATCTTGGAATGTGCTTTGAAATCCTCACATGAAAGATATTACACACATTAAAATTATTGTTATCATTATTATTATGCAAATAATGGTAAACTGAGGCACAAGGTGATTAAATGACCTGCCTAAGGTCACAAAGCTTGTAGAACAGGATAAAATTGATGAACAATTTTCCTCTAGTTTTTACTTTTGAAACCCTTGGTGATCTTCAGGATTGTAAGATGAGTGAACTTCTTCCCACACTGTAGTAGTGACCAGCGCACACAGCTTTCACCACGAACAGATTTTTTTCAGAGAGAGCAAACAAATGAAGCTACACCCTTTGAGAAAACAAGTCAAAGTGGATTCTGAAAACCCTCCAGACCAAATGGAGGACTAGGACATTATTTCTATGTGACTATAAAACAGTAATTCTATGTAACCCTCTATGCAATTCTAAGTCTCTCATGGGACTAATCACAATCAACTAAGAAATCTCAAAACATGAAAAAGATCTGCAAATATTCACCTTGACTTTTTTTTTGGCACTCATCCTGCTAGAGGACATTCCTTGAATTGTGTTTGTTGCTGAAAATTCTCTAATTTGCTCTTGTCAAAATGTGTCTTTGAAAACAAGCATTTTTAGGGGAGAGGGAGAGAGGTCGGGGAGGAGGAGAGTTTGTTATGATTTTCTCCCACAGGATTTATAGCCAGTTAGTGGCAGAGCTAGCTATATAACTAAGAACTCTCATTACTTGTCTATAACCATTAGGATATAATGCCTCACAAAGACAACATTCCTTCATAGGACAGGAGAATTTTCTGTGCTCTCTGATCAATGAGAACACACAAAGAAAAAAACCCCAATTTTGAACATAAGTAATACAACCTATTTCATGTTTGATATACAGAAGAATTGGGTAAAAATGCAATCCTTTCTAAGAATAGACAGTATTTAAATGTTTTACTTTTTTAAAAATAACCAGTGTACAAAAGCACATGATACCTGCTACAAATGTGAGTTAGTACATTAAAAATGATGAATACATTACTTATTGCAGTAGAAAGTATGGACCCAGGTCTCTGTTTCTCTACAGTTCTTTTACCCAGGGGATATGGACACCTGGGAATTCTCCCTGCATAAGAGGGTCCTTGTATGGGTCAGAGCTGGCATGGTGGCTGCATGCCACACCCTCTCACAGTTAGAAGTGAAAAGGAAGTGGCTAGAGCATCTCTATGATCTGATTATTCACAGCTATTGGAAAGACCACCTGGAGCCATACAAAGCATGGCTTAAGTTAGAGCAGCCCTGAGGCTTTTCTACTTTACACTAGGGGCTCTTACCAGTCCCTGACTAGCCCATGAATTAGGAAATCTTAAAGGTGATGTGGTGATGTAAAAACACCCCCCTTGTCTCCCATCTCAGGGTCCTGCACAGTCCATGGCTCAGCCAAAGCTGAGAAATCAGACCTTATTTATCTCTTTATTTACAGTGACATGGTTCCATCATTGTAAAGGGGGCTTAGACTCAAAGTTATGGGTTTCATTTGAGTGCAGTGAGAAGCATCATATACCTCCTTACTGGGAACTGAAGTTCATTTAATAGATAAATTGAGATGACAAAAATGGCACGATTTAAATATTAGTGATCAAGAATGAACAGGGGAAAGAGAAAGGGAGAGAGAAGGAATCCAGCTTCTTTTATTATAGCCATCTTAGTATTTCAAGAACAGGTAGCAATATATTACATATTCCCTTTCCACTTTAAAGCTCTTGTAATTTCCTTCCTCATGTCCGGGTGATTTTATTCATTGTTTCCTTGCAGCAGTGATTGATGTTCTGAGCTGCTAATCTCTCTGAGTGATAACTATTTTCATGTAAGTCCATGAGTCTATGACACAGGCTGCTCGGCCAGGGCTACTGCTGACTACTTATTTTGTGCCTCATTTACATTTCAATCTTGGCCTCATGAATGTAAAACGCAGGCTGCAAATTAATAACAGGAAGAATATTAGACTGCTCAAGAGTTGGGGAACAATGCAAATCCACCAGAGCACAAGGCTTTACCATTGTGTTCCGAGAGGGACTCCTTTATTGGTTGGCGGTGAATGACATTACAGAGAATGGCATATCCAGAGTGACACAAATTTATTTCTGTCCCCAGTGCTCCAGTATATTTTCATAGAATCAGGGGGCTATTTGTCTAGGGACAATTTAGTTTCCATGAAAAATTTAAATGGTTTCTGTGGAGATAGTGGAGTGAAATTTAATTTGTTTCTCATTTACTACAGCAGGTATGAAAAGGAGAAAAATTGGATGTCTGATGGGCTGAAATTGGTGCTGTCCCTCCACACTATCCCCAAAAGGCCTGTGGGCCTGTATCATAGATATTGAGCAAGACTACCCTATCCCTCCCCCTTAGAGAATGGTAACCTTAAACCAACTTACAGAAAACCTTTGGGGAGGCTGCCAATCACCCTGAAAACAACATTTCCATCGATCCCCTGTCTGTGTGATTTATGGCTTCATTTTACGGTAATTGAGAATTAGTGAGAAGATTAGCAAGGCTCAACACTTCACCTTGATATGCACACTAAGCACCGTAATTTGTCACTGAGGGATGTTGGACACTTTTTTAGTTACACGGGGTTCCCATCTAATTGAATTTGGGGATAACATAGAAATTAATTTGACACGGGAAAATTTTGAATCCAGCCATCTCCTCTATTGTAATGCACAATACTGGGCTGTATGCCGGGGCAGCAATATTGATCCTGATCGCTTTCAATTGTGGCCAGCTGAAGGATGGAATACACTAAATCTTATTTAAGCTCCTATGAAAGCAGTTCATCTGCAGCAATCTGTGGCAGATAAAGAATATTACCTTTCATTTTGTCTGACTGCATCACGATGAAGTTTTGAAAATTTACTTCTTGCAGCAAATATACCAAATGTCCAAAGTCAACAGTTACAATTCAATTACAGATCAGCTCTTGTGGGCTGTTTACAGGGTAATTTGCTACTTAGGCAGCAAATGAAAATACTAACTATACCCGCCATGCATAGAGAAGTTACCGCACATGGAGACACCCTGAGGAATGGGAAAGAAAAAGATTCCAAAGTTCCCTGCAATTGAAAGGACAGGATTTTGGATTACTTTAATTCTATTCTGAATGGTTTCAAAGGCAGTCATTTCTTGGGAATGCGAGTTGTTGGACCATATCATGGGAAGTTTATTTTTGAAGTTTATTAATTGTCATAAAGATCAGGTGCTTTGTATAGAACATTCACATCTGCCAGAGACACTAACTACACAAATTACACTCTTTAATAACCTTAATTTAAGAAATACCTTACTGTTCAACTAACCCCATAGATTTGAGTGGATTTTTCAAGTGGGCTATTTTCCAAAGTGCTATCCAATGTGAATAAAGGAGGCAGAATTTGTCCCTATAGGTTTGAGGGTAGGCAGGCTGGGTATTTAGGGAGGTTCTTTACTAAACTATGTGGCTTTTTGTTACTGTTGTAGTTAAGTTCTATTTTAGTTATAGTTGGCATGAGAGCCCTTGGAATAAAATATATTATTCATTGTTGTTATCACTGTGATGTATTTTAATTTAACCATCAATGACTGGTAACCTTCCCAAAGGCTTTATGTGAAATAGTTTAAAGTTATTTATTCACTGGGGATCAGCTGTATTGCTCATTCTTATTTAACACACACACACACACACACACACACACACACACACACACACACACACACACACACCTCTCTAAACAATGTAGAGCTTCCTCAATGCACAAGAAGTTGTCAGTGAGTTTAATCTGAAAATTTTAAGACGTGACTATGCAGATTTATTAATGCTGTTCTGAAAATTGCCCCCAGCCAGCCAGTGAATTCATAACAAGTAATAAATGCAAATGACAATTGTTATCAGCACTGTGACATCAATGCTAGTGTAGTTTCTTACACATAGATTATTGTGGGTCACACTACTTTACTGGAGGAATGATATTGTTTGCTACAGGAATGGTGATGTGAGCTCAAACTGGCAGGAATGGCATGTTGGTATTTATTGATTTTATTGCTAGAAAAACTCTTTATTCTAGTAATACAATTTGATGTATCATATTAGCAGTGTGCATACTGCATATACAAGTCTCTTATCACATTTCTGGGGTCTGTTATCACTAATAGGATACAAAAAGGGTGTTAGCACAACAGGAATATCACTAATACAATAAGCCTAAAAGACTTTAGATCATATTAACAGATTTGCTATCATATCGGCATACCTTCTGGACTGTGTTAGCAAAATAAAGCTCTCTAATACAATGAGAAACATATTAAAATAATAAGAAAGTTACTAATACAATAAAATATTCATGTTATATTAATAGTCCAAGTTCTGGCACCTAGCGAAAATATGAGCACGATTTTTTTCTATTTCTGAATGTCAAGTACTAAAGAAAAAAACAAAATGAAACAAAATAAAACAACCCGATCCACCCCACCACAATGGTTTAATTTTGCTTTAATACAAAATCTTAGTGTCTTACAGGAACCGTATCAGCTTAGGTTGTGATCTCATTAGATTGTAGGTTCCAAGCAGTTATTGGTCTGATCTGTTACTTGGATGGGAGATCACCAAGGAAAACAACAATGTGCTACAGGAAGTGGTGTTGCTGATTCAACAGATGGATTTTTTTTATGTCTAAATAACAAGGAACCATATAGAACTGTGCTTTGGCAGAGTCATGACCGACAGGTCTTAAACCTGAGTCTACAGGGTGTATCGGCACAGCTACACTCCATTCCTTCATCTGTCAGCCTGCTGATGCTTGCTTGCCTGGGACCTCTGAAGCCAAGCCCCATTGTGATGCTCCGCCCCTGCAGTCCTATTGGCGGAGTCCCAGAGCAACTGATTGGCCAGTTGGCCCTACTTAAGTCAGCAGCAGGAACAGGAAGCTGCCTGAGAAATTGGGCTCCACTTTGTTCTGGACTGTGTGACCTGTGCATCCTGCTCCTACTCCCCAAGCTTGATTTCCTGGAATCCTGACCCAGCATGGCTCCTGGGATCTGATTTTTGGTTCTGACTTCCAGTTTGTCTCTTGACTCTGACTTCCTGGTATCCTGACCCAGCTGATTTCTGAGTTGTGACTGTGGATTCTGGCTCTGATTACTAAATCTGGCTGCCCATGACCCAGCAGTGACAACTTGTTTGGATCACAATTGCTCTGAAGAATTGAGCCTGATGCAAGAAGGATGGACGTAGCAGCACTACTGCAGCTACTAGAAGCATCAGATTTACCCAAATGGGCTCATCATCTTCAGGCAGATAATCAAGCACTGCAGACCCAAGTTGTGCATCTGACCTCAGTCACCAATGACGGCAGGAGCAAGTGAGGCAGCTCAGCATTGAGAGTACTGTGCTGAGAATGTAGTGTGAAGTGCCTTACCCTGAACAGGGGCCTGAAATACCATTGCTCAGTGGTTTGACAGGAACTGCCAGTGGTCTGGTGGCTTTATGAACCAATGCCACCTCTGTTTCTGATGCATCCCAAAATCTAGGCCTCTGACCAAGTCAAGGTGGTTCTGATAATTAGCCTGCTGACTGGAAATACGTTAGACGGGGCCTCCCCCTTGGTGGAAGGCTGTAGCCTGGTGCATCCTGGACTGGGATTTTTTCTTCAGTAGATGTCCACCCTCTTTGATGACCCATACTGAGCGTGAAAAGCCGATGCTGCTGTTAGGGGACTCGGGTGGGGGCAAGTCACACTAGTGCTTTTCTGCCACCTCACATTGGATATAGAGTGGAGTGAAGTAGCACAGCTGTATCCATTCCAAAGGGCCTTATGGAAAGAAATCAAAGATGAAATGTCCCACATCAAGATGCCAATGGCCCTAGATAACTTTGTGGACTGCACAATCCTCATAGATAATCATCAGTGAGAATGAAAGGAGGAGAGAGGAGGCTGCCTGTAGCCTTCCTTACTATGTACCATGACCCCAGCTTCTGTATCACCTGCTAAACCTATGCAGGCCTACCTGGCCTGGTGGGGGGAACTGGCCTGGACCATGAGAGAGGAGAGCTTATCCATATCCTAATCTTCACTGAGATACACCCTGAGCCCCATCCACAGACTTCCCATTTTCAGGTGCCTATTCAGTTGTACATCCTGGAGGACCCCTGACAGATTCCCTCCAACAGGCCTCATTGATTCAGGAGCAGCAGGAAATTTCATGGCTGTAGCTACCACTCAGGACCTACAGATCCCTGTGTTATGCAAGGCCATGACTGAGACAATCAAAACTATTGATGGCTCCCCACTGTCCTCTGGTCCAGCTGTGGAGGAGACTGGCCCTCCTGGAGGTGTTATTCAGTGACACAGAGAAATAATACAATTCTGTATGACCCATTCCCTGTATTTTCTTCTGATCCTTGGAATCTCCTGGCTGACCGTTCACGACCACCTCATTTATTGATGAGAACAGAAAGTCACCTTCCCATCAGAACTCTGCCGATAGCATGGCCAGGGACCAGCGAACATTGCATCCAGACCCAAGGAGGCTCAATAGGGGTAGTTCCCCCCATTGAAACACCTACTAGGGCAACTATGGAACTTCCCCCAAGAACCATGGCTACACTGAGGTCTTTGAGAAGAAGAATGCAGAAAACCTTCCCCCACATCTGGACTACAGCTACCCCATAGAACTTCAGCCAGGGGTGAACGATATACACAAAGTCAGACCCTAAACTGGCAGCATAGTGAGAATATCTCCAAGAGAACCTGGCCCGGGGGGTTCATCCGCAAAATGACTTCACCAGCTGGCACCCAGCTGGTTCTTTTCATAAAAAAGAAAGATGCCAGCCTCTAGCTCTGTGTCAGTTACTGAGTCCTGTATCAGATAACAATCCAGAACCATTACCCTGATCCCTGAGTTGTTGGAGCATGTGGGGGCCACCTGCATATTTACAAAACTGGATCTCTGGGGATCTTATAATCTCATCCCTATCTGAGAAGGTGATGAATGAAAAACTACCTTTCAGACCCACTTCAGCCACTTTGAATATTTAGTTATGCCATTCAGATTGACTAATGTTCCTGCAACATTCCAGCATTTCATTATTGATGTGCTAGAAGACCTACTGGCCCAGTTCATAATAGTGTATTTGATGATATATTGATATTCTCAGATGATCTGGACCAACACATCACTCACATTTGCACAGTCCTGGAGAGACTATGACAACACAGTATCTATGCTAAACTAGAGAAATGTGCATTTAATCAGATCTCAGCAGAGTTCCTCAGTTTCATTCTGTCCCCAGAAGGCATCAAGATAGATCTGTGCAATGTCCAAGCTGTCCACGACTGGGCAGTCCCCCACAATTTACAATGTCTTTTAGGCTTTATGAACATCTACTGGAGGTTCATTTAGGTTTTTTTAAAAATAAGCTGAGACCTCACCGCCCTACTTAAAAAAAAAAAAAAAGGTAAAATTCCATTGGTAACCTGAGGCCCAGGACGCTTTTGAGCAATTAAAGCTTGCCTTTACCACTGCTCCAGTACTGGCCCATCCTCACATGTTGCAAGCCTCTAGTGTGGTGAGTGGAACAATCCTCTCCCAAAGACATGCACCCAAGCAAAGACTGCATCCCATTGCCTACTACTGAAGGAAGCTTACATCTGAGCAGAACTATGAAATCCTGGACAAGGAGCTCCTGGCAATTAAGATTCCTGCATTCCTGGCTTGATTTCCTGGCATCCTGACCTGGCGTGACTCCTGGCATCTGATTCATGCTGCTGACCTCCAGTTTCTCTCTTGATCCTGACCTATCTGTCTCTGGACTCATGACTATGGACTCTGGCTCTGACTACTAGTTCTGGCTGCCCGTGACCTAGTTATGACTTTCAGATGAGGTTTTAAAACTGAACTTCTACTTACTTGACGTCTTTAAAATTCCCACTGCACTTTTTGTAAGAGCAGGGGGCATCTTCTCTGGTAATCAGGCCAAATTCCAATAGGATAAATAATTACATCCTGCCTCCCAAAATTTTCTTGCTACATTAATTAAATATATATGAAAGGTATTCATCTTCACTCTCTAGTTCAACACTGTAAGGCTGCTGGCATGTCAGAGTCGGCTGCTTTCAAGTGGAGGATGAAATGAAGTAAGAAGTTAATATATATTGGAATATCTCTTCCCTTCTATCTGGCTTCTTATAACACACTCCTCATTGTAGTAGCTGAGTGCCTTCCAACATAAGAACAGAAAAATGGCCATACTGGATCAGACCAAAGATCCATCTAGCCCAATATCCTATTCTATGTTCAGATAGTGGCCAATGCCAGGTGCGCCAGAGGGAATGAACAGAACAAGTACTCATCAAGCGATCCATCCCCTGTCACTCATTCTCAGCTTCTGGCAAATGGTAGTGCATTGAGCAACATGAATAACATCTGTCACATGTTTGTTTTCTATTCTTCTCCTCAGGGGTAGCTGTGTGCGCAGTCGAGTGTTTTGCATAGATTCAAAGCGGTGGAACTGCAATATTGTTTAAGGTAAGAACAAAGTGGGCCAGTAGAGGGCAGACCTCATCATGGTGGGTGGTAAGCACAGGAAAATATATGGTGGTCCAGAACCTGGAGAGTATAGAGAGCAACAAACTCAGAGAAGTGGCCAGAAGACTGTCAGATGTCCAGTAGCAAAACTCCCCGATGGCTGGAGACAGGACACCAGATGGGAAGGGCTCTGAGATACTACAGAGAATTTTTTCTCCAGGTGTCTGGCTGGTGGGTCTTTCTGAAAGGCCCCAGGTCCAACTGAGCACCATATTTGGGGTCAGGAAGGAATTTTCCCTGAGGTCAGATTTGGCAGAGACCCTGTTTTTTGTTTTGTTTTTTTGGAGGGGGGGTTGCCTTCCTCTGCTGCATGAGGCACAAATCACTTGCAGCAGGGCTGCCTGGGCAGGGCAGGGGTGGGAGGCAAGTGGGGCAATTTGCTCCAGGCCCCAGTCCCTGTAGGGGCCCCCATGAGAATATAGTATTCTGTAGTGTTGCAACTTTTTTTTATGGAAGGGGCCCCCGAAATTGCTTTGCCCCAGGTCCCCTGAATCCTCTGGGCGGCCCTGACTTGCAGGTTTAAACTAGTGTAAATGGTGATTCTCGGTAACTTGAAATCTTTAAACCATGATTTGAGGACTTCAGTAACTCAGCCAGCGGTTATGGGTCTATTACAGGAGTGGGTGGGTGAAGTTCTGTGTCCTGCAATGTGCAGTAAGTCAGACTAGATGATCATGATGGTCCCTTCTGAACATAGTCTATGTGGTAAAGATGTGGAAGAGTCATACTAGTCTGAAAGCTAGACAGAGATCCTGCAGACATGAATGCCAGCGAAACCCCTCTGCAAATTGATAAAACCTCCTTCAAAGTCTATGATATAAGTCCAAATGGGAGACAGGTGACTGATTTTTTTAGCACCAACCCTGGGGTAATCAGCCCTCTTATCTGTGATCCTAGGTAGCTAGAAAAGACTTGTTGTCATTGCTCCTATTTATCCTACCAGAACTAGCCAAAGGTTCTACTGGCAGGCTGCTTTCGCACAAGTCATATTGGCTCTCACCACTCTTTCCTTAAAGCTGCATAGAGCTCTTAAGAACATCTTCAGAGAGCGGGAAATCATTCAGCGCTCTTGGTGCTTTGTGTCTCCCAGTTAGTACAATGTCCATGAATCCTGAATCTCTAGGCTGATTTTCAAGAGAGTGTGACAGACTAGTATCAGAGGGGTAGCCGTGTTAGTCTGGATCTGTAAAAGCAGCAGCCTGCGTCTGACGAAGTGGGTATTCACCCACGAAAGCTCACGCTCCAAAACGTCTGTTAGTCTATAAGGTGCCACAGGATTCTCTGTTGTGACAGACTAAAGTCAATGGGCCAAAATCACCACTAGTGTAAATGGATGAAAATACACTGACTTCAATGGATTTTTATCATCCTTGCTAGTAGTGAAATTAACACATTATTTAATAACACATTTTTGATGGGTTGCCACCTTCAAGATGCCATGTGATGTGCTGAGATACCACTGAGCCGGCCTGCTCTGCCAGTCTGGTTCCCCTTTCCCCTGTCTTGCTGAGCCGGGCTCTTAAGCCTCCTCTAGCACACACACAGGCAGGGCCATACCCAGATGCAAAAAGAAACAAACACTGAGATCAGCTCTGGGAAGACTCAGTTTAAGGGACTTGCCCCAGCACTCAGGTGCCCACCTTTCTGGGACTGTAGTCCCAAAGGTATATTGACTTGCGCTGTATAGAAGAATCCGCACAGTGCAAGCTCATAAAATGTTGTCCTCTTCCTCAATGTGAAGAGAGAGAGAGAGACCACTTCTCCCCCTTACCCCAAGTTAGAAATTACAGAAACTGGGTTTAATAATAAACAAAACAAATTTTATTGAATATAAAAGGCAGATTTTAAGTGGTTAAAAGGATAGAAAATAGAACAAAGCAGATTACTGAGCAAATAAAACAAAACACGCAAACTAAACTTGATTCACTAACGAAACAGGTTATAGAATATAATTTCTCACCCTAAATGTTGAATTAGGCAGGATGCAGAGTTTCTGTAGCTCAGAGTTCCAGTTATTTCTTCTTACAGCCTGGACCTCTGTCTCAGTCTGGACTCTCCCCTGCCTTTCCCTTCAGGTTAGTTCCTTTGTCCCTTCAGGTTCTTTCAGCAGTCCTTCTTCTTGAGTAGGCAATGGAGGGGAGTCCTGTTTGCCTTCCTCTCCACCCTTAAATAAGGTTTACATAAGGCAGGAATCTTTTGTTTCCCAAATTTGACCCCTTCTCCTTTTAGTGGAGAGTTACAAGAAGTCCAAAATATGTTTAGTATCAGGTGAAAAGACCACCTGACCTAGTAGTGTCACAGCTATGTCCCAGGATGCCTCCCAGGAAGGAGAGAGATTATATTATCACAGTCTTGTTGTCCCTTCCTAATGGCCCATCAAATCTGATGGCCTGCTGTCCGGTGGGTGTCTTCTCAATATACACCCAGATGTAATTGTTCCTAATTTTAGATACAGAAATGATACATGCACACAAATTGGATAATCACACTCAGCAAATCATAAACTTTCCAATGACATCTTAGATGAGCCATTTAGCATAAATATATCTTGGTCATGTCATATCTATATCATAAGCATATTTTCATAAAGAATACAGAGTGTAATATCACAACATTATTCAAGATAACCCTGCAATATCGGACCAAAGGGATGGGTTAGAAACAATTTTAGGTTTTGAATTAAAAAAAACAAACAAACAAAGAGAAACAGAAAGTGAGGATGATTAGAAATGAAAGCAAAACTGACTGGTGACATTTCAGAGCCCAAGATGAGTGAAATGCAAAAATAAAAAGCAACATAAGTGGGGAAAAACTGCACAATCAAAAGTGCTGACACTTTTTATTAATAATAAATAATATGTCTATGACAAGATGTGTGTTTTATCATACAGGCAAGTCTGTATCTCCTGAGCTGCTAAGACTCCACAGTATTATCCTCCTGTGATGCGCAAGACAGAGGAGGTCTGGAAATACGAGCAACCTACAACAGTTGGGGAGACTTTAATCCCCAAAGACCTCTTTTTTTCCATGCCTCTCCCAGCCTCCAGTCTTCTGCATGGAAATGACACCTGTCAGACCTGGCTCCCCACATGCATACCACATACCAAGAAGGCCATTAAGGGGGATTGACTGCTGCTCTGAGCAGCAAATAATTTGTGGATGCTTAATGAATCTTAAGTCCTGATGGACTTGAAAGGAAACAGGAGGAACATGCTGTATATTGTGGCCGCTGCCCTGACTTGCTACCCTATCTCCAGTCAAATGGTTCTGGAATTTAATGTCAGTGGCTTTGAAGGGGAAAGAGGTGGCTGTGCAGCAGTGCACAGAGAATATACGGCACAGTCTCCTTTCCCCTCATGTCCTCCTCCTCCAACCCTCCATTGTGGAATTTGGGGGCACTTAGTTCTCCTTTGTGTTGTGTAAGCAAGGGAGCATGGGGGAAGAACCATGGGCTACTATCACTTTAAAGAGTCTTTTACAATTAAAATGTACTTTTAAGTACGGATAACAGATGTCAGTGTTTAAAATATTTTGGACGAAGACCGCATGAAAACATATTACAAATATTTCTTTTGTAATGGGTGTTTTCATCAGGGTCTACACATAAATGAAAGAAACTTTAAGCCTATAAAACCTGAAGTCTATGTATCTTTATGACTCCTTCAAGTCCTCTGCAGTTTCACACCAGGGTGCTGCTGCTTTGTCTCCTTTCATGTTCCACCCTGAGGTGCTGTTCAGTGACTATAAAACAAGCATGTGCTTGGCTCAGTGGTAGCAGAGGGGGATGGGGCAGAGCATCAGGAGAAAGCGTAACTGAAAGACTGATAGAGACATCCTGACAGCTGCAATGGGTCATCAATAGATCCATCATGCCAGTAATTTGTAACAAATTTAACATATATCACTTTAGTCAGGCCACGCTGTATCTGTCTTGTCAGGGCATCAGAGTGAATAACACTTAAATTGGGTGTCACTGCAGACCTTTCTGACCCTTGAATTGACACTGCTGTTTGAGCTTGGCCTAGCTGACAGCAGGTGGGAGAAGATTAGTACAAAAGGGAGGGCAGAGCATAACAATAAAGCTTAACCAAGCAAACAAATGGGATCTCCGGATTTCTCCCCCTTATCCCTCTTGCTTTGTCTGATGAGATGTGTTGCAATTACTTAGAGCTGCTTCCAATATGATTCTTTCAGCACATTTAATTATTTGTACATGAAAAAACCCCAAAAAACAAAACTCTAATTCTAATGAGAAATATAAAATTAATTGGGATTTGCTGCCTAATAAATAAACCCCTCTAGTTCAGTAGTTCCCAAGCAATGGGTCCCAACCTACCACTGTGTCTTGAGAAGGTTGTGTATGGGTCCACATGTCTGGAGCAGGACTAACCCATGACCATGTCCTGGCCAAGGCTCCCGCTCTAGGTGTTGTGACATGGCACACGGGGTTGTATAGCGCTTCAATCCCATACACCATGTTGCAATGCCACTCAAATAAATTTGGCCTGTCCACCCCTCTATCATCATGTTGGAGGGGCAGACAGGGCAAACTTGAGTAGCGCTGTGACCTTGTGTGTCAGGTTACAATACACAGATCGGGGATCCTGGTCTAGCCCTGTGGGACAGTAGCTGCTGCTGTGGGATGAATACAGGGTGGGGTCTCCAAACTCCCAACTCCCTCCCCCGTGTCCCTTCTGCTTCAGGCCAGGATTAGAATTATGGTGCTAGGGCGGAAGGGTGCATATATGTAATGGTGTGTCACAAAACAAGGCAAAATGCAGTTGGTGGGTCGCCTTAGTAAAAACTAAAGAACCAGTGTTCTAGTTACCCACAGAAAACAGAGAGCACGGGTGACAATCTAAACTGCCCCCTACTTTGCCTGAACTAGAACGCACACCTCTAGGTATCTTAGTCTCCATGATTGGGTTTCATCTTGGCCTCATTCTTGAGGCTGTCAACAAGGAAGTCAGGTGACCCAATGGTACAGAGGGAAGGTGGTCTTGTGGTTAAGGCAGTGGCCTTTGGACTTAGGAGATCTAGGTTCAACTTTTTGCTCTCTCACAGACTCGCTATGATACCTTGGATACATAGGTGCTAGAACTCATGGTGTTGGGGGTGCTACCACACCTCCTGGCTGAAGTGGATTCTATTAGATGCAGGGTTTACAATTTGGTTCAATGCCTCTCAGCACCCCCATTATACAAATTGTTCCAGCAGCCCTGCTTGGATAAATCATGTAATCACTCCGTGCCTCAATTCTTCATCTGTAAAATGGGGATAATAATACTTCCTTTCATCCTCCCTTTGACCATCTCATCTAATTAATTTGCAAGCTCTTCAAGTCATGGCCTGTCTCTTACAATGAGTACATAAAGCACCTACAGCAATGGGATTCCCAGTCTCAGTTGAGGCCTTCAGGTGATGCTGCAAGCCAAACAACAAAAAAGTGAATTTGTGATCCTGACATTAGGAACTGGATTGAGACCACCAGCTGATTTCACAGCTACCAACAAGCTTTCAGATTGTATTGCACATGTATTTTTAACCAACATACAGTGGAACAAAATCATTTGTTTGCTTTCAGGAGTAGAGTTCTAAAATCATTCAGTGTACATTTGAGACTGAACCCTTTATTAGGTTTCTTTTTTTCATGTAATGTTGCATCACTCTTTAAAAACATATGATTAAAGTTTGATTTTCAAACTTTTTTTTTATTTTTTTGTTTTTAAATATGGGATTGGAAAGAGATTGGTTTTCACTTCCTGGGAAAGAAAAAAAAGATGTTTCTCTGAACCAGTCATTGGAATATACAAAATTTGATTTACAGAATAATTTATCCATGTTTTTCTGTTAGTCTGCTTGATGCTATCATGGTTGAACTGTTTGATTGTGTCACTAAATATCCCTGAACTGGCTGAATAAGAGGCTCTTTGGTTGTTTAACATGTCCCAAGCAGTTCACATCTCAGGAGGATTTAAAGTTGGGGAAAAGATCACAAGTAATAGAAATAACAGAAGAATCAGAAAATGTTATAAAAAATTACTACTTTATGCAAGAAAAGACTGTCACATTCTGGGATGCAATGCAGACCAGTGTGGGGTTGTGTCATGACCTGCCCTGCAACCTTGGGTGCCTCACAATGCTTTGCTGTTGTAGCTCCCAACCTGGGCCTCTCATAAAAAGCCAGATAGAATGCAGGTCAGGCCCTGAGAGCCTGTGTATGGTTGCAGCCCTGGTCCAACAGTTCTGACCTTAGCACCCCATCAACACTGCTCCAGCCACACTCTGGCTTCCACCAGCTTTGATCACTACTTGCAGGGTGACCCCAACACACTCTCAGTCCCGAATTTTTCCCCAAACACGTATTCTATACTGTACAGACTTCTCCTGGGCACTTCTGTTACCCCAATATCCAACAGCTTACTAATTTAACTGGACTTACCAAACAGTTCCATTTAAACACAATACTGGATTATTTTATATTAAAAAAATAAAACAAGAGCATTGAACTACAAAGAGATTTTAAGCAAATACAGGAATGAGGTATTAAAGTCAGAAATGGTTACAAGAGCAATAAACAGAAAACCCTTTCTAGTAGCCAAGTCTTAACAAACAAAACTTAATTCAAGGTAAAATCCTTACCACATGTTCCCAGCAATGTCCTGACCGGAGATTTTGGTCAGCAATCTCGCCTAGTCAAAAGGCTAGTTCCTCTGTTTTCTTAGATGAGAGAGAGATAAGCAGAGAGAGCTTGGGGTGGTTTTCCCCTTCACTTTGGTAGTCCAGTTATTCATTGAAAAGCACAGATAACGCTCACTCCAGATGTGAGGATGAAGACATGGAGTCTCATGGTGAAAGAGGTTCCATCTTGTTGTTTGCTAAAATGCAGATTGATCAGTTTGTTGTCAAAGAATGGCCGCTTGATGGATGATTGCCAGTCAATTGACAGCTGGCTAGAGGCCTCAGCTTGTCCTTTGTCGTCAAGAAACTGATTTACCCACTCCCTAGACTTGTCTGGTAAACACATTGTAGTCATAACTTCAACTTATGTTCATAACTCTTAATATGCATTTTGTACATACATCAATGATCAGTGTTATTAGTTTTTAAATGATACCTCACAAAGCATATTTTCCCCAAAGATTATTACAGAAATGTGTAGATTGTGAATATAGGGGTGCTTTCAATCACAAAGACTACCTTATTTTTTTCTCAATAATACTGCTTTTTGGGAAAGGACAGAAGATGTTCGTTTCTTATGATCTCTGCAGTTTATCAGATTTTATCCCCCTTTCAGAGTACAGAGTTGATGCCTGCATTCAAAAGCATGAACCAACTCCTACTGAAGTCACCATGAGTTTTTTCCTTGACTTCAGTTGGAGCTGAGATGGGTCTCAAAAGAAGAAAGTTAGATAGTCTGATCACAGCAACTGTTCCATGCCATACACACTGATTATGGACTGCACAATATTTTCTAAAGGATAAGCACACCAAAACACTCACCTTTGTCATGTTTTCACTGTAAACAGCATATATTGGTCTAGATTCTGTACTCCGTTACTGCTCCCTGTGTTACTCAGGAGGCACAATAGGGCTGGAAACTGCCGTAAATCAATGCCCAACAGAGAATTCCCCTGTCAAAACTCCCATAAGCACAAGACCTGGCTGCAGCATGCTTGCACCAATAGGATGCAAGTGTATTGTAATTGGTTCCCGTGCCTATGTCCAGTATTGGGGGTGTATCAAGGATGGAAGGGGGAATTTTGGGATTGAGCACATGTGAGGAGAGGGGATAGTGCATGTTAGAATAGACAGGCAGCAGCTCTAAGTCATGTTGGAGCTAAGGCCAGTCCTGGGAATAGGGAGTTCTGGTGGAGAGAGAATGTAGCCAACTGAATTTTGCATGTATATACCCTTGCGTCAATATTAACCCTACCCTTTCCAAAAAGAGTTTGCTTTAGAGTGACCAACTTCCACTCCACCTGAATCCTATCTCCTCCCTCATTTTAGTAATTAATTTGGATCAAAAAGGGAAAAGAATGTGTTTGACAAAGGAAATCTGATATATATCACGTAGTGTTTTTTGTCTGTTACCAACATATTTCTATTGCTTAGAGCAAGATGCTCCTTGCATTAGTTTTTGAATACTTTCAAGCTTTTGAGCATATCACTGATCTTTACTTGGGGAGTTAGAAGTCTGAATTATAGCCAGTTGGAAAATACCCCTTTTCTTATGGAAAATTTTGACTTTTCAGCAAAAAATCAGAAACCTGAAAACTTATATCCAAAACCCTAACACTGTTGGTTGACAGCCAAATATTTGGATTCAGTCTTAAGTTGCTACGTTTCTCTGGCTTATATTGACTGTACCTATATTTTAAAAACTAATCATGTTGTTTTGAAATGCTTCCCAAATAATAAGTTTTATTAGGTACATCAGGTGCTAGCGCAACAAAAGTAATTCTGTACAGTGGGTACATTGCAAACAGTGTCTTATAGTATCAGACAAAGAGAACCTTTTACAAACCCCATGTCTCTAATTTCATTTTAGAAAATTAGATACTCAGAATTTTGCATAAGATAACTGTATTACTGGGATGCAATTTGGCCCAGGTTTCTAGCTTTAGTGCATGTGGCTCCTTAATAAAAAGTGTCAGTTAAAATGAAAATACAGCTTGGGTAA
Organism: Chelonoidis abingdonii; assembly: GCF_003597395.2. Taxonomy (NCBI): domain Eukaryota; kingdom Metazoa; phylum Chordata; order Testudines; family Testudinidae; genus Chelonoidis; species Chelonoidis abingdonii. Next base: position 245,331,872 of record NC_133769.1, on the reverse strand, counting down.
TTAAATTTAATTGGATCTTGTCACTTTAAATCCTCTTCGTTTTTGAGTGTTTCTACAGAATTGCAGCTTCTGGTTTGCTAATTTCTTTATTGCAAGCTGTGCACTGAACCTGACTGTCCTATAATAAAGTGGGACCTTGTTTTTGTAGTGGGCTTTGAACCCTGACTGTAATAACAAACAAAAAGGGGGCAGCTAATGTATTGGCAAAAACAAAAAGAAAACAAAAAAAGAATCCTTCCCTTTATTTCCTGCATATGTAGTTAGGGAATAAGGTAATGCCTGTGTTTATTAACTCTGTAACTCTCCTGCTAGGTTAGTGCATGTTACCGTTTTGTGCAAGCTCTCACAGATTCTACAGTATGATGCTGTGCCAGTGACAGGCAGCAGCAGCAATTATCTTTTTTTTAATGTATCTGAAATGTTTGGGCAAGCAGTTGGAATCATGCAAATTGAAGTATTCGTAGGTAGGTCAAGCAGGGTGCAGGCAGCCACAATGCAAATGATGTGTACTGCCTGCCAATAGCCATAGCTTTGATTTGGAGGGATCACCCTTGTCAGGGGTGAGAGGTAATTCAGATTCTTTATTGCATCTGCACATGCACAGCATCCCAAAGCAAGACAGAGGTAAAATATCAGCAATATCAACTGGCTGATGATAAAGTTGATTGGCCTACCGTAAATTATATAGATGTTAATTTTTGAAAGGTGGTTGATCAATATCTAATGTTTATACTTCAAATTAAAACCAGTTGAATGTACTTACACATTCAGATTTTACATATAAAATGCAACATCACAGTATCCTCTATTAACAGATAGGTCACTTCCATTTCGTTTGCACTGACAACACACACAACAATTAAAGACGTGAGACCTTCTTTCTCCAGTATCACAATTCCCTTATTCTATGAAAAAATGAATGAATATAATAATTATATTTTACGAAGTGCTGGAAATGCAAGTATCTCAAATAGACAAGTTATAACAATATATTTGACTATTTATTACTTCTTCAGTGCCACAGGCATGCATCACGCATTGCAGACGTATTCATGACAGGCTCCTGCTCCAAGAAGTTTACAATCCAAGGATCAGAGGGGTAGCCATGTTAGTCTGGATCTGGAAAAGCAGCAGAGAATCCTGTGGCACCTTATAGACTAACAGACGTTTTGGAGCGTGAGCTTTCGTGGGTGAATACCCACTTCATCAGACGCAGCTAGTGGAATTCCAGAGGGTAGGGTATATATATGTTAGCAGCAGCTAGAAGATACGAGGTTAGTTCAATCAGGGAGGCTGGGGCCCTGTTTCTAGCAGTAGAGGTTGTGAAACCAAGGGAGGAGAAACTGGTCTGATTGCGCAAGCCATTCACAGTCTTTGTTTAATCTCAGAGCTGATGGTGTCAAACTTGCAGTGAACTGAAGCTTTCAGCAGTTTCTCTTTGAAGTCTGGGCGTACTTGAAGTTTTTTTGCATGCAGGTGGCCACTTAAGATCTGCTATAGTGTGGCCAGGGAAGGGCTGAAGTGCTTCCTACACTTGCTGCATAGCTTTCAGGTTCAATCTGCAAGTTTGACACCATCAGCTCTGGACTAAACAAAGACTTGGATGGGCTTGCCAATTACAGAACAGTTTTCTCTCCCTTGGTTTACACCTTCTACTGCTAGAACAGGGCCCCATCTCCTGACTGAAACTAACCTCGTTATCTCTAGCTTGCTTGCTAGCATATATATACCTACCCCTGGAAATTTCCACTACCTGCGTCTGACGAAGTGGATATTCACCCACGAAAGCTCACGCTCCAAAACGTCTGTTAGTCTATAAGGTGCCACAGGATTCTCTGCTGCTTTTACAATCCAAGGAGTAGATTGTGTTTTTTGCACCTAGTCCCGAGTAAGGGGCTGTGTAAAGTTGCACTGCCCCAGCAGGAGCCCCAGGAGCAATTGTGACAGAATCACAATTCCTTCCCTATTGTATTCATTTAGATGGAATATATGGGCCCAAGGAATCTGAGGTGTTAATGTAACCTAGTAACAGTGTTAATGTAACCTAGTCACTGTCCAACATTAAATTGTGTTAAACAAGGTTTGGCATTTGGTAGAGATCTCAGCCTGGTTAGTACCTTGGCAAACACACCATTAGAAATCCTATTATAAGAAGGAAAAACAGTTAAAGCATTTGAAAGGTGAAGTGTTAAATAACTGACCTTGTTCCTTTTATCTTTAACTGGGGACAGTCTTGTGAAGGAAAAGAAGCTTTTGTTTTCCAGTCTCTTAGATGTCAATAATTCTCTTGTAGTTGGGCTGGAATTGTTGTTGCTGTTGTTGTTGTTAAAGTCTAATCCCGTTTCCTAAGAGGACAAACACATAAAAAGGAACTAAAAGAATAGCAAAGATAGAAAATGCAGCTTCTGTCTCAGGCTCTGACTTTTCACTTGTAACCTCATTGTTGAAAAAACACAGGCCCAGCACATGGTCTTATCAGCCACTCCAAGACCTGTCAAACTTGTACCAGCATCGGGCTGTTAGGGAATTACTTTGAGCTGCCTCTTTCTGGTCACAGGCTTCCAGCAGTGTTGCAAACTATGCAATCTTGGCAGGACCGGCTCCAGCTTTTTTGCTGCGGAGCAAAAAAAGAAAAAAAAAAAACCCGACTGAGTTGCCACTGAATTGCTGCTGAATTGCTACCCCAGACCATGCTGCCCCAATAACGGACGGAGTGCCGCCCCTTTCTATTGGCCGCCTCAGGCACCTGCATCCTTTGTTGGTGCCTGGAGCTGGCCCTGAGTCTTGGCCGGCTAAGCCAGGCACTTATTATTAGAGAGAATCAGAGAGATAGGAAAGAGAAGAGTAAGATAGAGATGGAAAATGACACACTTGGGGGAAAAACATAGTGTCACCTCCCAAGTGGTGTTTGGGAATCAGTACTCTTAAGTCACTTAGGTACTTTTGAAAATTTCACCTTGTATGTTTAAGTCTTGTGAAAGTACATTGCAGATAGCTGTTTAGATCCTCTGCGCAGCTCCATTGACTTCAGCGGAATGATCCCTATATAACCCTGCTGAAGACCTGAGCCAGCTGTTTTAGTATCTTCTTTAAGGGCCTTAACTTGTGCCCATTGGAGTCAATGGCAAAGCTTCCTTTAATGTCAGAAGTGTAAATAACTATCTTCTCCAATCAAAAATAGAGCTAAAGAGATGCAATGACAGTAGCAGTTACAGGACTGGAGTAGTGCTCTCTAATATTTGCCAGTTTTAGTGGATCATTCAGTTCTGCAAGGAAATACAATTAAAAATGTACAGCTTGTTTTCTCTGATATTACCTTTATCTCTTTACAACAATATTCTGCTACATTTATTTTGCTAAATTTTAACATCACAATAAAAGCAAATCTTTTTCACTTATGGAGGATTTCAGTTTTAATTGTATATTTGTATGCAGTATCCTAAATTACAAATAATGGCAGTTACAAAGAAAATAACAAATCTTACTTGACCCTTCTGATCACCGATTTAATATGATATCTTAAGTGACAACTTGTTCAGCATGGTTGCTCAGCACTTACAAACATTGGGAAGCGCTTATCATGCAAGTAGCACCAGTGACCTCAATGGAACTATTAGAACGTGCACGAGGAACTGTTCACCAATGTAAGTAATGAGTTCACAATCAGCCCTTTTCTGTATTGTGTATGGATGCTTCAAAATCAGAGATAAGTAAATTAAAGAGCATATTTTTTGTTAGAAATGATTATGTGCTTTTAATATTATGAGGAGAATAAGCTTTCTCTTGTTTATAGTAATACGTACTACTTACATAAAACTTACAATTTCCAAACATTTTAAGATTAACAAAACCAGGGTCTGATTCTGAGTGGTTCTCTCAACCTTCATTTCATTCTGAAGTCAATGGGACAATGGTTATTACATCAAAACCAGGTCTCTGATTATTTACTATAGGACAGGGGTAGGCAACCTATGGCATGTGTGCCGAAGGCGGCACACAAGCTGATTTTCAGTGGCACTCACACTGCCTGGGTCCTGGCCACCGGTCCAGGGGGCTCTGCATCTTAATTTAATTTTAAATGAATCTCCTTAAACATTAAAAAAACTTATTTAATTTACATACAACAGTAGTTTAGTTATATATTATGGACTTATACAAAGAAACCTTCTAAAAAGGTTAAAATGTATTACCGGCATACAAAACCTTAAATTAGAGTGAACAAATGAAGACTCGGCACACCACTTCTGAAAGGTTGCTGATCCCTGCTATAGGAGGTGCCTTTAAACACTTGCTAGAGTCATTGTTAAACCCTGTTAAGCCCTGTTTTCATGTACTCACAAATTTCTGAAAAATTCTTCTTTTGGGTTGATGGTTTCCTTATTCTGTATCAGCTTGGAGGTAATATATACACATATGTATTTTTTGACAGATAAACAAAATTCCATCAATCCTTTTTGCATGATGGGAAGATGCAAAAAAATACTTGTCCTGTTGCAAGAAAATTAAGATGCCTTTTAGCTTACAGATTTGAAACGTTCAGGTTGGCTACTCTAGTTTTCTAATCTTCTATAAATTATAAGTGTCTAATAACTCAGGAACAGAACTATGATAAGTTTGGCTAATATTTGGAGCTATGATACAAACTGTTTGTTCAAGGTGCATATAGAATATTAGGAAGGAATCTTAATTTGTAAGGATGGGCTTAGATGCCTTCAATATGCTGCTTTCCCCGTGCCCCCTCCCACTTTATATTCCCATCTCTTCTGACTTGGTCACTGTAGTAGAGTGACTTATTCAGTCCCTGACAGGGGACGAAGGCAAGCTGGTCGAAGCCCAACCCAGATGAGACTGAAATCATGCTTCTAAGGTAGAAGAAGCAACCTGAAGAGATGGTGATGATTATATCAGTGCCCTTGATTTTGGGGACATGCTCAAAGTTTCTTAGGTTGGCTCATAACCTCAGGTTCTTGTCTGATCCCACAGCGCTATTTGATACTCAGGTATCGAATTTCAGATTTAGTTACTTTCAAGACATGCTGTAAAGGCCATCTGTTTTCCTGTTTTTTCCCAAGTGGAAGAAGAAGGTGAATAGAGGTGGCTGTTGAGGGAGCTGGATAGCTGGCCATAGTTTTGTTTGTTTTATTTTGGCTGTTGGGCCGATTTGTAGCTGTTTTCTTCTTGTTTTAATGTTCACGTGGTCACAGATGGCAATCTTGGCAAACTCAGAAATTCCAGTTAACTCCACCATCATCACCTCAAATCTAATTCCTTTGGATTTTTTCTTTTTTAGAATTACTGTGTGTGAATATAGTGCTTGTGAAATATGCCTCATTGATAGTCTTGTGGCTGAGATCCTTTATTTATCTTCTGACCCCATATATCACAGGCAACAGCCATGCTGTGCAGAATTTTCTAATGTCCTACCAAAGCACCCCAAGCTTGTCCTGGGTGGAATACTTCTAAATGAGAGAACAGCCTAGGCCTTTCTGCATAGAATACCAGCAAGGGTGCTAAGTAGGGCCAATTTTTAGGATTTTTATTTTTTAATTTTTAAAGGTGGACAGTTGTCTGTTAGGAACTTGGCAGAGATCACTGATTAGTGGCATATGTGAAATTAAACAGCCATCAAGATGATCAGTCTTAATCCAGATTTGACCTGGTCACCTAGGGGCAAAAGGTTCTCCAGTCCATTACTGGTCCCTTGAGCCAAACCACATCCTACTTTTAAAGTAGTTTCAATCCACTGACTGCTGCCAGATGTAACTGGTAGACCATACTCTGTGTTGCCAGCTAAACTAGGTACACTGTAACATTATATCAGTTTCAGTGGCGAAGCAATGGATTGACAATAGCACAGCTGGTACAGTAACGTGGATGATGTAGTGAAACAGAACAGAGAGCCACCTGTCTACTCCAGGGCACAAGCGCTAACTTTTGTTTTTTGCAGGTGGATACTCCTCTCTGTATCCTTTCCCAGGGCCGCCCAGAGGATTCAGGGGGCTGGGGCAAAGCAATTTTGGGGGGCTCTTCCATAAAAAAAATTGCAATACTATATTCTCGTGAGAGCCCCTGCAGGACCCAGGCAAATTGCCCCACTTGCTCCCCCCACCACAGGTGGCTCTGGGAAAAATAAACCTTCCGCATCTCAGTACAAACCCACTTTTAAGAAAACTTCTTTACAAGGTATCACTGGTTCTCAGCATCAGCTAGTGCTAAAAGGCACTAAAGCTCATTAAAAGGGATAGACAAATATTTTCCGTCAAAACTTTTTTTGGATCAAAAACTAGGGGTTTTTAAAAAGCAGAAAAAAAATCATGGACAATGTCTGCTTTCCTTCAAAACTTGTTGTGTTTTTTTTAATTGAAAAGCTGAAATTAGTCTGCCAAAACCTGAATATGGTTTGGGGTTTCAGAAGTGTGTGGCCAAATATTTGCTGCTTGCTGTGTTTGATTGTTTAAAGAAACCATAAAAGAAAATTCTGCTTAAAAAAAATCCAAAACTTTTGAACCACCTCAGCTTGTGACCAAACGCCTGAGCCCATCCAGTCAGAGATTTTTCCAGGTTTCTGATACTCTGCTGGCTTCCTTGACTCATATCTGTCTCCATAACTTTGGGTTCATTTAGGATAGAACATAAGAACAGCCATACTGGGTCAAACCAAAGGTCCATCCAGCCCAGTATCCTGTCTACTGACAATGGCCAATGACAAGTGCCCCAGGGGGAGTGAACCTAACAGGTAATGATCAAGTGATCTCTCCCCTACCATCCGTCTCCACCATTTGAAAAACAGAGGCTAGGGACACCATTCGTTACCCATTCTGGCTAACAGTCATTAATGGACTTAACCTCCATGCATTTATCTGTTTCCTAGAGACTGGCTCCATGGGGTCCCTCACAAACTGGAGACGGTTACTGCGTGTTTGTCTTTAGTATAGCTTATGTACATATTCCACGAACTAAGCATTTGAATTTGTTCCAGAATCTGGGATGAGCCTATGATGTGAAAACTAAAATGCTCAAAATAGCACGTGCATGTGAATGGACACAGGGTGCTAAAATTAAATTAACCCAGGGGTTCTCAGACTGGGGGTTAGGACCCCTCAGGGGGTCATGAGATTATTACTGAGGGTTGCAAGCTGTCAGTCTCCACCTCAAACCCCATTTTGCCTCCAGCATTTATAATAGTGTTAAATATAAAAAAAAACGTGTTTTCAATTTATAAGGGGGTGGGGGGTGTTACACTCAGAGGTTTGCTATGTGAAAGGGGTCAACAGGACAAAAGTTTGAGAACTACTGAATTAACCCCTCTGAAGCCTCAGGGAATGCAGGGGAGAGGAGGGTCTCCCTTGGTAGGGTTGAGAAGGAGGTAGGTGGTGTAGGGTATTTCTCTTCTCATGTGATCCCTCCCCCAGTGGCTAATTTTAAATGAAGCTACCCTCTCCTGACATGAATTTCCCTATTGCACTGAAATTAAATATAGACTATAATTTGGCATTTGAGAAGTGAAAGGGATGGTAGCTCTAATGGAAAAGCTAACAGCTTGGCTCTTCTGCAAGCCTCAAACTACTGAACGAGCTTTAGGGTAGGGAAGGCTGTGCCTCCCAAACAGCCTGGCCCTGACCCCTATCTGACCCACACCCACTTCCTGCCTCCCAACTACCCACGCCCCTCAGAATCCCTGATCCATCCTGCTCCTTGCCCCCTTACCATCCCCCAAAGAACCCCACCACCACCCCAGGACTCCACCTCTGCACCCTGTCCCATGACTGCCCCGACCTCTATCCACCCCGCCGCTGAGTCCTGACAGCCCCCCGGATCATCCACAATCCAACCCCCCCATTCCCTGTCTCCTGACTGCCCCCCAACCTCTGCACCCTCCCTGTCCCCCGGACTCCCTGCCCCTTAGCCAACCCCCACTGGCCCCAACCCCAGCCTCTTACCCCCGGCTCTTCCTATCACCTGGAGCCTCAGTGCCCCGCATCCAGAAGCGTCTCTGAACAGCTGCAGCTTGCCTCTGGCGGGGCCTGAGCTCCTCCCCTCTCAGAGCCTTGTGGTAAGGGGGCAGGCTGCAAGCTCCAACGGGGCCTGAGCTCCCAGCCCCACCCCCTTACCATGCGGCTCTGAGCGGGGCGGAGCTCAGGTCCCACCAGAGACATGCTGCAGCTGTTCAGGGACACGCCTGGATGTGCTGAGGCTCCGGGAAAGGGGCGGGCCGGGAGCCTCAGAGATTCTCTTGGGGGACCCTGCGGAGCCCGGGACCTGGGGCAAATTACCCCACTTGCCGCCCCCCGGGCGGCCCTGCCCTTTCCCCTCACCCCTGTGAGAGCAGCAGGTGAGGCCTTGGGGTAGAGGGAGGGTGGGGCCTTGGAGTAAGAGGCCAAGAGGGGATGGGACCTCAGAGCAGAGTGTGGGAGGAGCAGTTGGTGGGGCCATGATCCGGGGCTCAGGTCCCAAAAAAGTTTAGTCTGGCCCAGCGGATGCTGAGCACCCCTTATTATTTTTAAGTGGGTGTTTGAGCCCTGGAGCACCCACAGAGTTTGCAAGTGTGCTCCAGGGCAATAATTATCTATCTAGCTATTATTTTCTATACCATCCACCACCAAGCACTATAATATACTTGTGCAGGACATACAAGCAATGAAGAAAGTTTTCTTCGGATGGCAACCTCATTTCTTTACAGCTTTTTTATAGATAGGTAATGGACCGTCTGCCTTCCCTCCAATCCCCAAAACTTAATGCAGAAGTACAGAAGTCTGATTGGCTCAGTCACCTTGTGATCAGTAATTTAGTTTTATTTTCCAGATCTTCTCTATGTCTTCTCCAGACCAGCAATGTCTGGAAGTGCCACAGATGGTGTGAGCACAACCCCTGGGGAAGGATTACCTTGTGTTGTTCTCAAGTAACCAATCAAGTAAACTGACAGGAGCAATGGCAATCCCTAGAGGGATGGCCTATCATTCAGAAAGAAGGAGCCAAAGGCAGGAGGGTGAAGAAACTAGAAAAAAATTCATAATGAAAAGAAAAGACGGGAGAAGTTGTGAGATGAATATTATATAAAACTTCTTCTATTTCCAAATACAAAGCCAAACTGTGGCATATAGCCACTGGCCCGAGTAGAGGGCATGGTGCAGCCATGCTACTCTGTGCGGAACTTTGGAGAAATTGTCAACTGGGACACACTATTAAGGAACAGTCCTTGGGCTCCTCAAGTGCAGAAACTGCAATTGTCTCATGCCCTTGCATGGGCCACACACTTCCTTTCCTATGTGCTATCATAAGGTCTGCCACAATGTGGCAATTCTTTCCTGTTTTATGAAAGCAGAGTCACTTTTCTCAGGAACAGCCTGCCAGCCGTCTTTCACAGAGCATTTCAAAATGGACTCCAACATACAGGAGGAGGGATAAAGGTTTTATTTTTAAAATCTCCTGCACCCCTTGATAAGATTCTGTACTGCAAATGTATGTCACTGGAATATTTCAGACAAGATAAATCATGCATGACTGGCAAATGAAAATTTTGAATTTGAAAAGAAACACTGGCATTTTTTAAATAATTTAAGCAGCTTTCAGAAAAGAGAAAAATGGGAAAAGAGCCTTTAATAAATGTCACTTATTTGGCATCCTAACCTCTTTAGAATGACTGGTGTTTTTTTATTAATTTCATGTGAATGTTAAATCATTTCAAATCATACATACCTGTTTTCCTTGGAGCACTTGGAATCATTGTTATGAAAAAAGATTTATATCAGGGTATAAGGGTCTATTGGCTAATGAGTAATTGATGGTCAACATTACTAATTACAGTTATTAACCAATTAGCATGAAGCTATAGGAAATCACTTATTTACTAGTAATAATAATAATAATTTCTCATATAATAGTGATCGCTAGAGTCAGAGTCAGGATTTAAAATGAGGATTTCTTCTCTTCCATCTCCACGTTCATGCCTTTAGACCAGGCCACCTCCCTGGCTCAAGGATGACCATGCTGACTAATACTTAGAAGACCCAATCCTACCCTCTTTGAAGTCAATGGCAAAACCTCTTTTGATAATCCTCTCTTGAAAGCTAAATTAATCAAAGACTTTATTGTTCCTCTGATGAATCCTTAACTTTTGATAGAGTGGCCCATCAGCACCTTCTTCACAAGCTTCACCCTCACAGAGCACCTTAGTTTACAGATGGCTTGTGACAGATTAAATGAGAAGGAAAGAGGAAATATGGCTTAGGGATGAAGCTAACCATTTGCTCCATAAAGATTTTTTTTGGATTCTTATGCCATAGCTATATTTCATGGCCTCCACAACAGCATCTACAGCAGGAGTAGGCAACCTATGGCATGTATGCCGAAGGCGACACGTAAGCTGATTTTCAGTGGCACGCACACTGCCTGGGTCCTGGTCCCTGGTCCGGGGGGCTCTGCATTTTAATTTAATTTTAAATGAAGCTTAGTAAACATTCGAAAAACCTTATTTACTTTACATACAACAATAGTTTAGTTATAGATTATAGACTTATAGAAAGAGACCTTCTAAAAATGTTAAAATGTATTATTGGCACGTGAAACCTTAAATCAGACTGAATACATGAAGACTTGGCACATCACTTCTGAAAGGTTGCCAACCCCTGATCTACAGTGTCTCAATCAGTGGTTATTTCAGACTGTGGACAGCTTGGTTATACTTAACTGCCTTCACCCGATGGGTAATTTGAGTTCCTGTCATTGTGAGGAAATTTCTGATTACTTTGTGGGTAAAATGAGTGTATTTGGTTCAAGCTGTCTCCTTCTGAGAATGCAGGATGGGAACTGGAGAGGGCAACACTTGTTTCTCTGATGAGGTTAGGCCATTGACACAAGCTGAACTACTAGAAGTGTTGGGAATTTTTCATTCTACAACTTGTTCTTTTGTATCAATGTTCCTGCTAGTTGGTGAAGTCCAGTGGGAAAAAAATGTTGTCCATTATTTGTAGAAATTGTCAATGTCTCTTAGGGAGGGCAGTTTGCTGGCTTCTATTTTACAGGCTCTGCTCAAGAAATCATCTCTTGATGCTGACATTCTGTCCAAGTATTTTTCAGTTATCTTCTGGTTAAGATTATTGAGAAGGTTGTGGTGACACAACTCTCACAGTATCTGGAAGTCTCAGATCTCCTGTATCTTGACCAGTCTGGGTATAGGCCTGAGTATGGGACAGAAACTCCACTAGTTGCATAGGTTGACTTCCTCTTAGTGATGGATGTGTCCATCAGGTATATATTCATACTTATATGGTTGAAGTCATCAACTGCCTTGGATATTATTGATTATGATATGTTAGTGATTCTCCTGGGGACTGTAGCAGGATTTGATAGGATTGCTCTTGAGTACATGAGTCATTCCTTGTTGAGTACTCTCAGTGGTGATGTTGAGCAGTTGTTCATTATCTCCAATGGTGTTCTTATGTGGGGTCTTGCAGGGTTCCATTTTGTCTCTTCTCATGTTCACTGTGAATATAGGGCATTGTGAGGGCTAGAGAGGAAGCACTGGTTATGCCTTAACCAATGTCTGGGTGAAAATGGGGCACGGATAAGATATAGTTTGCTTAAGTTCAACATAAGTTGGCCTTTCACAAACATTTTAAATGTAATCAACTCTGATATTTCTAATGGTGCAGTCTGATATATAGATTAAAGAATTAAACTCTGATCCAACACACATTCGAATCAATGAAGAGATTCCCATTGACTTAAAGGGCACTATACAGCTCTGAGTAAATAAATAAAGCCTCTATAATTTCTAAAACCATGCTTGAATGGAGAGGTTTTACAGAATGGTGGGTGCTGTGTGGAGTGGCTTTCTGGTTTGCTCAAGAAAGGGGGCAAGGAGCTTTTATTATCTCCCAGACTAGATACTCTGCAATATCCTGGCTGAGCCACTCCAGAGTGGGAGATTGCTTTTTTCCTTTATATATTTTTAAACTCTTTTGGTAAGACTTTCTTTACAAGCAGTAGATTTTTGGTTTTAAATTATTTTTTATTACATCCAGTCTTCGGAAGGAGAAGGAAATAAACTCAGATATAACTTTTTTTTTTTACCTTTTAACAAGATTTTTTGAATCCTTTCCCTCACAAGGCAAACTTATATATAAAGTATGCTTTGATTCTGATTGTCAGAGCTTTCCATTTCATTTAATATCATCCAGTTATACAGGTGTAAATTCTACTGAAAGTCAGCAGAGTTCTTCCAGATTCACACCAGTGCTGCTGAGTTCAGAATGTAGCCCAGTCACTTGAATTTAATCTCATTCTCTTTTTCATTTCCACCTAACATATATTGTTTTCTCTGCTTCACATTGTTAAAGGGAAGAGTTGCTTTCAAAAAACAAATGATGAGCACTATGCAAAATGTTGACTTTAAAATGCCATGAAATACCGCACATCCCAAATAATGGGGAAAATGATCTTGCAACCCTAATCTAAATCCATAAATCACCTGAGCAAAATTTATTTTTCATGAAACGTATTTGTCTCCTTTTTTTTACCTTAGTGCATATACACATCTATTACTGATGCAGGTAAGCTACAAGTCTTTGAATGTGAAATTGAACTAGCAGCCTTTGATCTGAACTACAGGCTGATCTGAATTCAAGAGAAGCCTGCTGCTAAGCCACATTCCCATTCAATTCATTAAACCATTCACTTCCCTGCTCCTCATCACATTGACTCCTAATTTGACAATGACAAAGCGCTCCACGGTGATTTTAAATTTCATAATTTTAATCTGTCAAGTCTGACATTTAATTAGTGCCCTTCTAACCTGTGCCCGCTCACTTGAAGGTTACTGTTGGTTTTCCTTTAGAAATTGTTCCTCTGGAAGAGAGGATTAATAAATATGTACATAACTGGCAGGGATAAAGACAATACACACACAATGGTCTATTAGTTCCAAATCTAGACAGATGAGGTTAATAATATTTTAAAGTGCTGCTTTATTGTATTAAGAGTGATTAAGCCCTTGGCTCAACCCTGTATGAGTTGTTCATTGAAAACATAAAATATAAGGTCTATTAAGAAAAGTCTAGTGAGAACAGTTAACCAAACTACAGTAATACCATGTTCATAAGTCATATTACAGGACTACATCATTTCTGAGATATAATTTCTTGAGTTTGCAAACAGAGTGGAACATTTAGGGCTCACTAGATGGGCTAATTGGATTTTGTTCACTAGTTGGTTTATGAAAACATGACTTATGGGGAGTAATTTGGTGCAGGGTTTTAACACACTAGAATTTCACTACTGGAGGACTAGATTCAAATTTGACTTAGGTCACTTGCTAAATGAGTTTGGTGGGCTCAGGTTAGTCCGATGTGAACATTAGTCCACATAAGAAAAATAAATACAAAAAACCCCACCCTACAATCTGTTACTAATAGCACAGTGCTCACTCAGAGTACTGAAAAGCATTGATTTTAGAGGGCTACATCAGGAACCATGAGCAGTGCCTGCTTGTACCACACTTGGTTATAGCCAGTATTGTCTGTTTTCTATTTTAATCAGCTCTAAATATTCAACATTTACCCCCTAAAATGGAAATTTCTAAAAGCCAAACTTATAACAATCATTGCATTAAGCACACATATGTGAAAAGACACATTAAGCCACATTAAGACAATATCAAGATTCTCCATCTCTCAGCTGTGTGCTTCCATTTTTATTCCCTGCATGCCACAATAAACATCTTTCATAAAATAATGAACAGTTAATTCAGAAAATTTCTTTTTTCATTCTTAAGACAATATTACCGCATCATAGTGGTATGTTCACAAGATCAAAGACACTTATCCTTTTCAAACTCTACATAAGATTCACACTGGTTTCTCAAAAAATTACCAAACCAAAAGTCTTCTCTTAATTTTTGTTAATTTTTATTTCAAGCATATAACGCTGTACATACCATGTTAAAGATGCCATGGAACCAGGAGATGGAAAGTCTCATTGATTATCAAGAGCCCAGCAACCAATAATTTAGATCTAGATTCTGCCCTCATGTTGCATAGACTTTTACTCCTTGAGTCATCCCATTGCAATGAATGGGATTGTGTGAGGAGTAGGACAGTTCTCAACTTGAGAAAAGTTTACAGAATTTGGCTCTGAATGATCATTTATAAAAGCAAACAGATAAGAAAAACATCCCCTTGTTGCTTAAGTCACTCTCTCTGTTGTTTTTTCTGTGGGTGGTCCTATACAGGTATCTCTTGCTTAGTCTCCTCTTTCTTCCACAATAGTAATGACAGGCAAGTAATGTTTCTGTACAGTTTCTATATATTTCCTGAATTTGACCATTATTGAGCTAAACAGAAACAGTGCTGTATAATGAAAAAGAAGCATATTGTGCCCAAATGTTTTCAGATCAAATATGAGGGAGATCAACTGTAAATGGGGGGAGGGAGAGAGTTTGGAATTTTACACTGCTGACATTTTACTTCAAGAGCATCCCAGAAGAAAGTGTGCATAGGATACAAATAAAAAGGATAACTAGGGTGCATTCTGGTACAAAATATATGCCTTAGTCTGGAATTTGTGGTGATCCGTGTCCCATTTCTCAATCTGTTCATCTGGGGCTCAGAGCAGAGTTATTTAACACATTTTCTGACCTCTTCCAAGTCCCAGAAGATAGATTTCCTCACTCCAATAGAAACCCACAATTTTTCTGGTTATACGACTTCTACAACGATTTTATAGTAGGCTTTTCTTAAGGGCCCAGCAACGTCCACTCAGCCTTTGTTACCTCCAAGCATATGGCAGGAAATGGATATGTATTTTAGTTGATGCCCCATCCACAGAATCATCTTCTGTCTTGGAGGCCAGACCAGAGGTGTAGCGAGTGCCCTCCGTACCGTCCGACCGGAGGGGGCCCCACAAGGAAGGGGGCCCCTAAAAGTGGCAAAAAAAATGTAAGGTATAACTAGGTAAGTGACCTTTATTGACGCTATTGCACAATCCATGTTGGTTTTACTGACAAAACCGTGAAGTCATTATGATACATCATAATGCTATTGGCTACATCAGTTGTCTGTCGGTCAGTTTCGAATTTTAGTTGGACCCATTCAAAGAATGTGTATTTGCGTTCATAATGGCGGTTGGCGGATAAATGTTATTAATTTAGTTGTTTAGTTTTTTATCGTTTTCAACGCAGAAGCGTGCTTTGTGATGTCTGAGAGAATGTATAAGAGTGGAGCTAGTAAACGAAAGGCAACAAAAGATGCCGAGAAGGAACTTGAGAAAATTCCAAAGTTGTCAACATATTTTGCACTGCAATCCAATGTACAGGTACAGATACAGGCACATGAAACGGACAGCGCTAGCAGCGATGAATCATATCCAGAAGTATCCAGAAGTGCTTCAAGTGAGGTCGAAGATGAAGCCAATTGTTATATTTCAGACATTCTATATATGAAAGTGTTACCGTGTATGGACCAGCACCCTGGAAATTTTCTTCCTAGTGCCTTCAGTTTCTCTTCTTCCAATAACATTAACAAGTTCTTCACAGCCCTATGGACACTTCCTTTTGGGACTTTCTTGAAGTACAATTTCAAGCTCTCCCCTTCTTCTTACACATACCACATCCCCTAAGACACACCACCGGATGTCGCTCACATGCCTCTTGCTCTTCAGAAGTAACTGGTCCATAGTAGCACTGTCATTGTTTTTATTTTTTTCTTTACCCTTTCAGTCTTCTGTGACACTACAGCTGTCCTCCTCTGCACCCTTCACTGAGTGGTTGAGAGTTCCAGCAGATCTTCTGTACTCAAAGCCTCCAGCCCCTGTCCCTGACTATTTTTTCAAATGAAATTGTTATTTTGGTGCAGCAGTTCTCTGTGATTTGTCAGTATCAAAAGTGACAGGTTGTGAGAACAAAGCTATGCTAGTGGTGCCCGTGTTAGGATGCCTTCCCTTATGTCTTGTTGACTAATATATACTGGCTAGCATATATGTATATTATATATATTCTCCACATTAAGCATCGATAACATTTAGCACAAATATTGTAACAGTGATACAGCCTAAATTGACCTATACCATAATCCCGCTCATTTATACTGAGTATCCCACAATATTTTGCATTTACTGAAGCAAACATTTGGCATAGGCAGATACATTCATTCTGTGTCTTAGTACAATCTACAGAAGGGCCTTCACAGACCAGTACCTGGAATGCTAGGATCCAAAACAAAGATAAGGAAGGAACAGAACAACAACTTAGAGAATTGGGACCGGCTGATGGGTTGGATTTTAGTGATGCGTAAAGAGACATGTAACATGTAAAATCATCATACAGATAACAGCAGCTGAAAGGGTAACTGTGGAACCCACCTTTTGGTTAAGATGAATGTAACTTTGCTGCATGGGGTGGGTTCCCAGAGACTGGTATCCCATAGAACTTTTTCCCTGCATATTTGTTGGCTTAGAGCAATAAACCTGACTGACATTGGTTATTTGGCAGCTTAAATATATTTCATAATAAACCAAAATGTGGTCAAGCAACTGACTATATAATTTATCAACAATTTGCCTGGACCCAAAACCTGTCTTTAGATTAGGGGACGAGCCTAATATACTTCCCTTCTGCTATAACTACCTTGATTATTTATGTGCCCTCTTAGCTGAAGTTACTAATGGAACATTGTTTAATATCAGATGGCACGGGGACAGAGTTGTATCCCAAAACTGTGGCACACAGACTATTACAGAGATCTGAATGTGTCTTTTGCAGCTAGGGCTGACAGAACACATACACTTCTGCTAAATTATTTCTGACAAATGCCTGTCATAAATGATGATAGCAGTGACAGAAAATGGAGACTAGTACATTCAGTAAATGCACTTGGTCAATATAAATATTTTGTATATGAGATGGGACACCTATCCCTGCAGTTACCTATACACCCTTGGCCAGAGAGCTGGCACTGGGGCAGTTAATTGAATGAAATACACAAAGATAAGTTGCTACACAACTAAGACCACAATTATATTACTAGACCAGATTGTGAAAATGTTTGTGATGATTGGTGATGGAAATTAGAAAATTAAATTCAACCAAAGTACTGTGTTGAGAAGAAATATTTTTGTATATGGACATTCAACAGAATAGTAAACAGCTTTTTACTGGTCAGAGGTGTGGTATTATCACAGTTAGATGAATCAAATTAGGTGAATGAGTGTACTTTGCTCCTTTGCATCTGGAACCTAGCCTGTCCATGCAAGTGTTAAATTGTGTGTGTGACTGACAGTGAAGGTGAAAGGAAATGGAGACCACTCAGTTCAATCCATGCTAAGGGTAGATATATGAAGTTGTTCTCAGGGCCGGTGCAAAGATTTTTCGCGCCCTATGCGAAACTTCCACCTTGCGCCCTCCCCCATTCCCGAGCCCCTGCCCTGAGGTCCCCCTTCATGGCAGCTCTCCCCCCCCAACCCTCAGGCACCTCCGCCAGCCCCAGCTTACCCTGCTCCGCGCATGAGCACGAGCACTCCGAGCACGCCATCGCTGCTTCACTTCTCCTGCCTCCCAGGCTTGCGGTGCCTAAGCTGATTGGTGCCGCAAGCCTGGAAGGCGGGAGAAGTGAAGCAGCCACGGCATGCTTGGGGAGGAGGTGGGGCAGGGGTGAGCTGGGGCGGAAAGTTCCGCTGCGTGCTGCCCCCCCCTTACTTGCTGCAGGTGGCCCTCCCCGCGCTCCCCTGCCCCAGCTCCCTCCTTCTAAATGCCGGCAGCAACCTGGGCGGCCGAAGATCCGTCTGCTGTGGTCTCTGCTGAAGAAAATGCCTCCCCCCAAATCCTAGTGCCCTAGGTGACTGCCTTGGTTGCCTAAATGGTTGCACCAGCCCTGGTTGTGCTGCATACCACAACGCTTGGAGGTTGACAGGAGGAATGTTTAAAACTACATATTAATTCCCCAAGCTTTTGTGGTGAGAAGTCTGGCAACCATTCAAATGAAGGAGACAAAGATAGGTGCAATTACCTTGCACAAACAGAGCTGCATGGGTACATGCAATTAACAACACTTGATTAATTGCCTCAGTGTCAGGGCTCTGGCTGGGGGATTTAGGGAACAGATATGTATTCCTCATCCCATATAAAACATTAATTCATATTCATTGGTCTCTATTTTATATCACACTATAACCAATAGTGGATGGTGAATGGTGAATGATTGGAGCCTCACAGGAAATGTTTTCCCCATCCTGTAAAACTTTGATATTTTGAAAACATTTTCCCATCCTAAAAGGGGACAAAAAGTAGAAATCTTGAAAATTTTGGGGAACTGATAATAATAATAAAAAAAAATGGGTTGGGTTAATAGAAACTTCATTTTGATAATTCTGAAGTGCTTTGTTCTGATTTTACCCCCCTCTTTAAACTATTAAAAAAAACCTCTTTGTTTTGATCTACAATTAAACAGTTTTACTTACAATTCAAAATAAAGAGTTGTTTTGAATTGAAAACCTGAACTTTTCATTATGTCATAATAATTTCATTTTTTTTTTTACTTTACAAAATGAGAAATTCATCAAAACTGACCCTTTCCCACAAAAAAAGTTTGGGTTATGACAAATTGGAATTTTCCAATTGAAAAAAAAATTGTCAAAAATGTTTTGACAGTGTTATTGGCAATAGTATGACATAAAATAGAGACCAGTGAATATGAAACAATGTTGTAGATGGGATGATGAATACATATCAGTTCCCTAAATCCCCTTGTCAAAGCCTGGTATTGAGGCATTTAATCATATGATAGAAATGCCAGAATTATTTGCAAATAGGACTGTATCTATATCCAAACATGATTAGTTTATGTGAATGTGATGAGAAAGGTGAATATAAAAACTGCTAAGTGGTCTTTAATAATCTATATAGCTGATAGGCTTCTCTCTTTCTCTCAGAAAAGAAAGAAATGTTTTATAATTGGGGACCATTTATAATGCTATTTCTTGTGAAAAAGAGGGAAAAAAAGGGCTTACATATTCAAAAAATCCCTAGGTCTGTTTATCTCAAGTTGTCTCTCACACTCTCTGCCTCCCTCTCTCCACGGAGCAATGATTTCCTTAGACGCTGCTCCTAATATTCATATTAGGTCATCCAGCTGGGGAAAAGAAACAATAATTATCATGAAGGCAAATGAGCACCTAATTAGGTGACTGGTCACACTGGTCAAAACTTGATTTGAGAATACTGAATTCCCAAAGGAATACTTGTAGCAAACAGTTTGAAAAAATTAAGCTGGAATTTGTTTGCACAACTCTCAAACAAATAAAAATTTCAAACAATCTGTTCTTGGACAACTTGGGCTACATTCATAGAATAAATTATTTGCTATGAATTGTTTAGTCATTTCTTTATTTGGTGCACATTGGCCTATTCACAGACATGTCAAAGTTCTTGTGAGCCACTGGCTCTTTGAACAGATCCAGTTAACGCAATCATTTTCATAGCTAACAGTATACAAAGGAGTGATGTGTCCAGCTGCCGTTGACAGCCCTAACCTCATGGATTAGGGACCCATTTTGCAGTTGGGTGAACAGGAGATGGCCTTTCAGTGTGAGATCAAGTGAGATGCCAATTCCCCCACCTTCAAGTTTACGTCAACTGCCTGAACCACTGCTCCTGAAAAAGCTTTGAGGGAGGCACCTGCATACAAACCACAGGCATGTACTTGTAGAAAATGTTCTGCTGTGCTTTGCTCCTTGGATTCTGTCCTTTTTACTTCCTTGAAGAATAAATTATTTCCAAGACTACTACTTGATTTTTAGGTACACTAGTGAAATATTATAGGACTACAAATGCCTAAAAGACAGAGTCTCTTTAGCTATTGAGCTCTTCTCCCAGCCAATGTTCCTCCCTCTTCCTGTGTAATAAGTCTTCCTCTAAACCAAGATAACTTTCTGTTCAGAGCTACTGAGCCCAATTCCCATTTCATGTACTTCTCTCTTTCTAGGGCTGCTGAGTCCTCCTTTCAATCTGTGTCTCTCTTCAAAGCCACTGAGCTGTCCCACCAGAGGGGTCACACACAGTGGGTATACCTTTTCTGTAATCCAAGGTGTAATTGCAGTTCAGGTAGATATATCCACACTCGCTTTACACACAGTAGCATGGCTAAAAGTAGCAGTGTAGATGTGGCAGCATGGGTTGTACAAGCCTGCCTGGAGCTTTGGGTGTTCACATTGCTGAAGGTCACTCCCCTGCATCCGCACAGATATTTTTAGCAATGCTAGAGCTAACACAAGTATGTCTGCCTGAGCAGCAATCACACCTTGGATTGCTCTATAAGCATAACTAGTGTTGTGCAGCAGTATCAAAAAAACAATGTCCACTCTTCAAGGTCAAATTTTATCTCCCTGATATTGCCTGAGTCCAATATGTCAAGAGGAGCATATTTCACTCTGTTTTTAATGTGTTACACTCCGAGAGCAGGCCCCTGACTGTCACTGGTGAACACTTATTTCACATGAGCAATCTGACTTGAATGGAATGACTTCTGCGAATAAGGGATTCCCAATCCAGTTCCATGGGAATATCAAAGCTGGATTAGCATGCAGCCATATTGCACTGCTAGACCCTCCCATTCTTGTTTTAAATAACATTTTAAAAACAGGAGAAAAACAAATGAAAAAAAAATACCCCACAAAAACAGGTTCCCCCCCAGTCTTTTTCAGGAGCCCAAGTTTCTCATTTGAGGCCTGATCCAGACTCCACTGAAGTGAATAGGGCTCTATCCATCTATTTTGATGGGAGTTGGATCGGGTCCTTTCTGTAATCAGACAAAATGGCAATGTTACCCACTTACTTTAGAGCTTGTATAATGAAAACCTCTAACCATAGATTTTGTTTGTGTGAGGGATGAGTTAATAACATAAGCTATTGTTAGTTTTCACTAACAGCTGGTAAACACACTGAAAACTCTCACAGATAGATTAACAAACATTGGCTGAAAAACTGCGTCAAATAAATTGTGATTTGAATTCATGAAAAAGAAATTCGAACACTTTAAAAACAGACTAATATTTCATCCCTTTGGTGCCAGATGCAATGCCCTCGACCACGGGTCATTTGATGTAGGACTTTGTACGGCATGCATCATAACGGTTGCAGAAGGAATACAGTCATTACCAAATTTTTCAAAAATACTTTAAAGTGAAAGTGAAGTGAAATGGGGAAACATCTTCATAATTCATGTGCCAGGGTTCCAGTTACTGCCAGTTTATGTGGCTGATCCCTAGTCAGTATTTTTCATATTACCTAATAGACATAACACAGTTTGTGTCTTCAGTGGGACCATATTATGTTAAAATCTAGGGATAAACTAATTTGTAATCCAAATACACTACTGGATAAGTGCCCAGTACTTCAGCAGACACACTAGCTATAGTCTTTGAATGCTAGAGCAGCCATCTTCCTGAGGGCTTAACAGGTAGCTTAATACCACCTTCCCACCACCCGCCTAAGATATACTTGCAGAGTGCACTTAGGGAGAGATGCTGGTTTGTGCTCTGACTACTTTGGGTCACCATGGCAGCACAAAGCAGCAGGAGCATAGGTTTAACCAACCACCAGCATGGGGGAATACCAGGTGGCATGGGCAATTGTAAGAGCTCCTAGGCAACGCCTTGTCCCAGCAACCAATGTATGGGTGTGTACTGTGCAGGCCGTGGCTCTGAGATGGTGTCTTGGATCAGTGATCACTAGTGTAGAGTAGAGCTGTCCTAAGACTGGTGGTGGGATGGGGGAAGGTGTAAAAGTGGCTTACCACCACCTTTCTCCCCATTGTCTCCTGGCTGCATGTAAAACATGGCATCTCCAACACTGGTGAATATAAAAATGCCTTATTGACCCTGTTAGAGAGCTTATTCCTTCACTCTCACCCTTCCCTGGTCCTTCTCGCATGAACAGAGAGCCAGAATACCCGAAGTCCGAAGGTGCAAACAATTCGATGTTTATTGGGGTGAACTTCCAGCAAGCTTAAATTCAAGTTCCTTTTCCTTATTTTCCAAATCCCAACTTACTTCCTGTTTGCCCCTAATTTATACAGCAATATTTTCAGCTATACCTTAACCAATCATTCTACTAAAATTTACCTAACCAATCCTAATATATTATAACATGATTAGCTAACCAATTATATCGCGCCAGCTTAATTAGTTTACACCTAGCAAAATTAATTATACAGCAGACAGAAACAATTACAGAACCAGCAGACAGAAACAATTACAGAACCAGACAGAGACCATGCAAATAAACATATAAAACAATACAGAAGTACGGATTTCACAACTACATCTATACAGACATAAGGGTTCTCCAGCTGTGTCTATTGATAAGTGAGTTCTTGCCAGACAGGATGTGATCAAACTAAGTTTCCTTTTACATCTTCTAGATTCTTCCCTTTCTCTGGAGGTGATAGATCTAATCACCTTCCGAACAGTCCCCGATTGCCTTATTTTAATATGACTAGTTTGGAATGTGAGGACGTGACCATACATTTCCCAGTTTATGGCTGCTAAAGAACCAGGCCTCAGACTGTCACAGTAAGAGAAGGCCACTACACAGACAGTGATTTTTTATTCTTTCTTTTATACCTCTATAATTAGCTAAGTGATAAGTCTTAAAGTATAGGCCTTTGCAGACAGACCTCAATATCTATATCCTAACAGACCCTGTCCAAAGGCAGCCAAATTTTCCTGTTGGTCTTTGTACTGTTAAGGTTTCTGCAGATTTACAAAATATTTAAAATGTATAGCAAAGCTGATGCATTAGAAAATTGGCTTGAACTATATTTCAAGAAGAGCGGAGAACATTTTTTTGTGAGATGTAGACACTGATCACTAGCAGTATATTCTTTTAGAGATGTCCAAATGGACCCAGGGTTGTTGCTGCACTTTCTCTTACGTATTGATGCATTGCACTGCCTCAGGCCACTGTGGCTTTACTTGCTTGTCCCTTGTAGTTATTTTACCCCTACTGCCTTCTGGGATGGAAAATACTTTAATAAATACTTTTTCTGACCCCCTCCCCCACCAACCCCATCCCACTCCACCCATCTCTCTGTCCCGATGGCAACAAATGCAGCAGCTGGGAGCAGTTAATTCCGTGTTGGGCAACCTGCCACACGGACTGGCTGCTGCTTCGCACAGCTCCCATTGGCTTGGAACAATGAACTGCGGCCACTGGGAGCTGCAGGTAGCCGTGCCTGCAGAGGGTCAATGTAAACAAACTGTCTCACGGCCCACCAGTGGATTACCCCAATGGGCCACATGTGGCCTGTGGGCAGCAGGTCACCCACCACTGAGTTAATTGCACATTTGGCTTTTCAGAGGACCATAAATGTGAACATGCTTATTGTAGTGCTGACTGTTCTGCTGGGCTACGTATGATATCCAGGCAGTTCTTTGATTACTCCTGTTTTATATATATCTGTATGTATGTAACAGGGTGGCCTGTCTGTGGGCTGGAGACCCTGGTGCTAAGCTGTCCCTGATTACAAGAGAAACTGCACCTGAGGGGAATCAGTTGATTTAATATAAAAGGCAGCAGGAAGCTGTAGGTATGTGGCTGGTAGAATGAGAGAACAAACAAGGTTGAGCTCCAGGGAGAGAGAGGGCTGGGAACTCCTGGCTTCAGGTAGATTTTATTATTTTTGACTTAGTTGAATTATTTTGTGATTAAGGATTGACTGTATTTAGTACCAAACCAGCCCCAGAAAGAGGTGTGGTAAGTCAGGACAAAGACTCTAGAGTGCGTATGGGGTCTACTAGAGGCAGTGGATGCAGAAGAATCCCTGGCCATTAGGGGGCAGTTAGGTAATGGCAAATCTGGCTTGTATATCTATAACATTAAAAAAACAACAGTGATTACTCCTTATCACCTGGTATGTAAATGATAGAATTATTTTTTGGGGAAAAAAACATCAGCTTTAACGGGGGTTGGAGAGCATAGCAGCAACAGGGAAGCAGGACCTCGTCAACAGTGCTGAGTAGAATGGGTCGAAACTCTGACTCTTGATGTTTTGATGGCATGTCTCATTGACATTTTTGAATTTGACAGAAAGAGATGATTTTTTTATGAAAAAATTCAATTTTTGATAGCTCTAGTGGCAAATTGAATAAAGCTGGTCAAAAGAAGCTAATTTGTGGGAAATTTTCTTTAAAAATTGATTTCACATGAAAATTTTACTGTTTCTGGCAAATTTTATTTTATTTTTAATTTTTCTGTGGAAAAAATGAAAACTTTCAAATCAAAAGATCTTGTGCTAATTTTTTTTGCAGGGATAAAATCAAATTTTCAACCAATCTCATTGTTCCAAACTTTCCATTGGGAGAGAAGTGGAGATGACCAGTTCTTTTTAGCTATAAACATAGATTCCTGGAAATAAAGGTAACAAATTTAAACTATTTTATTTCAGATAATTAAATTATAAAAAAACCTAGAAGAAAATCAAAACTTGGTTTATAGTAGCCTAAAATGTGTGAGGTTTTTTTTTGTCTACTTAGCCTCACATTGGTTAAGATTCAGCTCTCTGATATGCAATCATGACTCTCATTTATGTCAAAGAGAGCTGCATTGGGTATATGTAGACGGCAAAATATTCCAATGAATCACTGGAATTACAGCAGAGAAGACTTTGGCTGAGTTAGGTCCACTACGGTGTTTTACTGAGTCTCTTAAACCACATCTGTCACCATTGTATTTGAGTATCTTCCAATAATGTCTGAAGGGATGTGAGGTGATTAATGCTTGTTGTGTGTGTTTTCTCCTCCCTCTCACTAGGGGAAAAATGCATTTGGATTTTTAAAATATTGTTTTAACTTTCTGTCATGGTATAATCCCCCACCCTGAACCTTAGCGTCCAAGAGATGGGGTACCAGCACGAATTCCTCTAAGCTCAATTACCAGCTTAGTAATTGTAGTGCTGCCACCAACCAGGAATGCAGTGGCTTGTACAGCCTCCTGGTCCCTCCCAAAACCTTGCCCGGGGAACCCCAACCCAGACCCTCTGGATCTTACCACAAGGAAAGTAAACCCTTTCCCCACTGTTGCCTCCCCAGGCTTCCCTCCCTGGGTTACCCTGGAAGATACTGTCATCAATACTCCTTGAATTTTAAACAGAGAGGAAAATTCACCTTCCCCCCTCCTTCTCTTTCCCCTCCCAGATCTCCCCTGAGAGAGAAAATAATCCTAACATAGAGAGGAAATAAGCCTTTCTCTCCTTCCCTCCTTTCCCACCAATTCCCTGTGAATCCAGACCCTCTGGGGTCTCACCAGAAGGAAAAAACAATCAGGTGCTTAAACAAGAAAGTTTTAATCAAGAGGGAAAAACCAGTAAAATTAGCTTCTGTAAATTTAAAATGGAATAGGTACAAGGTTTTTTAGCTATAGGCACTGGGGATCTCTCCCAGCCTAAGTAATTCAAGTACAAATTAAAATCTCAGCAAAATACAATTGAACTCTTCCAGCCAAATGCACAATTAAACTCTTCCGACCAAATGCACATGCAAATAAAGAAAACAAACATAAGCCAACTGCCCAATCTACCTAGTTCTTATTATTTGGAATCTATAAGAACCTGTACAGGGAGAATTGGGAGAAACCTGGTCACGCCTGGTCTCTTCTGAGCCCCCAGAGTGAACAACAAACCAATATTCCCCTAAACATGCACACACAGAAACTTCCCTCCCTCAAGATTTGAAAGTATCCTGTCTCCTGACTGGTTCTCTGGTCAGGTGACAGCCAGGCTTACTGAACTTGTTAACCCTTTACAGTGAAAAGAGATATAAAGTACTTCTGTTCTATTAACTCCTACTATCTGTTTATGACACTTTGACTTACGTATGTTATGCTATGTAATTTTATTAGTGAAGGCTAGCATTGACACTGTTCACTGTCAGAAATAAAAAGAGGATACTGGACTAGATGGACCATTGGTGTGACCAAGTATGGCCATTCTTGTGTTCTAGGTCAAAGCAGAGTGCCTGATACTTGGAGGAGAAACTGGTGTGGTTTGTCACCATTCTAAAACCCGTCTTAATGAGTTCCATGGTCCTCGATCAGTTTTCATGACAGACTGCATAAATGAGCTTTACCCTTGTGGTAAATAAGTAGCATTGACAACAGCAGTTGTGGTCCCAGAGTGTTTAGATATCCCGGCTGGGCCCACATCATAACAACCTTCTTAAAACAACAATAACAACAACAAAACTTACTTCCTCCCTCCATAAAAGAAGACTTGAAATAAGATGATACCTGGAGCCCTTGTCAGCATAAAGAGATGCTTTCTTGAACGAGGGTCTAACAACTACTTCTTTCAAAGAATCTAGCATCTTTGCCCTCCCTTAGGGAGGCATTGGCAATCAGTTCCAATAACAGCCCCATTATTAATGGCTATACTTTCTTTCTATTATATCTTTTACTCTGGATTCTATCTGTAAAAGTCTTATCCTCCTTAACCTTTTTGGCTAGCATTAATTAGTTCTGCTTTTTTCTGCCATTTCTTTTCCCTGCAAACCTTAATTAATTCTGTATATTCTTGTTTAATAATACTTACTTACCTCAGAGGGATGTTTTAGAGCTTAATTAATTATTGTGCAGACACTTTTTCACTCACATCTTTGAGCAGTCAGTCTCTGCAACTACACCGGCAACTTCTTATTCTCATTTTCTCTTTTTTTCTTTTCGGAGGGCGTGTAGACTGTTGTGCGTTAATGAAGACTTTTTAGGATTCTCCACCTTTTTTCCACATTCATAAATTCTTCCTGCCATTGTGCTACACTTTCTAGGGGCTTGATCTGAAGTTCACTGAAGTCCAAGGAACTGGCAGGTGCTCAGAAAATCAGATGATTTCCTTATCTATCAAATGAGGATTTAGGAGCCTGATTTCTGGCACCCATACAGGCTGAGGAATAGGACTGGGGCCTAAGAAGGAAAATGAGATAGGAATGGTAAGGGAATACAGTCATTTTTATATATACATTTGCTGCTTTCAAATTCTTATAATAAATAGATCAAATGTACCCCCTAACTCGCCAATCTGCTCACATAAACACACATTCACTCATACATTCGCTCATTGATAAATACACCTATCCATTTGAATCCAATCACCCACTTGTACTCACATGAGCACACCAATCCACTCACACATGGCCATTCACTCACAGACTCTCTCCCTATGTCCATAAGCCACTTACAACAGCTGCCTCGTCACTCTGCTCCCTTTCCCCTCTCCCATCCTGAAAACTGAACAAACAGCACCAGGACTACTCTGCAGCTCCTCACTCATCCTCTCTTTTTGAAGGAGCAGCCACCCCATGGCTTCTCTCCTTCCCTTTGGGACATGAATCTTGAATAACAACTTCCTGAAGGGAGCCCCAAGCCTAGCGAAGGGTTTGTTTTGGTGGGGCCTGCGATGGGAGGGGCAAATAGGACAGGACAGATCCTTTGAGACTTAGCCCCGACGGGACCTCTGGGGTAGGCCTGAGGTTTCATCAGATTTGGCATGAGATCTGGAGCCATGATAAGAGTCACTTCCTGTTTGCTGGTCTCCATCAGTCAATCCAACCTCCCTTCTGCTTGCCCAGATGGGGTCAGCAGTGAGGCAGCCTCTCTGGGCTCTGCCTGTTGCTGTAGGGGGAGTCAGCAGCTGTGTAAGCTGGTTGGATCATGCCTGGATGCTTTACCTCAGAGCGGTTCCCCTCTGTGGTGCACCATGCAGAGCAGCTCAGGGGCCAAGTCCTGGGCCAAGGTAAGAGCTGCCTCCCCTCCCCTGTGACGCTTGGGACACTAGGGTAGGGTGGGGGTTAGGAATTCCTAGGGAGGACAGGGTACCATCGTCTAAGTACAGCCTTGGTGGGAAATCCTGACTGTCTTGGGAGGTGGGCCATGCCCATGAAGGGCTGCTTACTGCCCTGCAGGACTAGCTGTGCAAGCCAAGGAAGTGCCAGAACAGTTGCTGGTGGCCTTGTGGAATCTTGATTGCTAGAACCTATGTCCATGGTCAGGGGAGTACTTGCAACGCCTGCATTTGAACAGCTTTGGGTGGGGAGGGGGGGTCTACCTAGAGCCTGACCTTTACCAGAACTCCAAATGTGGCAGTTCATAGTCTTACTATAACTAACTAGTTATCTGGAGTAGCCTTTCACTGAAGAGCTGCAGGTCATCTGGATCTCTATTGAGGATTCATGATCCACAGGATGTGGGAGGATAGGGCCTGGGCTGCTGGGAGTGATGCAATATCAGGAAGCCTGTGACATTTCCAGTCCAAAGGCAATTTTTAGGTGCAGCAAATCCCACATCTTGGCAGGGGGTTAGAGGAAATGACCCTTCTAACCCTACGGTTCCATGATTCTATAATTAGCTGAGGTTCTTCTCAGGTCTATGTTTCAGGAACAGAAGCTGCAATCTTCAAGGCAGACTTTCTGATGGTTTTCTTTGGCCCTTTCTGGATCAGTGAGTTGTTCTTTCAGCCATGGGACACTCTTGGGGGAAGGCTCTCCAACTACAGGGTATGCAGGAGGATGGGGACCCTAGAGTTGGAGTCCTGCAGATTGAAAACTGATGAAAATTGGGTTGGTGAGGCTGTTGCTCTGCACTGGTCTGATGAGGGGAACCTGTGTCCTGTACGGGCACTCTGAGCAGATGTGGTTCAATGACCATCTGGTGAGGGTCCCCAGTTCCTGCATGGGAAACTGTTCCTTCCTACCCTAATACCAGTTGTGGGAGTATTCTGATGTGTCCTAGTGTTTGCCTAGATTTTTCTTTGTTTACCCCCTTCATTTTCAAGGATCCATTTTCTTTTATAAAGGTCACTATTCTTTCCCCTCTCCACATAGATTGGAAATGCACACACAGTAATAAAGACTAACCTATGAACAGATTCTTTAGCAAAACAGTTGTCATCTGGTACTGCAGATGGGCTAGGACTTTTAGAGGTAAGGGAAAAAAGAACGGAAGTAATTGCTAGTTTTTCAAGGCACTTCCCATAATTAGGGATGGTGGAGCCACTTTAGATACATAAAGAACCACCCCAACTCTTCATCCTAAATGTACCTGAACCTCTGACATATTACTGCAGTTCTTCCAGCCTAATTACCAGAACACAACCTCTGAAAAGAACGTCCAAACTGCACAATGCTTGTTCATCATTGCCATCCCTACTCTGGCGTGGGTAATGAACTATATTGTATCAAAGAGATGTCAACCTAAGTACACAAAAAGAAAAAGACTTGCAAGTAATTTACACTACCTCCAACTCAGTATGTTTACATCCATCTTATCAGGGTGACTTTTTTCAACTTTGACTGCATACTACTGGCAGTGGCCACATATCTGGAGAAAGGATAGATTGTTGAGATGAAGTGCCTCAATTTATATTTAAAGTCAAATTTTCTCTGGCTTGCCATGTATTTGCATATTCTATACTTTTGCCCATAGGCAGTATTCCCTTTGAAATCAGTAAGAGAACTACAGTGTGAAACAGAGGGCTGAATTTTGCCCTGAGTGTCTTTGATACTGAAATAGTTGGTTTTCTCAAAGAGAGCACTAGTTTGAGATTAGCAAGAGAGTCTTGTTGATGGTCTATAGCCAGATGTGAAATCTGGAATTCTGCCTTAGTCTCTGTTTAGGGTATTCACTTCCCCACTCCCTACAGCAAGCTGAGGAGCTAGGTCCCACTCCCAATGCAATTGAAGTCAATGGCAAAACTTCTATAGACTTAAGTGGTGCAGGAGCAATTCTCTAATACCTACATTTCCCCCTCAAAAGTCTCGCTTTCCCAAGGCTCATGCTAGTCAAAAGATATCCACAAATTTTTCTTTTTAAAAAAGCCAGAACTAATGATGCACTCAGAATTCCCCTAGAAGCATCGTACACTCACCCTCAACTCCAAAGTGGCTGTAAAAGAATATTCTTATTGCAATCATCATCCATTTAGAATGAGTTCAAAAGGTAAGTCTGATTTCTCCAAACCCATCCTGAAATATTACAAATCTCCCCAAGCCATTGCTCAGAGCTGGATTAAACTTCTTGCTATCAGTCCAGCACTCACTGATAGTGAAGCTATTGAAGTGAAGCTATTGAAGTGCTCGCTGTGTGGAAGAAGGCAAAGACATGGGGTATGGGTTTTAACCAGGCTATGACTTTTAGTCAAATTTCAACCAAAGTTCCTGTTGGGACACAGCCCAGCACGGTCACCCTCACCTATTGATCATTTGCCAAACATTAGGGGTTCCCATTGCAGGGGGAGGTAACCACCATATAACTCACTTTCTTTCTTTTATTAATAAATCTTGGATTTAGTTCATAAGAATTGGCTACAAGTGAGTATTTGGAAGAGGTCTGAAATATTCATTGACCTGGTGGGAAATGTGTCTGGTCCTTTGGGAGTAGTAGAATTTTAAATAGGGTGAATAAGGTTTTCAATAACTCCCCACTATATTAGACATGGCTGTCTAGATGGGAGCCAAAGGATGTGTTGACTAAAGGGGACTGTATCTGACTTCTGGTTAACCAGAATGGTATTACAGAAGTTGTTTTGTTACTGGCCTGGTAAATCTAATTATAGAATAAATTACCAATCTTGGGAATTGTCTGCCCTAATTTTTGCAGTCTTTCCTGAGCTGGCATTCTCACATGGCCCCTCCAGCACCATGGTTACATGTGGTATCAGGCATGGAGGATGCCATTTTGAAGAGTGATCTGTGCGGGTCATGCTGGCAGGGCAGGGTGATGCGTTGTTCAAAATGACTTCCTCTATGGGGCATGACCTTGCATGCTAGGTCATGCCGATGGGGGCAGGCCCCACATCATTCCCAGAGGTACCAGAATTTCTAGTACTCTGGGGATGCATTAGTAAGCAACCTA
Source organism: Chelonoidis abingdonii (assembly GCF_003597395.2). Taxonomy (NCBI): domain Eukaryota; kingdom Metazoa; phylum Chordata; order Testudines; family Testudinidae; genus Chelonoidis; species Chelonoidis abingdonii. Next base: position 245,300,989 of record NC_133769.1, on the reverse strand, counting down.
TTTTTGCTATAGGGCTAAAGATAGTAGAGTAGATGTTCCTAGTCAGGCTGGAATCTGAGCTATGAAACGTGGGAGCTCAATAAAATGCACTGCCTGGAATAAGTTGAAGAGAAATAAAACAGATTGGCAGTTGAAATATACTGTCCATATATGGTAAACTATGTCTGTCAATTTCTGATTAATCAACTTTCCTTCCCCTCTCGTTCACTGGGCACTTTTATGGTTTTTCATCACAGCTTTGTTCAAATTCTCAATGCATCACATTTTGATTAAGACAGAAATAGTCATTGCTCTGAATGCCGTATTGCTCATAATGTTTTCAGGATGCTATGATTTAGGTTCCTCAGTTGTACGACCATTTTAAATATTGCTAAAGGTAGTGGCTCTTTATAGCTTCATTTAGAATGTGTGGAAAATTATGTTGAGACAAAAACATGCAGCCAACTTATTAAACTTCTCTACGTTTTTGCAATTTAAGTGTTAAATAATGTATGAAGGAATGTGTTTTGTATACACATACTTCAACAAAACCATTAATAACATGTTAATATCTTTATTTATGTGCTCTTCCTTTAATATACCAAAGGAAGCTGGAAGCGAAGTGCACCTAATTATTTTCATTAAAGCTACCATATTTTGAAAACAAATCTAAATTTCCCTCTGTGGCAATGAATATTTTTACCTTTCAGCATATGCATATAATAATAATAAAAAACCCTACTTATTTGCTATATAATACTTTATCAAATTGGCACTCTCCAAACACAAATATTAGCATCTTTCCTGGATAGCCGAGTCCATTGTGATACATGTAACTATTTCTAAATGATCAGTTGGAGAGTTATGAAATTCTAGAAAAAACAATTGACAAACTTTGAAGAAGACGTGTCTGAATTTGACGAACTTTATTATTACTACCTTTATAACTGTTTTTTTTTTTTGACACTAAAACATAAGAAGGGCCATACTGGGTCAGACCAAAGGTCCATCTAGCCCAGTATCCTGTCTTTCAATATTGGCCAATAGCAGGTGCTTCAGAGGGAATGAACAGAACTGGTACTCATCAACTGATCCATTCCCTACTGCTCATTCCCATTTTATGGCAAACAGAGGCTAGTGTAGGGGTATACAACCCATGGCACTGGTGCCAAAGGCGGCACGCCAGCTGGTTTTCAGTGGCACTCACACTGCCCAGGTCCTGGCCACCAGTCCAGGGGGCTCTGCGTTTTAATTTAATTTTAAATGAAGCTTCTTAAACTTTTTAAAAGCCTTATTTACTTTACATACAACAATAGTTTAGTTATATATTATAGACTTATAGACAGAGACCTTCCAAAAATGTTAAAATGTATTACTGGTAAGCGAAACCTTAATTTAGAATGAATAAATGAAGATTCAGCACACCACTTCTGAAAGGGTGCCGACCCCTGGGCTAGTGACACCATCCCTGCCCATCCTGGCTTATATGACAGTAGTGCCTTGAGGTCATTCCAGCTGGCCCATCATGCTAGGCTCTATACCAATGTAAAAATGTCTTGCTTACCAGAGCTTGGAAATAGCTGGTATTGTGACGAGTACCTGCGTCTGTCTGCAACTCTTGTTTCTCCAGAATAAGGCTTGTCTATACTGAAGTGCTATAGCAGTACCGCTGCAGCATTTTAAGGGAAGACACTACTTATGCTGATAGAACAGATTCTCCCACTGGTGTAGGCAGTAGCTAGGTTGATGGGAGAATTGTCCCATCAACCTACCACTCGGGCTTGGGTCTGTTTAAGGGCATCACTCAGGGATCTAGAAAAGAAACTCAGACCTGCTGACAACAAGAGATTAACCCTGGGACAATTAGCTGGCATAGGGTTGGGGCTCAAGAGAAGAGCCACATGGATGAGGCATAAGTGTTACTGCTGTGGCTGCTATTAGCAGGAGACCCAAATGCAGCCTGAACCCAGGAGAGGGTAATGGCCCAGGAAGCCAGTTGGGTAGAGCTCCATCCAGGCTGCAAGAGTGATTTAGACCTAGCAGAGGAGACCTGATCAGAACAGCAATGGACCCAGAGACCAGGATTCCACCATTCTGGGTTCACACCTCACCCAAGCATCTGCTGTCACTACAAGGGGTAGGAAGTACACAATTCTGGGACTAAAAGATTGAAGCTGGGGGCCTGTTTGGACTCATGGTCACATATTGCCCTTTATAATTAAGCATCAGGGACTTAGGCCTGGATTTTTAAAGGTATTTAGGTTTTCCTGTGCTCAGCTAACTAATTTAAGAGACTGTATCTCAGATTTAAGCTCCTAAATCAGTTAGGCATGGTAACAGCTTTCCATTTGAACAATAAAATGGCTCATACCAAACTTGATGTACAGTTCTGTGGTGAGAGCGTCAGTCACAAGGCTTATCCAAAGTTCTTGGCATTACACTGGACTGGAGTTTGATCTTTCAACGCCTTGAGAATATCTGTGATAAGGTCAGGTCTCCTGTCCTGATTATCAGAAAATTGGCTGGAACATCATTGGGGCTCCAGTTCACAGACCTTACAACCAACAATAATTGCCTTGGTATATTCTGCAGCTGAATATTGTGCGCCAGTGTGGTCTCACAGAAGCTACTCTAAACTCCTTAAAAATCGAAAAAGAGTCCTGTGGCATCTTATAGACTAATAGACATATTGGAGCATAAGCTTTCGTGGGTGAATACCCACTTCATCAGATGCGTGTGATCTAAACTCCTTGACATTCAACTCGATAATGCAATGTGCAAAGTGTCAGAGATGCTCAGATCAACTCCAGTCAACTGGCTCCTGGTCCTATCGTACAACCAGCCCCCACACATTGGAGCTGCTCAGACAGCTTGCTTTCTTAACCATGCCAATGCAAATGTGAGGATCTCGCTGCACGATGACCTGCAGAATCCACCAAAGACAAGATTAAAATCCTGCAACCCTATATGGCAGGGGTGAGGAACCTTTTCTTTTCTATCAGGAGCCATTGACCCACAGAAAAAAAAACAATCACGGGACATACACACTCCCATGAGGAGGTACAGAGGCTCGGGGCTTCCTCTAGGCTCCAGGGTGGGGCCAGAAATGAGGGGTTCAGGGTGAGGGAGGGGGCTGTGGGCTGGGGCAGGGGGTTGGAGTGCAGGAGGGGGTGAGGGCTCTGGCTGGGGGTGCGGGCTCTGGGATAGGGTTGGGGATGAGGGGTTTGGGGTGCAGGAGGGGGCTCCTGGCTGGGGCCAAGGATTTGGAGTGCAGGAGTGGGCTCAGAACTGGGGCAGGAGGTTGGGTGGGCGGGGGTGTGGGTTCTGGGAGGGTTTTAGGGTTTGGGAGGGGGCTCAGGGCTGGGGTAGGTGGTCGAGGTGCAAAAGGGGGTGTGGGGTGAAGGCTAGTAAAACTCATGGTCATATTTGGGAGCCAACCAATGCGTATAATCATTTTTGAATAACTGCACGATAACAGCTATATTTTGCAGCTTATAATGGTGGAGCTCATTTTATGTGTGGAGGTGGGAAGAGTACTGCCCTCCTGTTTTCCAATTTGGTCCTTCTTGTGACAATGTAGAGAATGACAGACAGTTGCTCCCTTCTAATACTGAACATCAGACTTCCTTAGAATAAGAAAATCAATATTATCCCAAAACCTAATACGTCTTTCTCCTTGCTTCATAGTCGAGAGGGAAAAACCTCTTGGAGAAATTTAAACATGGCAATAAAACTCCATGTTAGGATCCGTATCTAGGATCCTCTCTAGAGTTTGAATTCCATCACTAGAAAGATTGGCTTCGCTAGTGCAGAGACCAGTACATGCACAAACAAACAAGGATTTCACTCTCCACAAGACCTCATGTACTGAGATCTACACAAGCACTAGATTTACACGTACAACTAGAAATAGGCAAAATGAACAAGTGGTGCTATGGCAGCCATACAAAACTACTCTACAGGCTGATAGTCAGAAAACTAGCCCACTTAGGAACAGAAGTTACCAACAGGAAAACAGCAAGAATTTTTACTGCCACAGCAGAGCTACGATTAGATGCTGTGCAACTGGATAATGAGAAGTTAGGAGAAATCAAGACTTATTTGAAAGATCTGAGACATCCCAGATATCAATAGATACAGGGGAAAATGAAAACTTGATGCCTCCAGGACTAGGTTAGGGAACTAGCGAATTTGTGTTAGAGCCAGTCAACTAACTACAGGAACCAGAATTTCCTGATTAATCAAATGCAGGGCTATTAGACACAAGCATGTGACTGAAGCCGCCAATCATTACCCTGGTGTGAGTTTTGTTAGCAGCTATGCCATGAGAAAATCATCCAGATACCTACATCACTGAAATCAATTAGAATGGGCCAATTGAGTGACTTTAAAAAGCCCTTCAAGAAGTGCTGAAAGTTACGTCGCCTAAATTATCTTCAAATTAAGAATGGTGTCATAGAAATATTCAAGTAGCTAGAAAGTGGCTATGCTGAGGAGATGATACAATGTTAGTATGGGAGTGTCTATGCTAATGCCTATATAAGCGCTACACACACCCATGTGAACCAAATGATATTTCCAGCTGATAGTCCTATTGAGGGGTCTTAATATTTAAGAACTATTTGGATAATTGTGTTCTCCAAGATTATCATCCTGCCTGTTCTTCTCTCTGGATGCGAAGCTGGATCTTTTTGTTGAGAGGTTTGTGGGCTGTTCCTGGGATCTTTGCTCCCAGGTGAGCAGGAAGAGGGGGGAATGGTGGTGGTGTGTTGTAGAGACTCCAAAGCTTCTGGCTAGCCTGACAGATTTAGGGATGCACAACATCTGTGATTCTTTAACTCTGCTTGGTCTAGGTCCATCATTTATGCACAGTATCACTAAACACTATAAAGACATAACGTATGAGGAGTGCTGGTAAGAAACTGCCCTTTATCAGTCTCAGTCACATGACAGTGGGTAGTGCTACCTAATATTCCTCTCACGCAACAGGGGTCACTGTCCACTGACTTCAGTACCTATTCTGGTTAAAATCTTCCTTTAAAAAAAAAAACTTCAATGCCATTAAAACAAAATATTACCTGAAACCACAACCACAAACTACTCCAGCCAATAAAGAAAACACATATCTAGTGAAGTCTAGAATGGAGATCAAGGTACATGATCTGAATCTATCCAGTGGATGAGAAGATTATTCTGCCTCTGACTGAACACCTGCAGTTTGGTAATTCCAAAGCAATTATTTTTGCAAGAAAACAAAGCACTGCTTTAAATTTCCAGAGAAGATTGTATAATCACTTTTAGAGAATTACAAACTTAGGACCGGCAGCTGTTGGTGGTGCAAGTCACAGTTAGATTGGACTTTAAGAAGGAGAATAAAGTTTGCAAGCTACAGGCTACAGTCAAATAGTTCAAAGACAGTTATTTTTGCCAAAGAAGGCAGGAACAGCTTAATTTGCCAACCAAACCCTGCTGAATCCTCTGCCAGCAGCACAAACAATACTTTCAGTACTAAGCCACTGCAGTAAAGGAGATAAAATAAGTCTTTTACTCCTCTGCGATCATCGTGGCAGAATTTTTCTCCTAGTGCAACTGCTAATCAAACCTGATTGCATAGCCTAGGCATCCCAAGCATTGACTGTAGTGAAGTGCGGTTAATATACTTGACTGGTAAGAACAACTGACTACGTAGGGAGGAAACTGGGGGAAAAAACTATCCTGGATCAGGCTGCATTTTCCACCCCTTCCTGAGTTTAGCCTTATCACATATGCCAAACCTCAAGAAGTCCCCAAAATATTAGTCACAACCTGTAAAATGGAGCCAAGGAAGAACTATGCTCATTATTAATGTACTGAGTTAATACCTTCTTGAGAAGAGAACACCTACAAAACACCTTGAAAAATTCCATAGTTTGACCAATTCTCAAGAAGCCAGTACTTGACCCTGAAGATCTCTCCAACTACTATCCTGTTTCCAGCCTTCATTCCTGGGGGAAAACAACTGAGAAAATAATAACCACCAAACTCCAGAAATGTGCGGTAACAGCCGACATCTTAGATGCCTCACAATCAGGGCTCAGATCAGGGCACAGCACACAGATGACATCCTCATGGTCATGTACACAGGTAAGATCTCCAGGCTCATGATGGTGGACCACTCTGCTGCCTTTGATACAGTGGACCACAAGGTTCTACTAATTCATCAACATGTCACAGCAGGAATAGATGGCCCAACATGGCAGTGGCTCCAGTTGTCCTCCTCCAGCAGAACTCAGGGAATGGTGATGGGTGACTGCTTCTCCTCTCTGAAGGTTCTCATTCGTGGGTCCCATAGGGGCAGTGGAACTGGGGCTGGGTGGGCAATGTAAATATTCATAGAATCATAGAAGTTTAGGGTTGAAAGAGACCTCAGGAGGTCATCTAGTCCAACCCCCTGTTCAAAGCAGGTCCAATCCCAATTAAATCATTCCAGCCAGGGCTTCACCAACCCAGGCCTTGAAAACCTCTAAGGATGGGGGAAAAAACACTAACACGGCTACCCCTTTGATATCTAAGGATACAGATTCCACTATTTCCCTAGGTAACCTATTCTAGTACTTCAACACCCTCCTAGTGAAATAGTTTTTCCTAATATCCAGCCTAGACTTCCCCCACTTCAATTTGTGACCATTGCTCCTTGTTCTGTTATCTGCCACCACTGAGAACAGCCAAGCTCCATCCTCTTTGGAACTCCCTTTCAGGTAACTGAAGGCTGCTATCAAATCCCCCCTCACTCTACTCTTCTGCAGACTAAATAAGCTCAGTTCCCACAGCCTTTCCTCATAAATCATGTGCCCCAGCCCACTGATCATTTTTGATGCTCTCCACTGGATTCTCCCCAATTTTTCCAAATGCTTTCTCTGTGTGTTGGGGGGCAGGGGAGAACTGGACATAATACTCCAGATGTGGCCTCACCATGCCAAATAGTGGGGAATAATCACTTCCCTCGATCTGCTGGCAATGCTCCTATTAATGCAGGCCAATATGCTGTTAGCCTTCTTGACAACAAGGGCACGCTGTTGACTCATATCCAGCTTCTTGTCCACTCTGGTCCCCAGGTCCTTTTCCCGCAGAACTGCTGCTTAGCCAGTCAGTTCCTAGCCTGTAGTGGTGCATAGGATTCTTCCATCCTAAGTGCAGGACTCTGCACTTGTCCTTGTTGATTCTCATCAAATTTCTTTAGGGCCAATCCTCCAAGTTGTCTAAGTCACTCTGAACCCTATCCCTACCCTCCAGCATATCCCTACCTCTCCCCTGCAGCTTAGTGTCATCCGCAAACTTGCTGCGAGTGCAATCCACCCCATCATCCAGATCATTAATAAAGATGTTGAACAAAACTAGCCCCAAGACCGATGCCTGGGGCATTCTGCTTGATACCAGCTGCCAACTAGACATCGAGTCATTGATTACTGTTGTGATAATGATCCTCCTCTACCTTGGTGGGTCCTGCACTTATTGGCGGATTTGTTCACCTCAGTGATCTTCCCCTCTTGTGGAACCCACAGTCTGGGTCAGCTCCTCCTGTGTCTGATCAGGAGTTGGGAGGTTTGGGGGGAACCCGGGCC